>NC_069500.1:91016543-91334043 GCF_027579735.1 Bombina bombina | reverse complement strand
ACAGTAGGTATTTACTAACATGTACGCCACAGGCAGGAGGTTGGCACAGTAGGTATTTACTAACATGTACGTCACAGGCAGGATGTTGGCACACTAGGTACATACTAACATGTATGCCACAGGCAGGAGCCCCAAGGCAGAACATAGAGTGATCTGAGATGTCATCGCAGAAAATGCAGCATGTCTGCAGAAAGAACAGGAACTGTTAGCACTTTAATTTTTCAGTGCTGCTCCACATTAGGATGTTCTTTTTAAAACAGAGCTGTTCTCTGGCTGCATTGTATAAGTTTTCCTTAACACAGTGCATCCAGAGCAAAGTGCTGTTTGAAGACAACAGTCAAATATGCAGTAGTGCTGCAAAGGAGCAGTGCATTGATTGTTGTCTGGCTCTGAGATTTTTGCAAGCTCGTTCCCTAGCTTTTCACAGTCTGCAAAGCTGTTTTCCTCTGAATGTAAGATGTTCGTATGAGCAATGCACCTTTTTATTACTACTTTCTATGTTAGACTAAGAGAAAAAGAAAATAAATTAATTCAAGAGACATTTTACAATTACTTTTTTGTCTGCAGCTAATTTGTAATTCAATTTTCAACTACTGCACTAGATTATACAACTTTAAATATTGCTTTATTCTCCAGTTAACCAACACATTGCAATTGATCTGGTGCTTTAGTGTAACTGACAAATTTACAATTTTATTTTATTTAAAAATGACCTGCAGAAAAATGTTCACTAAAAAAATCTCATCGCAGAAAGTGAAAAAAAGTTCTGTCTCTGGGGGCAGGAGGTTGGCACAGTAGATATTTACTTACATGTACGTCACAGGCAGGGGGTTGGCATACTAGGTATATACTAGCATGTATGCCACAGGCAGGAGGTTGGCACAGTAGATATTTACTTACATGTATGCCACAGGCAGGAGGTTGGCACAGTAGATATTTACTAACATGTACGCCACAGGCAGGAGGTTGGCACATTAGGTATTTACTAAAATGTACGCAACAGGCAGGAGGTTGGCACAGTAGGTATTTACTAACATGTACGCCACAGGCAGGAGGTTGGCACAGTAGGTATTTACTAACATGTACGTCACAGGCAGGAGGTTGGCACTAGGTATATACTAACATGTATGCCACAGGCAGGAGGTTGGCACAGTAGGTATTTACTAACATGTACGCCACAGGCAGGAGGTTAGCACAGTACGTATTTACTAACATGTACGTCACAGGCAGAAGGTTGGCATAGTAGATATTTACTAACATGTACGCCAGAGGCAGGAGGTTGGCACAGTAGGTATTTACTAACATGTACACCACATGCAGGATGTGGGCAAAGTAGGTATTTACTAACATGTACGTCACAGGCAGGAGGTTGGCACACTAGGTATATACTAACATGTATGCCACAGGCAGGAGGTTGGCACAGTAGGTATTTACTTACATTTATGCCACAGGCAGGAGGTTGGCACAGTAGATATTTACTTAAATGTATGCCACAGGCAGGAGGATGGCATAGTAGGTATTTACCAAAATGTACGCCACAGGCAGGAGGTTGGCAAAGTAGGTATTTATTAACATGTACGCCACAGGCAGGAGGATGGCACAGTAGGTATTTACTAAAATGTACGCCACAGGCAGGAGGTTGGCACAATAGGTATTTACTAACATGTATGCCACAGGCAGGAGGTTGGCACAGTAGGTATTTACTAACATGTACGCCACAGGCAGGAGGTTAGCACAGTACGTATTTACTAACATGTATGCCACAGGCAGGAGGTTGGCACAGTAGGTATTTACTAACATGTACGCCACAGGCAGGAGGTTGGCACAGTAGGTATTTACTAGCATGTACGCCACAGGCAGGAGGTTGGCACAGTAGGTATTTACTAACATGTACGTCACAGGCAGAAGGTTAGCACAGTAGATATTTACTAACATGTACGCCACAGGCAGGAGGTTTGCACAGTAGGTATTTACTAACATGTACACCACAGACAGGATTTGGGCAACGTAGGTATTTACTAACATGTACGTCACAGACAGGAAGTTGGCACAGTAGATATTTACTAACATGTACGTCACAGACAGGAGGTTAGCACAGTAGATATTTACTTACATGTATGCCACAGGCAGGAGGTTAGCACAATACGTATTTACTAACATGTATGTCACAGGCAGGAGGTTGGCACAGTAGATATTTACTAACATGTACGCAACATGCAGGAGGTTGGCACATTAGGTATTTACTAACATGTATGTCACAGACAGGAGGTTGGCACTGTAGATATTTACTAAAATGTACGCCACAGGCAGGAGGTTGGCACAGTAGGTATTTACTAAAATGTACGCCACAGGCAGGAGGTTGGCACAGTAGATATTTACTAACATGTACGCCACAGGCAGGAGGTCGGCACAGTAGATATTTACTAACATGTACGCCACAGGCAGGAGGTTGGCACAGTAGGTATTTACTAACATGTATGCAACAGGCAGGAGGTTGGCACAGCAGATATTTACAAACATGTACGCCACAGGCAGGAGGATGACATAGTAGGTATTTAATAAAATGTACGCCACAGGCAGGATGTTGGCACTGTAGGTATTTACTAACATGTACGCCACAGGCAGGAGGTTGGCACAGTAGGTATTTACTAAGATGTACGCCACAGGCAGGATGTTGGCAAAGTAGGTATTTAATAACATGTACGCCACAAGCAGGAGGTTGGCACACTAGGTATATACTAACATGTATGCCAAAGGCAGGAGGTTGGCACAGTAGATATTTACTTACCTGTACGCCACAGGCAGGACGTTAGCACAGTACGTATTTACTAACATGTACGCCACAGGCAGGAGGTTGGCACAGTAGATATTTACTAACATTTACGCCACATGCAGGAGGTTGGCACAGTAGATATTTGCTAACATGTATGCCACAGGTAGAAGGTTGGCACAGTAGATATTTACTAACATGTACGTCACAGGCAAGAGGTTGGCACAGTAGGTATTTACTAATATGTAAGCCACAGGCAGGAGGATGGCACTGTAAGTATTTACTAAAATGTACACCACAGGCAGGAGGTATTTACTAACATGTACGCCACAGGCAGGAGGTTGGCACAGTAGGTATTTACTAGCATGTATGCCACAGGCAGGAGGTTGGCACAGTAGGTATTTACTAACATGTACGCCACAGGCAGGAGTTGGCACAGTAGGTATTTACTAACATGTATGCCACAGGCAGGAGGTTGGCACAGTAGATATTTACTTACATTTATGCCACAGGCAGGAGGTTGGCACAGTAGATATTTACTTAAATGTATGCCACAGGCAGGAGGATGGCACAGTAGGTATTTACCAAAATGTATGCCACAGGCAGGAGGTTGGCACAGTAGGTATTTACTGACATGTACGCCACAGGCAGGAGGATGGCACAGTAGGTATTTACTAACATGTACGCCACAGGCAGGAGGTTGGCACAATAGGTATTTACTGACATGTATGCCACAGGCAGGAGGTTGGCACAGTAGGTATTTACTAACATGTACGCCACAGGCAGGAGGTTAGCACAGTACGTATTTACTAACATGTATGCCACAGGCAGGAGGTTGGCACAGTAGGTATTTATTAACATGTACGCCACAGGCAGGAGGTTGGCACAGTAGGTATTTACTAGCATGTACGCCACAGGCAGGAGGTTGGCACAGTAGGAATTTACTAACATGTACGTCACAGGCAGAAGGTTGGCACAGTAGATATTTACTAACATGTATGCCACAGGCAGGAGGTTGGCGCAGTAGGTATTTACTAACATGTACACCACAGGCAGGAGGTTGGCGCAGTAGGTATTTACTAACATGTACACCACAGGCAGGATGTGGGCAACGTAGGTATTTACTAACATGTACGTCACAGACAGGAAGTTGGCACAGTAGATATTTACTAACATGTACGTCACAGGCAGGAGGTTAGCACAGTAGATATTTACTTACATGTATGCCACAGGCAGGAGGTTAGCACAATACGTATTTACTAACATGTATGTCACAGGCAGGAGGTTGGCACAGTAGATATTTACTAACATGTACGCCACATGCAGGAGGTTGGCACATTAGGTATTTACTAACATGTATGTCACAGACAGGAGGTTGGCACTATAGGTATTTACTAAAATGTACGCCACAGGCAGGAGGTTGGCACAGTAGGTATTTACTAACATGTACGCCACAGGCAGGAGGTCAGCACAGTAGGTATTTAATAACATGTACGCCACAGGCAGGAGGTTGGCACAGTAGGTATTTACTAACATGTATGCCACAGGCAGGATGGGGGCAAAGTAGGTATTTACTAACATGTACGTCACAGGCAGGAGGTTGGCACACTAGGTATATACTAACATGTATGCCACAGGCAGGAGGTTGGCACAGTAGATATTTACTTACATGTATGCCAGAGGCAGGAGGTTGGCACAGTAGATATTTACTAACATGTACGCCACAGGAAGGAGGTTTGCACAGTATGTATTTACTAACATGTACGCCATAGGCAGGAGGATGGCACAGTAGGTATTTACTAACATGTACGCCACAGGCAGGAGGTTGGCACAGTAGGTATTTACTAACATGTATGCCACAGGCAGGAGGTTGGCACAGTAGGTATTTACTAACATATACGCCACAGGCAGGAGTTGGCACAGTAGGTATTTACTAACATGTACGCCACAGGCAGGAGGTTGGCACACTAGGTATATACTTACATGTATGCCAATGGCAGGAGGTTGGCACAGTAGATATTTACTTACATGTACAGGTTAGCACAGTACGTATTTACTAACATGTATGCCACAGGCAGGAGGTTGGCACAGTAGATATTTATTAACATGTATGCCACAGGCAGGAGGTTGGCACAGTAAATATTTACTAACATGTACGCCAGAGGCAGGAGGTTGGCACAGCAGGTATTTACTAAGATGTACGCCACAGGCAGGATGTTGGCAAAGTAGGTATTTACTAACATCTACGTCACAGGCAGGAGGTTGGCACAGTACGTATTTACTAACATGTATGCCACAGGAAGGAGGTTGGCACAGTAGATATTTACTAACATGTACGCCACAGGCAGGAGGTTAGGCAGTAGATATTTGCAAGTCTTTAGACCTCCATATCAGCAGCTGAGACTATAGGGTATAGTTACTCTTAATACAACGTTGACTAGCTGTAACTTTACTATCTTTATAGTGATCCCATACTAGGTACAGACATTCAGAATGGCTGACTTGAACCATATATTAACTTTAATGATATGCTTATGTTAGAGAGGCATTGTACCATAATAGATAATCTGCTAGTGGCACAGCTCTGCTCCTTATGTCACTCCCATCTCTGTGCATCCGAAGGGCTGAGAATACATAGCAGAGGAGACTGGTCATTGATATATGTTGTACTAATCATTATCCTTTATTGCTAGATTTCACTATTTAGACGTCACTAGATCTGTAGCTACATACTCACGCTGTGAATAACAACTGCTAATGGTAGCTAGAAGTGTCTATTATGATAACTGAGATTAAATGAACAGACCATATAAAATGGCCTAATCATATTGTTCTATCCCAGGGTTCCACCATGCGCCCCTCTTTTAGTCCTCAATATATCTAATGTCCTAAAGCAGCACTACTCCACATGAAACTCATTTAGGACAATTTGTTTTGTATTATCTGTGACTTGGAAGATCTGTTACACCCAACTGTTTCACCTACCTGTTTCACCTACTCCTGGAGATATCTCCATGGGAGAACTGTCATAATTGTATGCTTGATCTTAACCTTACTGTCTGAAGCGGCCCCCTTTGCTTAGAAGTTTGTAGAGCCCAAGTTACATACTTATTCCCCTACCGGTGATTATCGACCATTACTACCAATCACATTATAGTTCGAGACACTGGTAATGAATCACATAGTTTACTTGAAATTTTAATTAATATTAAGAACACCTCCTCTCTTCAATCTAATGTCCAGATGGTTGTACGTAACCTCCTTTCCTTATATACCCATAAGCTACTTCCTCAGAGCCGACCTTAATTACTGACATTCCATCGGCCAACATATAGTGTATCCTTCAATTTTATAATACCACACATCCTATTTAACATGTTTTGAAATAGGACATTAAAGGACCAGTAAATACAATAGATTTGCATAATCAACAAATCCTATATTATAAAAGTCCAAGTATGTTTGTCCGAAGCAGTCATGCGCAGTAGAGAATGTGCGAGACAAGAATACCTGGCCTTAAACCCTTAACAACCAGCGCCGATGCACAGTAGAGACTGCACGAGACAAGTGTGAGGATGGCGCTGGTCGTTAAGCCCTGGGCCTCTCTAAAAGTAGCGAGATTGCGCTATTTCTGCATGCCCCATTAATTGGGCAGTGCAGAAATAGTCTTGCACAGGTACCGATTGTTGGTGGCGTGGCAGGGATAGGAGGGAGGCGGGTGGGCGGCCAATCGCTTCATGAGGGCGGGAGGGAGCGGGAGGGAGGGAGCGGGTGGGACTTCTACGCTGCAGAAATGTATTTATTTTTAGAGCAGCAGGGAGGGGGAAGGAGGTAGGAGGGATGAGGGAGAGGGGATCCGAGTGGATGGGGGATCAGAGGGTAGGGAAAGGTTCTTGGAGGGAGAGGTGGGTAAATGAGGGAGGGGGGAGGGATCTGGACACATCACGAGCTTTTAAATTAGTGTATTATAAAAGACAATACAATGTATTTATTGGGTACTTGTAAAGCACAGCTAATCACCATTTTATTGACCTCGGAAGGATGAAAGGCTGAGTGGACCTTGCCGGGGATCGAACCTGCAACCCTTGGGTTGCTACAGAGCTCAGCCACAGTGCCTTGGCATGCTGAGCTATCTGTCCGGCTTAGGGGTAGATTTATGAAATGTCGGACGGACATGATTTGCTGTGGCGAACATGTCTGCCCGACATTGCTAAATGCCAACAGCATATGCTGTCGGCATTTATCATTGCACAAGCATTTCTGGTGAAATGTTTGTGCAATGCCGCCCCCTGCCCATTCGTGGCCAATCGGCCACTAGCAGGGGGTGTCAATAACCCTGATCATATCCAATCAGGATTATTGCTGTCCGCCACCTCAAAGGTTGTGGATAAGTTAAGGAGCAACTTTTGTTTCTGAAACAGCTGCATCCGCAGCATAATAAATCTACCCCTAAGTCTGAATTTCAAACAAGAACCTGCAGAGTCCTCAGCACCATATGTAGTCTTATAATATTTTCTTAAAACATCTTATACAGGTACAGCAACATAAAAACAAGCAACATTTCGGAAAATCCTCCCTTATTCAAGCATGATGATGGATATCCCGAAACGTTGCTTGTTTTTATGTTGCTGTACTTGTATAAGATGTTTTAATAAAATATTATAAGACTACATATGGTGCTGAGGACTCTGCAGGTTCTTGTTTGAGGGGAAGGCAGTCACCCCTGTTAATCATGCATCATTTAATTAAGCAAGGTGCCGTTTACAGATTACACTGAGTAACTTCAACTGAGTAGTGGATTTTGTTTCTGAAAAATTTAAAAGTTATGTATATTTCCACTCCTGTATCATGTGGCAGCCATCAGCCAATCACAAATGCATGTACGTATATTTTGTGAATTCTTGCACATGCTCAGTAGGAGCTGGTGATTTAAAAAAGTGTAAACATAAAAGAAAAGTTTTTTAACATTGCATGTTCTATCTGAATCATGAAAAGTAAATTTTGACTTGAGTGTCCCTTTAATATTTTTACTATAATTAAGAAGTCTCAACAATGTTTTTACTTCTTTAGGCAACTTTAAAAAAAATTGGCCTTTCTCAAAAACTGCTAACTTGATTTTATTCAGCCATCATTGATCAGTTTTAACATCTTCTTTTATAACCTGGTATAGCTCTGGTACATTATCCTTAAAAAAGAAGCTACACCGAGTGAGATCTGTAAATAAAAAAAAATTATTGGGTGCCAACTTATTTCTCTTAAGGATATTTATTTTTTAAGGATGAATGAGATAGTCGGAAAATTGGATCTGATTCATGTTAACCCGGCCGTTTTTTAATTGTCTATCTTTTTATTGTAGGCCAAGATTGAGAGTTTTACAAACTCAGCCAAACCATTTTCTGAGTGCGTAACCCCCCCCCCCCCCCGGCTCTTAAAATATCAAACAGGAATATTTCTCTTATTTCACTTTTGGTACGATAAATTGCACTTTAGTCACTCTTTGTGCATATATTTGATGATAAGATGTTTACACTGCTGATTGTATTTGTTTGTTCATTGTCATTGGATACTTTTTGCACTATGAAGAATTCCTTGTACAGTATATATATATTTTTTTATATTTAGTGAATAAATTATTTTAGTCTATTCGATAGGTATGGTTAGATAAAGGACTATGGCCTCTAGTTATCAAGCCGTCAACCTCAAATACGCTGGAATTCCGCAGCGTAATTGTGGCGAGGCTGATTCGCCTTAGTTATCAAGCCCTGCTGCCCGGCAAAAGTAGAATTTTGTGACGTAAGCTTCGATCCGCCGGACTCAGTCTGACACAGATCGATTCTTACGTCACTCCAGATGTTCCCAACGCAAGTTCAGCACAATCTGACTACTTTTGGTAGTTATGAAATAACTAGCAGGTACGCTCGGCACTTTTCCGGCCCAGCGTACCTGGTTTTCAATCCGCCGCCCTGGAGGTGGTGGATCCCATAGGAATCAATAGGAGTCTGACCATAACGAAAGTTCATGTTCGCTGCTGCCCGACATCCCATTGATTCCTATGGGAAACGTCTGCACCTAACACCCTAACATGTACCCCGAGTCTAAACACCCCTAATCTGCCCCCCCTACACCGCCGCACTAAATAAATGTATTACCCCCTAAACCGCTGCTCCCGGAGCCCACCGCCACTCTAATAAACTTATTAACCCCTAAACCGCCACTCCCGGAGCCCACCGCCACTCTAATAAACTTATTAACCCCTAAACCGCCGCTCCCGGACCCCGCTGCCACCTACATAATACCTATTAACCCCTATCCTGCCCCCTATACCGACGCCACATATAATAAATTTATTAAACCCTATCCTGCCGATCCCGTACCCCGCCGCAACTAAATAAATTGTTTAACCCCCAAACCGCCGCTCCCGGACCCCGCCGCAACCTATATTAAACTTATTAACCCCTAAACCTAAGTCTAACCCTAACCCTAACACCCCCCTATCTTAAATATTATTTTAATAAATCTAAATAAAATTACTCTTATTAACTAAATTAATCCTATTTAAAACTAAATACCTATAAAATAAACACTAATATAGCTACAATATAACTAATAATTATATTGTAGCTATTTTAGGATTTATATTTATTTTACAGGTAACTTTGTATTTATTTTAACTAGGTAGAATAGTTATTAAATAGTTATTAACTATTTAATAACTACCTAGCTAAAAGAAATACAAAATTACCTGTAAAATAAATCCTAACCTATTAAACCTAACACTACACTATCATTAAATAAATTAAATTAATTATCTACAAATACCTACAATTAAATACAATTAAATAAACTAAAACTAAGTAATAAAACCAGCTCTTTTGCCTGTAAAAAAAACACAATACCCCCCCCAACATTAAAACCCACCACCCACATACCCCTACTCTAACCCAAACCCCCTTAAATAAACCTAAGACTACCCCACTGAAGATCATCCTACCTTTAGCCGTCTTCAGCCAGCCGACCACCGATGGAACAGAAGAGGACATCCGCAGCGGTCGAAGTGTTCATCCAAGGGGCACTGAAGAGGTCTTCCATCCAATAGAAGTCTTCATCCAGGCGGCGTCTTCAATCTTTATCCATCCGGAGCGAAGCCATCTTCAAAGCAGCCGACGCTGAGCCATCTTCATCCACCGATGCCTACTCGCCGAATGAATATTCCTTTAAGTGACGTCATCCAAGATGGCGTCCCTCGAATTCCGATTGGCTGATAGGATTCTATCAGCCAATCAAATTGAGCTCGCATTCTATTGGCTGATCGGAACAGCCAATAGAATGCAAGCTCAATCTGATTGGCTGATTGGATCAGTCAATCGGATTGAACTTGAATCTGATTGGCTGATTGGATCAGCCAATCAGATTTTTCCTACCTTAATTCCGATTGGCTGATAGAATCCTATCAGCCAATCGGAATTCGAGGGGCGCCATCTTGGATGACGTCACTTAAAGGAATATTCATTCGGCGAGTAGGCGTTGGTGGATGAAGATGGCTCAGCGTTGGCTGCTTTGAAGATGGCTCCGCTCCGCTCCGGATGGATGAAGATTGAAGACGCCGCCTGGATGAAGACTTCTATCGGATGGAAGACCTCTTCAGCGCCCCTTGGATGAAGACTTCGACCGCTGCGGATGTCCTCTTCTGTTCCATCGGTGGTCGGCTGGCTGAAGACGGCTAAGGTAGGATGATCTTCAGTGGGGTAGTGTTAGGTTTATTTAAGGGGGGTTTGGGTTAGAGTAGGGGTATGTGGGTGGTGGGTTTTAATGTTGGGGGGTGGTATTGTGTTTTGTTTTACAGGCAAAAGAGCTGATTTCTTTGGGGCATGGCCCGCAAAAGGCCCTTTTAAGGGCTGGTAAGGTAATAGAGCTGTTAACTTTCGTAATTTAGAATAGGGTAGGGCATTTTTTTTATTTTGGGGGGCTTTGTTATTTTATTAGGGGGCTTAGATTAGGTGTAATTAGCTTAAAAATCTTGTAATTTTTTTTATTTTTTGTAACTTAGTTTTTTTTAATTTTTGTACTTTAGTTAGTTTATTTAATTGTATTTAATTGTAGGTATTTGTAGATAATTAATTTAATTTATTTAATGATAGTGTAGTGTTAGGTTTAATTGTAATTTTGTATTTCTTTTAGCTAGGTAGTTATTAAATAGTTAATAACTATTTAATAACTATTCTACCTAGTTAAAATAAATACAAAGTTACCTGTAAAATAAATATAAATCCTAAAATAGCTACAATATAATTATTAGTTATATTGTAGCTATATTAGTGTTTATTTTATAGGTAAGTATTTAGTTTTAAATAGGATTAATTTAGTTAATTAGAGTAATTTTATTTAGATTTATTAAAATAATATTTAAGTTAGGGGGGTGTTAGGGTTAGACTTAGGTTTAGGGGTTAATAAGTTTAATATAGGTTGCGGCGAGGTCCGGGAGCGGCGGTTTAGGGGTTAAACAATTTATTTAGTTGCGGCGGGGTACGGGATCGGCAGGATAGGGGTTAATAAATTTATTATAGGTGGCGGCAGTATAGGGGGGCAGGATAGGGGTTAATAGGTATTATGTAGGTGGCGGCGGGGTCCGGGAGCGGCGGCTTAGGGGTTAATCAGTTTATTAGAGTGGCGGTGGGCTCCGGGAGCGGCGGTTTAGGGTTAATACATTTATTATAGTTGCGGGGAGCTCGGGGGGTGCCGGTATAGGGGGTAGAACAGTGTAGTTTAGTGTGGGTGCTTAGTTACAGCTTATCAATAAAGCTGGGAAAAAGCCGAAGAGCAGCGAGATCGTATGAGTGATAACTATCACAGTCCACTGCTCATCGCCCCGTACTTGGTGCGCGGCTTTTTGACAGCTTTATTGATAACTTTGGCGAGCGTATTCAGGTCTGCGGCGGCGATGTGAGGCGAGTTTAGGCGGACGTATTGGGGCCGGCGATGGCAGGTAAGTAGACACGTTGATAACTAGAGGCCAATGTGTAGAAAAAACTTAAACATTAAGAACAAGTGAGCAGAGAAAAATATTTAGAAATGCAGTTTGGCAGCTGTTGATGCAGCTGATCTCTCACTTCCATGACAGTCCTTTTTTTTTTATTAAGGCAAGTGCTCATTCCTTTTCTCCAACTCCCTTGGTTGGCGGTGACACAATCATAGGTAAAGCCTGACTTCAATCTGTCTCCTTCTATGGAGCCGTAAGTGTTAGATACACTTTTATAGTCATCATCCCTGTCACCCACTTAATATTTGGTATGTTTGCTGAGCTGTCAGTGTGCTTTTTTGTTAGAATGACATGTTGGGATCTGTTCCAAAGGATATTTATGGTTTTACTTCCCCACAGCCCCAGTAAACTGCTAACACTAAAGATAAGAAATGTATTATATAGTTTGACCAGCTGTTCAATAGATGGAAAAGACCTTGAGCTGGTTCTTTGCTTTGTGAATATTGCGGAAAGAACTGTACAAGGCTGTATAATACATTTTGTTGTGTCATCCTCAATGTTTTATTAATCTCCAGATCTAAATATGTATCCAAATTCACTCAAACGTGATACATTCCTATGATCTCTGGCTTTCAGTTCATTAGCCTTTAAAATTTATTTACTTAAAATATAGAAATATATTATTTCCTTTGAGAGAGAAAATGCTGAACTATTGTTCATGTGTTCAATCTTTTGTATATTTTCATGGATGATCTTTGAACTGGCTGCTGCGTAAAAACATGATATAAAGCAAAGTAATCATATTTTATCTGTTTGCCCAGTGGTTTCAAAAGCTCCAAGTCAATCTATCCATCAATACAATTGTGGGATTGGGAAATAGTTAAATGCTTATTAGCCTTTTCATTTTCTACATTCACAGGAAAACTAATTGAAGGTCATCATGAGACTGGGGTGGTATTCAACCCAATTGTCTGTGATTATAGTTTTGTTCCAATGCAGTGGTAGTTTCAATCAACAAAGGAAATTCTTATAAAGACGAATCCATCAGAATTCACATGCAAATATATTGTATGGTAGTTGAGTGATTTTTACTTCATTTTCTAAGGCCTAGATTTAGAGTTTGGCGGTAGCCGTCAAAACCACTGTTAGAGGCTCCTAACGCTGGTTTTAGGCTACCGCCGGTATTTGGAGTCAGTCAGGAAAGGGTCTAAAGCTCACTTTTCAGCCGCGACTTTTCCATACCGCAGATCCCCTTACGTCAATTGCGTATCCTATCTTTTCAATGGGATCTTTCTAACTCCGGTATTTAGAGTCGTGTCTGAAGTGAGCGTTAGAAATCTAACGACAAAACTCCAGCCGCAGAAAAAAGTCAGTAGTTTAGAGCTTTCTGGGCTAACACCGGTTCATAAAGCTCTTAACTACTGTGCTCTAAAGTACACTAACAGCCATAAACTACCTATGTACCCCTAAACCGAGGTCCCCCCACATCGCCGCCACTCGATTAATTTTTTTTAACCCCTAATCTGCCGACCGCCACCTACGTTATACTTATGTACCCCTAATCTGCTGCCCCTAACACCGCCGACCCCTATATTATATTTATTAACCCCTAACCTGCCCCCCACAAGGTCGCCGCCAGCTACCTACAATAATTAACCCCTAATCTGCCGACCGCCACCTACGTTATACTTATGTACCCCTAATCTGCTGCCCCTAACACCGCCAACCCCTATATTATATTTATTAACCCCTAATCTGCCCCCCTCAACGTCGCCTCCACCTGCCTACACTTATTAACCCCTAATCTGCCGAGCGGACCGCACCGCTATTATAATAAAGTTATTAACCCCTAAAACTCACTAACCCTATAATAAATAGTATTTACCCCTAATCTGCCCTCCCTAACATTGCCGACACCTAACTTCAATTATTAACCCCTAATCTGCCGACCGTATCTCGCCACTACTGTAATAAATGGATTAACCCCTAAAGCTAAGTCTAACCCTAACCCTAACACCCCCCTAAATTAAATATAATTTAAATCTAACAAAATAAATTAACTCTTATTAAATAAATTATTCCTATTTAAAGCTAAATACTTACCTGTAAAATAAACCCTAATATAGCTACAATATAAATTATAATTATATTATAGCTATTTTAGGATTTATATTTATTTTACAGGTAACTTTGTATTTATTAACCCCTAATCTGCCGACCGTATCTCGCCGCTACTGTAATAAATGGATTAACCCCTAAAGCTAAGTCTTTTAGGTTTTTTTTTTAACCCCTAATCTGCCGACCGCCACCTACGTTATACTTATGTACCCCTAATCTGCTGCCCCTAACACCGCCGACCCCTATATTATATTATTAACCCCTAACCTGCCCCCCACAAGGTCGCCGCCAGCTACCTACAATAATTAACCCCTAATCTGCCGACCGCCACCTACTTTATACTTATGTACCCCTAATCTGCTGCCCCTAACACCGCCAACCCCTATATTATATTTATTAACCCCTAATCTGCCCCCCTCAACGTCGCCTCCACCTGCCTACACTTATTAACCCCTAATCTGCCGAGCGGACCGCACCGCTATTATAATAAAGTTATTAACCCCTAATCCGCCTCACTAACCCTATAATAAATAGTATTAACCCCTAATCTGCCCTCCCTAACATTGCCGACACCTAACTTCAATTATTAACCCCTAATCTGCCGACCGTATCTCGCCGCTACTGTAATAAATGGATTAACCCCTAAAGCTAAGTCTAACCCTATCCCTAACACCCCCCTAAGTTAAATATAATTTAAATCTAACGAAATAAATTAACTCTTATTAAATAAATTATTCCTATTTAAAGCTAAATACTTACCTGTAAAATAAACCCTAATATAGCTACAATATAAATTATAATTATATTATAGCTATTTTAGGATTTATATTTATTTTACAGGTAACTTTGTATTTATTAACCCCTAATCTGCCGACCGTATCTCGCCGCTACTGTAATAAATGGATTAACCCCTAAAGCTAAGTCTAACCCTAACACCCCCCTAAGTTAAATATAATTTAAATCTAACGAAAAAAATTAACTCTTATTAAATAAATTATTTCTATTTAAAGCTAAATACTTACCTGTAAAATAAACCCTAATATAGCTACAATATAAATTATAATTATATTATAGCTATTTTAGGATTTATATTTATTTTACAGGTAACTTTGTATTTATTTTAACCAGGTACAATAGCTATTAAATAGTTAAAATAATTACAAATTTACCTGTAAAATAAATCCTAACCTAAATTACAATTAAACCTAACACTACACTATCAATAAATTAATTAACTAAACTACCTACAATTATCTACAATTAAATCAACTAAACTAAATTACAAAAAAAACAAACACTAAATTACAAAAAATAAAAAAAGATCGGAACAGCCAATAGAATGCGAGCTCAATCTGATTGGCTGATCGAATCAGCCAATCGGATTGAACTTGATTCTGATTGGCTGATTCCATCAGCCAATCAGAATTTTCCTACCTTAATTCCGATTGGCTGATAGAATACTATCAGCCAATCGGAATTCGAGGGACGCCATCTTGGATGACGTCCCTTAAAGGAACCGTCATTCTTCAGTTGGACGTTGTCGGAAGAAGATGGGTCCGCGCTGGAGGTTTTCGCGATGGAGCCGGTCCTCATCGGATGAAGATAGAAGATGCTGCTTGGAAGAAGATGGTTGCCGGTCCGGATCTACTCTTCTTCCCGGATAGGATGAAGACTTTGGACCCTCTTCTGGACTTCTTCAGCCGTCGGATGATGGATGTCTAGCCCCCGCTTGGGCTTGGATGAAGATTTTGGAGCCAGGACGAATCGGTGATACCCGGTGAGGTGAAGATAAGGTAGGAAGATCTTCAGGGGCTTAGTGTTAGGTTTATTTAAGGGTGGTTTGGGTTAGATTGGGGGTATGTGGGTGGTGGGTTGTAATGTTGGGGGGGGGGTATTGTATGTGTTTTTTTACAGGCAAAAGAGCTGAATTTCTTGGGGCATGCCCCGCAAAGGGCCCTGTTCAGGGCTGGTAAGGTAAAAGAGCTTTGAACTTTTGTAATTTAGAATAGGGTAGGGCATTTTTTTATTTTGGGGGTCTTTGTTATTTTATTAGGGGGCTTAGAGTAGGTGTAATTAGTTTAAAATTGCTGTAATATTTTTCTAATGTTTGTAAATATTTTTTTATTTTTTGTAACTTAGTTCTTTTTTATTTTTTGTACTTTAGTTAGTTTAGTTAATTGTATTTATTTGTAGATATTGTATTTAATTCATTTATTGATAGTGTAGTGTTAGGTTTAATTGTAGGTAATTGTAGGTATTTTATTTAATTCATTTATTGATAGTGTAGTGTTAGGTTTAATTGTAACTTAGGTTAGGATTTATTTTACAGGTAAATTTGTAATTATTTTAACTATTTTAGCTATTAAATAGTTCTTAACTATTTAATAGCTATTGTACCTGGTTAAAATAAATACAAAGTTACCTGTAAAATAAATATAAATCCTAAAATAGCTATAATATAATTATAATTTATATTGTAGCTATAATAGGATTTATTTTACAGATAAGTATTTAGCTTTAAATAGGAATCATTTATTTAATAAGAGTAAATTTATTTTGTTAGATTAAAATTATATTTAATTTAGGGGGGGTGTTAGTGTTAGGGTTAGACTTAGCTTTAGGGGTTAATACATTTATTACAATAGCGGTGAGCTCCAGTCGGCAGATTAGGGGTTAATGTTTGAAGTTAGGTGTCGGCGATGTTAGGGAGGGCAGATTAGGGGTTAATACTATTTATTATAGGGTTAGTGAGGCGGATTAGGGGCTAATAACTTTATTATAATAGCGGTGCGGTCCGCTCGGCAGATTAGGGGTTAATAAGTGTAGGCAGGTGGAGGCGACGTTGTGGGGGGCAGATTAGGGGTTAATAAATATAATATAGGGGTCGGCTGTGTTAGGGGCAGCAGATTAGGGGTACATAGGGATAATGTAAGTAGCAGCGGTTTACGGAGCGGCAGATTAGGGGTTAATAATAATATGCAGGGCTCAGCGATAGCGGGGACGGCAGATTAGGGGTTAATAAGTGTAAGGTTAGGGGTGTTTAGACTCGGGGTACATGTTAGAGTGTTAGGTGCAGACGTAGGAAGTGTTTCCCCATAGCAAACAATGGGGCTGCGTTAGGAGCTGAACGCGGCTTTTTTGCAGGTGTTAGGTTTTTTTTCAGCTCAAACAGCCCCATTGTTTTCTATAGGGGAATCGTGCACGAGCACGTTTTTGAAGCTGTCCGCGTCCGTAAGCAACTCTGGTATCGAGAGTTGCAGTGGCGGTAAATATGCCTGTACGCTCCCTTTTTGGAGCCTAACGCATCCATTCTGTGAACTCTCAATACCAGAGGTATTTAAAAGGTGCGGCTAGAAAAAAGCCAGCGTTAGCTACGCGGGTCGTTACCGACAAAACTCTAAATCTAGGCCTAAGTGATTTACATCCATAAGAAAAGTCACCATATGAATTAGCTCTGTGAAATCTGTTGGCGCTCTACAAATAACCGATAATAATAATAATTTGAAAATTGTTTGAATTTGAAAACTTTATTGCATTTAAAAGTTGGATTTTGCAGTCCATGGATCCAAGATATGCATAAAATACGGCAGCTTTTGAAGTCACTATTAATGATGATTCAAAAATAGGTTTGAATGCAGTTTTTGTTTTCCATTAGTTATTTTTTAAATTTCATGTGTGCAATTAATGCTTTCATATAATTTCCTCAATTATATAATAACATGAGAATTCATATGGACTGAAATCCAGGCCAGCTGCCACCTTAATACAAGTCCCTCTACATTATTTCCAATCTCCACCCCCAAAAGCACCTAATGCACTCACACAATATCTAAGGGACTTCCCCCACAAAAAATAAAATAAAGTGGAGAAGGTCATAAAAAGTCTTGCTCATTGTAATCTGGGTCTGGCCTTAAAGATTAAAAGGAAATCACACTCAAAATGTAGTTCACCATAAATGTTTAATTATATCTTGGTAAATCACTTTGTAATGTGCTTTTGTTATTTGTTAGAGTGCCTTCCTAGAGTAATCCAACAATAGGGGTGCTGACATCTCCGGAAAGTTTCTTCAAAATCTAATTTACTCTTTGTCATTGTATATTCCTACTTTTGTACCCAGCACTACAAACATTTGCAGAACAATATAAATAAATGATAATACTAATCTTTTGGACAGTAGTATGAGGGAATCTCAGAATGGAAAATCACAAGATCTTTTATTGCATTATTTGCTCTTGAGAAAATGTTGAGATATACATTTTTAACTTATTTTAATTTGCTTTTATCAAAATTATTTTGGATCTAACCTATGTACCCTGCTAAATTCATTCTTCAATAAAACAAACAAATATTCACTCCTCCGTGAGTACATTCCTTTGGCTTTTGTCATGTATATATGCTACACTATTTTCCATTTTAAGGCTCACTCATGCTGCTGGTCCGAGGATTAGATTGAATTTCCAGCACCTTTCCTGAGAGGTCAGTCCCACTATTGTTGGAGAGATTAAGGTATGGAACGGCTTCAACTAAGGAAAGTGACCTTTTAATGTATTAATTTTTTTTTTAGAAACACTGAAGTTATACACATTATTCTGTTGTATATAGGACATCCAAGAGTACCTTCAGCCATAAATATCAGGCATAGATTTCTCTGGTTATAACAACAGGTACATATAACTGGTGGTAGTGTAAAAAGCAGCACTCAGAATACAGGTAGCCCTCAGTTTACGCCGGGGTTAGGTTCCAGAAGGAATGGTTGTAAATTGAAACCGTTGTAAATTGAAACCCAGTTTATAATGTAAGTCAATGGGAAGTGAGGGAGTTAGGTTCCAGGCCCCTCTAAAAATTGTCATAAGTAACACCTAATACATTATTTTTAAAGCTTTGAAATGAAGACTTTAAATGGTAAACAGCATTATAAACCTAAAAATGTACTGTAGATTGTATCATCAAACTAAGTTTAATAAACAAAAACATTTGCTAAACCGCACCTAATGAAATTATCACACAAACACAGACTGTATCATCATCAATCTAAGTTTAATGAACAAAAACAAAAATCACACAACAGACAGTATCATCATCAAACTAAGTTTAATGTAGAAAAACGTTTTTTACTTCCATTTTTCTGCAGCTAAGGGAAGTGGCTGCTAGATCTTGTTTCTTTAAAAACGGATCCATTGCTCAGGTCTGGTTATACACTGATTAGCTTGCCTTTGTTTAATCACACAACAGACTGCATCATCATCAAACTAAGTTTAATGAACAAAAACGTTTTTTACTTGCCTTTTTCTGCAAACAGTTCTCTGCATTGAGTCTGCAGCTAAGGGAAGTGGCTGCTAAATCTTGTTCCTTTGAAAGCTGATCCATTGATCATATCTGGCTTGCTTTTCTTTGCATGTGTTTGCTGCAACACAAGCGGACAGCTCCACCTACTGGCTATTTTAATGTATGCATGTGCTAATGCTTTTAATAGCAGTCAATGCTTTTCAATAGCAAAAAAAAAGGGCGTTATTCTGAAACGGCGCAAATTGAACCGTCGTAAACCGAGGGCCACCTGTATATGAGAATAACAAATAGACTGGATAACGTGTTATGTTAAGTTGACGCCATTTGATCGATGGTACTCTAATCATAAATACAGCTTTTGATTTATTTGCATGAAGCATGCAAAGTTGAGTGTATATGGCAGAAATCTTCAACCCTTCCTGCTTGCACAGACTATTTTAGCCATCCACAGAAAGACAGGGATATTTAAAATCAGGCATAAAAACACAATATTTTATGCCCTGATGCAGTGGGACTGTGCACCCCCAAGGCATGGGTTTCCTACATCCCATTACTTATTTAAGTTTTGCCCTATTAAAGGGACATAAAACCCACAGTTTTTCATTCATACTTCAGATAGAGCATACGAATTTAAACAACTTTCCAATTTACTTTTATTATTAAATTTGCTTCAATCTCTTTGTATCTATTTTAAAGGAGCAGCAATACACTGCTGAAAGCTAGTTGAACACGTCATGTGAACCAATGACAAGATGCATATTTGTGCAGTCAGCAGTCAACAGCTTGAGTCTACCTAGGTTTTATTTTTAACAAAGGATGCCAAGATAATGAAGCAAGCTAGATAAGAGAAGTCAATTGGAAAGTTGTTTAAAAGGAATTGCTCTATCTGAATAATGGGTTTCATATACCTTAATGTTTTTATTGTGATATAGGTGTTCTTAAAAAAAGTTCCTTTTTATTGTCAAATTACCATTTTTGAGAAGTACATTGAATAGTTCCTTCAGCAATAAAGGGTCAGACACAGATTGTTCTGGGGGCTAAAAGATTATTTATAAAATACCTTACTTTCCCCCTCTAATTGAGTCTATAATTATGGACTTTTTTGCAGCAGCTACTAAAAAAACAACTACGATAATGATAAAATCTGTAAAATAGTTTTAAAGGATATGCTATGTTTTCTTAGCACTAGATACAAACTAGTTTCTTGTTGCAGCCTCAAGGTATGAATGAGTTCATAAATAATGTAATTGGTAATGCCATATGACATGTGTACAGTGATCTCATTTATGCCGCATGATGTCGCCGCATGATGTCATTGTAGTTGCAATGTAACTGAAGATTTCATATATGAAAAGGGACATGAAACCCAAAATTTTTCTTTCATGGTTCAAATAGAGAATATTAATTAATTCAATTATTTTATTTGCTTCCTTCTCTTGTTATTGCTGAAAGGTTTATCTGGGCAAGCTCAGGAGCAGCAAAGAACATAGGTTCTAGCTGTTGATTGGTGGCTGCATATATATATCGATTGTGATTGGCTCACCCATGTTTTATGTTAGAAACCATTAGTGCATTGCTGCTACTTCAACAAATGATACCAAGAGAATGAAACAAATTAGATAATAGGAGTAAATTAGAAAATTGTTTAAAATTGTATTCTCTGTCTGAATCGTGAAAGAAAATTTTGGGGTTTCATGTCCCTTTAAGCTTGACATTTCTTAGCTTTTGTGAATTTAATGGAACACAGAAAGCCATGCTTTTCCCACATTTTGTGTGTTTGTAAAAAATAAAATAAAAACAATATCATATTAAATATATAGCAACAAATTCTATTTTTCTTGGTCAAGTTACATACAATAAAATAATACTTTATTTATTTGCATTTGTCTTGGCTGTAAGAATAACGGATATATCCCCTGTAACAGTCTAATGAAATTTTCAATTGACTGTTGAGAAGCTTCTATTTGTGAATGAAAATCTCGTCATCCTCTGATGGTTCTGCTACTAAATTCAACAGAATTCACATCTACAGCAGATGTTTTCTCTTTTTAAAATCTGTGGGAACCTTGCTAAGCATTTTTCTTCTTTGGGGAAACAAATTCCATTTTAGTTGCGATCCAAAGTTACTGACCTCAGCCGTGAGTTATTATTGGAAGTTATCACGCTTGGAAAGTCTATTTTCCTTTTCTGAATAATAAACTGGAGCTGACAAATATCAAATTTACAATTTTACACATGAAGGACAAGCGTACAGGGCAATGCCAAGAATGTGTATTTCTAGATTTGTGTTTCAAAATAAATTAACAGAAAAAGAAAAAAGAAAAAGAAAATCTGTTTTAATAGTCAAAGGCGTAAATAAATTCTTGTATTCAAGCTAGCTCTTTTTTGTTTAAATAAATAACTGCCTATATTCTAAAATATTATTTTTATAATAAACTGGTCTTTGTAACTATTATTTTATAGGGCATTGCAGTAATTCTTTTTCATTGATTTCGGTTAAAAGAATGCAGTTCATAAGATAGTAATTTGCAGCTGTTTTTAACATATTCCTGTTCTAAGTATACAATTTTTTGTTAAAGTCATGTCCCTTTCCATCAGTAGAGCCATTCACTTTGTAAGGTAGAAAGTATTAGTAGAAGTTACATAATTAATACTGCTGTGTTAGTTTAAATTTGCCTATTGATGAACAGCTAAAATCTTACATTGATACCCAAACGTTGAAGCACATGAAACTGATGCAGCATAACTGTAAAAAGCTGACTAGAAAATATCGCCTGAACATCTCTATGTAAAAAAGGAAGATATTTTACCTCACAATTTCCCAAGTATTCACACCCAATTGTAAAGAGACTTTAAGCAGCCAGTCAGGATGCTAGTCCCAGGACAAGCTAGGGAATGTGTATCTGTCATGTGCAGGCACAGTCATGTCATTTCCCATTCAGTTTAAGTAAGTTCTATGAAATCTCCTGAGATTTCAGTGAAATCTCATGAGATCACAACAAAGGCAAAACATTACCTCAGCACTGCTAAAGCTGATTGGCTATTGTTGTTTTTTGTTTGTTTTTTCAACCGGCAGCTTTATAGCAGCTGAAGTATATCTGTTTACACAGCACTTATTCTCGTGAGCTGAAGAAATTGTGAGGTAAAATATCTTCCCTTTTGACATAGAGATACTCAGGTGATATATTTACAGTTATGCTGCATCAATTTCAAGTGATTTTGTACATGAGTAATTATGTCCTTTTAAGTCAAAAATATATTTTCTGTGTGTTTCATATGCATAGTAGAATTTTGGAGTACAATAAACACAGTGAATTTATTGCAAAGCTTTAGTGTCTGTGTAGTTCTGTGCCAACAGCTGGGTGTCCTACTTTAGTAAATACACACTGGAGAAAAGTGATCCCTGCCAATGAAGAGATGAACCGAGTTTCAAGAAAAGTCAGCTGCCCACCCATGCTTTTGCTTGTCTGTTGGGTGGGTTTTGGCTCCAGTGAATGGCTGCTTTTCTTGGATGGAGTACATGGGAAAAATATAAAAAAAAAATATCGGGGTCACATTATATTTTCTCCCATGAGAGTAATCACTTGAGTAGCCAGATATCAACCTTGTTACGGAACAGCAAAACTTTTTTTAGCATCATAAAAATAGTAAAATCACACTCAATAAAGTCATACTAAGCTATGATTAATATTTATAATGCACTGTATGCATAATATTTTTGAATTTTAATTATGTTATTCTGAATAATGCCATTAAAATTATTTTAGGTTGATGATAAAAACTTTGCTAAAGTATTAAGAAAAAAAACAAAAAACTTAACTGCAAACCTACGCCTAGATATGGAGTTCTGCGGCCAAAGGGGTGCGTTAGCTACGCTGACTTTTTTCTGGCCGCACCTTTTAAATACCGCTGGTATTTAGAGTTCACAGAATGGCTGCGTTAGGCTCCAAAAAAGGAGCGTAGAGCATATTTACCGCAACTTCAACTCTCGATACCAGCGGTGCTTACGGACACGGCCAGCTTCAAAAACGTGCTCGTGCACGATATCCCCATAGAAAACAATGGGGCAGTTTGAGCTGAAAAAAACCTAACACCTGCAAAAAAGCCGCGTTCAGCTCCTAACGCAGCCCCATTGTTTTCTATGGGGAAACACTTCCTACGTATGCACCTAACACTCTAACATGTACCCCGAGTCTAAACACCCCTAACCTTACACTTATTAACCCCTATTCTGCCGCCCCCTCTATCGCTGACCCCTGCATATTATTATTAACCCCTAATCTGCCGCTCCGTACACCGCCGCTACCTACATTATACCTATGTACCCCTAATCTGCTGCCCCTAACACCGCCGACCCCTATACTATATTTATTAACCCCTAATCTGCCCCCCACAACGTTGCCTCCACCTGCCTACACTTATTAACCCCTAATCTGCCGAGCGGACCGCACCACTATTATAATAAAGTTATTAACCCCTAATCCGCCTCACTCCCGCCTCAATAACCCTATAATAAATAGTATTAACCCCTAATCTGCCCTCCCTAACATTGCCGACACCTAACTTCAAACATTAACCCCTAATCTGCCGACTGGAGCTCACCGCTACTCTAATAAATGTATTAACCCCTAAAGCTAAGTCTAACCCTAACACTAACACCCCCCTAAATTAAATATAATTTAAATCTAACGAAATAAATTTACTCTTATTAAATAAATTATTCCTATTTAAAGCTAAATACTTACCTGTAAAATAGATCCTAATATAGCTACAATATAAATTATAATTATATTATAGCTATTTTAGGATTTATATTTATTTTACAGGTAACTTTGTATTTATTTTAACCAGGTACAATAGCTATTAAATAGTTAAGAACTATTTAATAGCTAAAATAGTTAAAATAATTACAAATTTACCTGTAAAATAAATCCTAACCTAAGTTACAATTAAACCTAACACTACACTATCAATAAATTATTTAAATACAATACCTACAAATAAATACAATGAAATAAACTAACTAAAGTACAAAAAATAAAAAAGAACTAAGTTACAAAAAATAAAAAAATATTTACAAACATTAGAAAAATATTACAACAATTTTAAACTAATTACACCTACTCTAAGCCCCCTAATAAAATAACAAAGCCCCCCAAATAAAAAAATGCCCTACCCTATTCTAAATTAAAAAAGTTCAAAGCTCTTTTACCTTACCAGCCCTGAACAGGGCCCTTTGCGGGGCATGCCCCAAAGAATTCCGCTCTTTTGCCTGTAAAAAAAACACATACAATACCCCCCCAACATTACAACCCACCACCCACATACCCCTAATCTAACCCAAACCCCCCTTAAATAAACCTAACACTAAGCCCCTGAAGATATTCCTACCTTATCTTCACCATACCAGGTTCACCGATCGGTCCTCGGAAGTGTTGATCCAAGCCCAAGTGGGGGGCTGAAGAGTGACGTCCATCCTCGGGCTGAAGTCTGGATCCAAGCGGCGGCTGAAGAAATCCATCATCGGGCTGAAGTCGGAAGTCCATCATCGGGATGAAGTCTTCTATCAAGCCGCATCTTCAATCTTCTTTCTTCTGGAGCGGAGCGGAGCCATCTTCTTCCAAGCCGACGCGGAACATCCTCTTCAACCGACGCCTACTCGCCGAATGACGGTTCCTTTAAATGACGTCATCCAAGATGGCGTCCCTCGAATTCCGATTGGCTGATAGGATTCTATCAGCCAATCGGAATTAACGTAGGAATATTCTGATTGGCTGATGGAATCAGCCAATCAGAATCAAGTTCAATCCGATTGGCTGATCCAATCAGCCAATCCGATTGAGCTTGCATTCTATTGGCTGTTCCGATCAGCCAATAGAATGCAAGCTCTATCTGATTGGCTGATTGGATCAGCCAATCGTATTGAACTTGATTCTGATTGGCTGATTCCATCAGCCAATCAGAATATTCCTACCTTAATTCCGATTGGCTGATAGAATCATATCAGCCAATCGGAATTCGAGGGACGCCATCTTGGATGACGTCATTTAAAGGAACCGTCATTTGGCGGGTAGGCGTCGGTTGAAGAGGATGTTCTGCGTCGGCTTGGAAGAAGATGGCTCCGCTCCGCTCCAGAAGAAAGAAGATTGAAGATGTGGCTTGATAGAAGACTTCATCCCGATGATGGACTTCCGACTTCAGCCCGATGATGGATTTCTTCAGCCGCCGCTTGGATCCAGACTTCAGCCCGAGGATGGACGTCACTCTTCAGCCCCCCGCTGTAACATATCTCAGGCTAATGTCACTATCCCTTTAAGAAATCCTTCTCTGACTGCTGCATTTGGGCAGTATTCACATTCAGCTTGCGTGCCTGCCTGATTAATCATTCATGCACCTGATTACCTCAGCCTCTTTTTAAGCCTTCTCAGGTCTAATGTGCCTTGCATTAACATTGAAGTTGTGATCCTGAACAACAGAGGTCTGTGACTGTTTCCTGTATGAATTTACCAACTATTTTAACCTACAGCATTTTCTATTCCAATGCCTAAAATCATCAAATCGCAAGTATCCAAATAATTCCATTTTCTGTTTCCTGGACACTGCTACTTAACAAACTCAGAACTTTATTATAAATCAAGCATACTTTTGGTTATCATCACTCTCTAATTACAACAGCATCCTACTCAGAACTTTATAACTATTTCTCTGCTACAAGTTGTCATTGCTGAAATATCCTGCTGCAAATATATTAACATATTCTGAACTCTGCATCTATGTAACATAGTAACATAGTAACATAGTAGATAAGGTTGAAAAAAGACTGAAGTCCATCGAGTTCAACCTATACAATGTGTGTTCAATTAAAAGCTTTCCTGTGATTCTCCAATATATGTTCAAACAGTAATTGATGCCTTAAACTTAACTTTCACCTGTGCTGCTCTGCTAATTACTGACATACAGCTCTTTATAATAATATGTACTGTGAACCTGCAACAAACCAAGTTTGCATCTAAATGCACAAACAGTAATTAATGCCTAAACTTGCAGCTTGTCTAAGTACCTGTGCAGCTGTGCTTTAACTCTGACATACAGCTTTATATAATATTATGTACTGTGAACCTGCAACAATCCTTAGTTTGCATCTAAGTGTCAATCTTTTACCAGATTACTCTGAAGCCTGAACATTCTACTTTGTTATATTTTTCTCTCATTGAATCCTGCAGTTACTTCTATTAACTAACTATAAGTCACAGTGAAATCAGAATATATTGTATACAAATGTTGCACTCTCCATTTATTCTACAATAACTTCTAGCAACTATGAATCACAGAATATCATCTATCCACGTCCAGGATACTCTTCCCCGGGTCAGGGGTCGGTGTCTTCAAATCCATACCACTGCCCCGAGGGTCTGTGTCCTGAGCGCATGTACACCGGATCATGACAGAATGTTAATGCCTAAAAAAGGGATCCGCAGTGGTAGTGGATGCACTGACCCTCAAAGGAAAATAAAAAATTACAACATAACTCAGACCCAAGCAATCCCTAAAGGAAAAACAGAAGATTTTCAAACTTTAAAAAATTTAAAGACACAGTACTCCCATTCTAGACAATCCTCTACTCATGTTCGTGGTTACCATTTTGGTGAAACTGATCCTGAATCTGACTATGAAAATGAAGAGGATTTAACCATAGCTTCAGCAGAAAAAATTCAGGCTTTCAAAGATTTAAAGAGACAGAACCACTTTTCTAAAATGTCATCTGTTCCTCATGTTCGTGATTACCATTTTGGTGAAACTGATTCTGAATCTGACTATGAAAATGAAGAGAATGTATCCATCGATTCAGCAGAAAAAATTCAGATCTTTAAAGATTTAAAGAGACAGAACCACTTTTCTAGAATTTTATCTGTTCCTCATGTTCGTGGTTTCCATTTTGGTGAAACTGATTCTGAGTCTGACTATGTAACTGAAGAGGATGCATTCATAGATTCAGCAGAAAAAATTCAGACCTTTAAAGATTTAAAGAGACAGGACTACTGTTCCAGAATACCATCTACTCCTCCTGTTTGTGATTCCTATCCTGATGATACTGATTCTGAGTCTGTATATGTCAACAAGGAGGATGACTTCACAGATCCAGCTGAATTGGCATTAGACTGGTATGAGTGCAACTTTAATTCGCCACAAACTCAGACAAGACCTCAACCTATTTGCTATAATGACATCCTTGGTTGTTATATTTACAACATGGATGATACAGACAGCTCCCATCATGAAACCTCTCATGGAAATACTGATCTTCCTATTTCTGATATTACCATGGATTCGTTAGATTGGACAGATTCAGAGCTGGAAGAAAGGACATCTGGTTTACAGACTGCTGTTAGGAGTAAAGGTCCTCTCAACTACTATGCTGATTTATCACATCAGAATTATGCATCCAGTGATGAAGAGGATTTCTGTTCTCAACCTTACTACAAGCCACAATGGCAGCAACCTAAGAAGCCTCATACTGGGAAGAAATCTAAGCTCTCTAAGAAAAAGAAGAAGAAGAAGAAGAAAATCCTTCTGCCCACAGAAAATCAGAAGTGCAAAGAGGAAACTCAGCCTGATTACCCTGTTTTAGATTCTGTTGTACCAGACCCTCAGGATGATTCTGTGGTAGGAAGCTCATTGTATGTTACGTTCATGCATTCTCACGATGACTACAAAAAAGTTGACTTCAAGTTTTGCTCTCATCATTGTCAAGATCTTTTGATACCTGAATTACATGGCCTTTACTTCGTCATTCAACTTTTTCAAGAGATCTCCAACCCTCCTTTCTTGATTTCCGATTGGACTCACTACCTCCATACACCTACTACCGATTCTCCATATCAATTTTGTTCTCTCTCCTTTTGGATTGTATTGGGCGCCCAGAGGTCGCCTTTAAGGAGGGGAATCTGTAACATATCTCAGCCTAATGTCACTATCCCTTTAAGAAGTCCTTCTCTGACTGCTGCATTTGGGCAGTATTCACATTCAGCTTGCCTGCCTGCCTGATTAATCATTCATGCACCTGATTACCTCAGCCTCTTTTTAAGCCTTCTCAGGTCTAATGTGCCTTGCATTAACATTGAAGTTGTGATCCTGAACAACAGAGGTCTGTGACTGTTTCCTGTATGAATTTACCAACTATTTCAACCTACAGCATTTTCTATTCCAATGCCTAAAATCATCAAATCGCAAGTATCCAAATAATTCCATTTTCTGTTTCCTGGACACTGCTACTTAACAAACTCAGAACTTTATTATAAATCAAGCATACTTTTGGTTATCATCACTCTCTAATTACAACAGCATCCTACTCAGAACTTTATAACTATTTCTCTGCTACAAGTTGTCATTGCTGAAATATCCTGCTGCAAATATATTAACATATTCTGAACTCTGCATCTATGTAACATAGTAACATAGTAACATAGTAGATAAGGTTGAAAAAAGACTGAAGTCCATCGAGTTCAACCTATACAATGTGTGTTCAATTAAAAGCTTTCCTGTGATTCTCCAATATATGTTCAAACAGTAATTGATGCCTTAAACTTAACTTTCACCTGTGCTGCTCTGCTAATTACTGACATACAGCTCTTTATAATAATATGTACTGTGAACCTGCAACAAACCAAGTTTGCATCTAAATGCACAAACAGTAATTAATGCCTAAACTTGCAGCTTGTCTAAGTACCTGTGCAGCTGTGCTTTAACTCTGACATACAGCTTTATATAATATTATGTACTGTGAACCTGCAACAATCCTTAGTTTGCATCTAAGTGTCAATCTTTTACCAGATTACTCTGAAGCCTGAACATTCTACTTTGTTATATTTTTCTCTCATTGAATCCTGCAGTTACTTCTATTAACTAACTATAAGTCACAGTGAACTCAGAATATATTGTATACAAATGTTGCACTCTCCATTTATTCTACAATAACTTCTAGCAACTATGAATCACAGAATATCATCTATCCACGTCCAGGATACTCTTCCCCGGGTCAGGGGTCGGTGTCTTCAAATCCATACCACTGCCCCGAGGGTCTGTGTCCTGAGCGCATGTACACCGGATCATGACAGAATGTTAATGCCTAAAAAAGGGATCCGCAGTGGTAGTGGATGCACTGACCCTCAAAGGAAAATAAAAAATTACAACATAACTCAGACCCAAGCAATCCCTAAAGGAAAAACAGAAGATTTTCAAACTTTAAAAAATTTAAAGACACAGTACTCCCATTCTAGACAATCCTCTACTCATGTTCGTGGTTACCATTTTGGTGAAACTGATCCTGAATCTGACTATGAAAATGAAGAGGAAGCAACTATGAATCACAGAATATCATCTATCCACGTCCAGGATACTCTTCCCCGTGTCAGGGGTCGGTGTCTTCAAATCCCTACCACCGCCCCGAGGGTCTGTGTCCTGAGCGCATGTACACCAGATCATGACACCCGCTTGGGCTTGGATCAACACTTCCGAGGACCGATCGGTGAACCTGGTATGGTGAAGATAAGGTAGGAAGATCTTCAGGGGCTTAGTCTTAGGTTTATTTAAGGGGGGTTAGGGTTAGATTAGGGGTATGTGGGTAGTGGGTTGTAATGTTGGGGGGGTATTGTATGTGTTTTTTTTACAGGCAAAAGAGCTGAATTCTTTGGGGCATGCCCCGCAAAGGGCCCTGTTCAGGGCTGGTAAGGTAAAAGAGCTTTGAACTTTTTTAATTTAGAATAGGGTAGGGCATTTTTTTTATTTTGGGGGGCTTTGTTATTTTATTAGGGGGCTTAGAGTAGGTGTAATTAGTTTAAAATTGTTGTAATATTTTACTAATGTTTGTAAATATTTTTTTATTCTTTGTAACTTAGTTCTATTTTATTTTTTGTACTTTAGTTAGTTTATTTCATTGTATTTATTTGTAGATATTGTATTTAATTAATTTATTGATAGTGTAGTGTTAGGTTTAATTGTAGATAATTGTAGGTATTTTATTTAATTAATTTATTGATAGTGTAGTGTTAGGTTTAATTGTAGATAATTGTAGATATTGTATTTAATTAATTTATTGATAGTGTAGTGTTAGGTTTAATTGTAACTTAGGTTAGGATTTATTTTACAGGTAATTTTGTAATTATTTTAACTATTTTAGCTATTAAATAGTTCTTAACTATTTAATAGCTATTGTACCTGGTTAAAATAAATACAAAGTTGCCTGTAAAATAAATATTAATCCTAAAATAGCTATAATATAATTATAATTTATATTGTAGCTATATTAGGGTTTATTTTACAGGTAAGTATTTAGATTTAAATAGGAATAATTTATTTAATAAGAGTTAATTTATTTCGTTAGAATAAAATTATATTTAACTTAGGGGGGTGTTAGGGTTAAAATTAGCTTTAGGGGTTAAAAAATTTATTAGAGTAGCGGTGAGCTCCGATCAGCAGATTAGGGGTTAATACTTGAAGTTAGGTGTCGGCGATGTTAGGGAGGGCAGATTAGGGGTTAATACTATTTATTATAGGGTTATTGAGGCGGGAGTGAGGCGGATTAGGGGTTAATAACTTTATTATAATAGCGGTGCGGTCCGCTCGGCAGATTAAGGGTTAATAAGTGTAGGCAGGTGGAGGCGACGTTGTGGGGGGGCAGATTAGGGGTTAATAAATATAATATAGGGGTCGGCGGTGTTAGGGGCAGCAGATTAGGGGTACATAGCTATAATGTAGCTAGCAGCGGCGTGTGGACGGCAGATTAGGGGTTAATAAGTGTAGGTAGCTAGTGGCGACGTTGTGGGGGGAAGATTAGGGGTTAATAAATATAATATAGGGGTTGGCGGTGTTAGGGGCAGCAGATTAGGTGTACATAGGGATAACGTAGTTGGCGGCAGTGTACGGAGCGGAAGATTAGGGGTTAAAAAATTTTTATAGAGTGGCGGCGATGTGGGGGGGGCCTCGGTTTAGGGGTACATAGGTAGTTTATGGGTGTTAGTGTACTTTAGAGCACAGTAGTTAAGAGCTTTATAAACCGGCTTTAGCCCAGAAAGCTCTGACTTTTTTCTGCGGCTGGAGTTTTGTCGTTAGAATTCTAACGCTCACTTCAGCCACGACTCTAAATACCGGAGTTAGAAAGATCCCATTGAAAAGATAGGATACGCAATTGACGTAAGGGGATCTGCGGTATGGAAAAGTCGCGGCTGAAAAGTGAGCGTTAGACCCTTTAATGACTGACTCCAAATACCAGAGGGCGGTAAAAACCAGCGTTAGGAGCCTCTAACGCTGGTTTTGACTGCTACCGCCCAACTCTAAATCTAGGCCCTAGATTTTTATAATAGTATTATAGCCATAGCAGTGCAAATACATTACAGTGGTACATTTTCATTTTTTGGAGGCTGTAATTTATTTTCTACCAATGTATTTTTGTTTTAATATTTGGTGCCCAGAGTATTAATTTAATCTCTGAATTTAAATTGCTTCCCATGTTGAAAGGTATAAAGGTATTGAAAAACTTTGATACATAAAATTAAATCTTTGATGTGACGTGTTTTAATTCTGCCATGCAATTTCAAGATTCTTTTTTTTTTCACATCCACAAAAAAAGGGCATCATCCATGAGTATGAGATATACGAAATGAGTTTGAATAGGCAGTATAGCCATTGACAAGGTTAGAAATATGGAATTTTAAGTGAAATAATAATTGTTGTCTTGGCTTGATGAACACTTATTATTTACCATACTGTCAAGCTGCTCCCACAACAGCTAAATGGGGTTGAGATCTGATGACTGTGCTCACCACTTTTAAAGACAGAATACCAGCTGACTGCTTCCTACCTAAGTAGTTCTATGCTGTGCTTTGGGTCATTGTTGGGTTGTTGGAGGAAATTGCATCCAATCAAGTGCCCTTTAACCCTGTATAAATCTCCCACTTTACCACCACCAAAGCATACCCAGACCATCACATTGCCTCTACCATGTGTGACAGATGGTGCCAAGTACTTCCCCAGTATCTTTTCATTTGGTTTGAGACTCACAAATATTCTTCTTTGTGATCCAAACAACTCAAACTTAGATTCATTTTTCCATAACACTTTTTCTCCAATCCTCCTCTGTCCAGTGTCTGTGCTCTTTTGCCAGTCTTAATCTTTTCTTTTTATTGGCCAGTCTGAGATATGGCTTTTTCTTTGCAACTCTGCCTAGAAGTCCCCTCTTCACTGTTGACGTTGAGACTGGTGTTTTGCGGGTACTGTTTAATGAAGCTGCCAGTTGAGGACCTGTTAGGCATCTGTTTGTCAAACTAGGCACTAATGTATTTCTCCTCTTGCTCAGTTGTGCACCAGGGCCTCCAACTTTCTATTTTGTGAAGGAAGTAGTACACAGCATTGTATGAGATCTTCAGTTCCTTTGCAATTTCTTGCATGGAATCGCCTTTATTTATCAGAACAAGAATAGACTGACAAGTTTCAGTAGATAGTTCTTTTTTTCTGGCATCTTGAGCCTGTAATCGAACCCACAGTTGCTGATGCTTCAGATACTCAACTAGTCTAATGATTGCCAGTTTTATTGCTTTTTTAATCAACACAACATTTTTCAGTTGTAATAACACAATTGATCAACTAGCCTTTCTAAATGATAAACTTGGATTAACAAACACCACGATAGTTGTTACTTATTCAAATTGTGTCGTACATTCTTATCTGCTTTAGATTATGTTACTGTACAAACAGATTTTTACCAAAGATGGCTCTAAGAGACTTATTTGAGAAATTGTTTCCGGGACTTTTTGATTAAAGACTATCACCCCTATTTAAAGGGACAGTAAAGTCAAAATTAAACTTTCATAATTCAGATAGAGCATGCAATTTGAAACAACTTTCCAATTTACTTCCATTAACAAAATATGTGCAGTCTTTTTATATTTGCACTTTTTAAGTCACCAGCTCCTACTGAGCATGTGCAAGCATTCACAAAATATATACGTATATGCATTTTTGATTGGCTGATGGCTGTCACATGATACAGGAGGAGTAGAAATAGACATAAATTTCTCCGAAAAAAAATCTATTACTCATTTGAAGTCCAGACTAAGGGGCATATTTATTAATGTACGAGCGGACATAATACGAAGTAGCGTATCATGTCCGCCACACATCGATAAATGCAGATAGCATACGCTGTCAGCATTTACTATTACACCAGCAGTTCTTGTGAACTGCTTGTGCAATGCTGCCTCCTGCAGATTCACAGCCAGGGGGTGTCAATCAACCCGATCGTATTAGATCGGGTTGATTTCTGTTCACGGCCTCAGAGCCTTTAGACCGCTGCTTCATCATTTCTGTTTCCGGCGAGCCTGAAGGTTCTCTGGAAACAAGGGGCATCAAGCTCCATACGGAGCTTGATAAATATGCCCCTAAGTGCTGCTGCATTATCATTTTATCATGAATTTGTTGATTATGCAAATCTACTGTATATACTGGTCCTTTAAGTATAAGGCGGACCTATTTGGAACCCATGCAGAAGACTGCTCAATTGAGTACTGCTTATATTTATATATATATCTCAATAAGTAAAGAAGGCACTCTCCGTTTATCAAGATACTTTTTAATTTATGCGGTAAACGTTTTTGGGGTCTCCCCCGTCCTCAGACTGAGGACGGGGGAGACCCCAAAAATGTTTACTGCTTGAAAAACGGAGAGTGCCTTCTTTACTTATCGATATATTGCTGTGATTGGGAGTGCACCCCGGAGGTTGTCTACATAGTGAGCACTGGTTCCTAACTTTTTGTACTTATATATATATATATATATGTTAATATGTATATATATATATATACTATATATAACATTTATAATGCTTATTTGTGATAACACTATTTTAGTAATATACTATATTGCCAAGATGGTAACCTATCCAAGAACTAATGTAATTGTTTAATTGTAAACCATTGCTTCACAGCTGATCTGAGTATCAATTAGGTGAAGCAGAGGTATAAATAAAGTTTGTCATATATGTATGTGCTTATGTACATATATATTTATCTGTTAATATGTATATATACACATATAAACACATACATATATATATATGTATATAAGCATATACATATATATTTACAAGGAACACACAGTTCCCTTTGACCGCAATATAAAAGCACTTTTAGTGCCATTTTTTTTTCAAACACCCCACAGCCACTAACTTTAGCCCCCCAAAAAATGCCTAGTGCAGCTATTTTTTAAAAAAAACACTGTATTTTGGGGGGCAATTGTTTAAAATAATTAACCAGAGGTCTGACCTCTGGTTATTTATTTGAGCGCTAATTGTTACTGCGAGCTTGCACTCCACTTGTAGTCTAGGCCTTAGTGCTTAATGTCCCATTAATTGGAGACTTTTTTATTATTCGCTCTATCTAAATAATAAACATTTAATTTTGACTAAGCAAATTGAAAGGTTAATACACACCTAAATGTGTATTTATGCTACCGTGCATGAGAGGCTACAAGGGTAACTTGGAAATTTTCTATATAGACAAATATCTTAAAAATCTGTTTGGTATAAACGATATATAAACGCTATATACTTAATAAATGAAAGGATATTTTATTAACATATCTTCAGTTAAAATGAGGATACACAGTTAAAGTTCAATTAACAGTTTACAAATCACAAAATATAAGTCTGCTATTCAATATGAACCATCCATAAAATCTGGTCATCAGCATGAAAGGTCCATAAAAACATTTTGTGTGTTTGTGGTAGGAGCCTAAAGCAGCCAGCTATAAAGGATATAAAGAACCCGTAGTGAAGCATATACATCTCAGAGTTTGCACATAAAAAAGGAACTACTAACAAGATCGAAGATCAAAGATATTCACAAGTAGTGACAGATCCCTCAGTAGTGGAGCCATACAGCTTTCTTATCTAGACCTGTCTCATCTGTTCCTTCTTGCTTATACTCACACAGGGTGCATGCCACATTAATGGCTATTTGTATCAATAATAGCGGTTAACGATGTATAGAGGTAATGAACCCACTGGCTTTACCTAGTTGTATATCATCCTCAGAAATACTTAAAAATACTATGGGGTCAATTTATTAATGTGTGAGCGGACATGATACGATGTAGCATAACATGTCCGCCGCACATCGATAAATGCCGACAGCATACGCTGTCGGCATTTATCATTGCACCAGCATTTTTTGTGAACTGCTGGTGCAATGCCGCCCCCTGTGATTAGTCGGAAGGATAGTGCCTAACTATCCTTCCGCCCCCTGCAGATTCGCGGCCAATCGGCTACTAGCAGGGGGTGTAAATCAACCTTATTGTATTCAATAGGGTTGATTTCTGTCCGTCACCTCAGAGCAGGCGGACAGGTTATGGAGCTTAATAAATTGACCCCAATATGTGTATATTAATGAGCAATGCATATCATTTTTAAATATAGCCTTTATCAAGCTCTAATCAATTAAAAAAAGGACAAAGTATTTTAAATCTCTGTGAACCATTAAAAACACAATATCAATTAAAAAGGGAAACTCGCAGGTCCGAAAAGCACAAATAGTATTAATAGTACTATAAACTCCTTATACACATAAGAGAGTCCTAAATATGAAACAAATACAAACATCATAAAAATATATAAATCATGAAAAATGTACATACACAATCTTAAAATTAGTTAGAGATAGCAGATATACTACACATAGCAAAAAATACAATAGAGGTAGTATATAAAAAAATAAAATACCAAATATCATTCACAAAAAAACAGTAATATCAAAGTCTATATTTAGCCCCTAGGAGTTAGGGTTTGCATGTTATAAACAAATATTTCTTATTATTCCCCCCTCTAATATTTTTTGACCTTACAAATGGCAACCTATCTTAAGTCTTAGGGGTTATCGTTATGGTGTTCTCCAAAGTGAGTGGGAACTGAATGGTCTGAATCCAGATTTTTAATGGCATACAAATGCAACCACATTCCATTAGTTTTTTTTGCCAGTGACCAACAAAAAAACCCTTTAGTTTTAAAAGCATATTTACATGCCACACATTGTGGCATGGAAGAAAGCCCTTTATTTTATTACCACTTATATCCAGCTGGCTATTACTTAAATTCTTCCTTTTACTCATATCAGTAGGGGCAAGTCTAATTTGGAGGTTAGATGATTTCTTATATATAAACTGTGGATTTTTAAGTAAAATAGTCAGAAGGAAAGGGTCAGTCAAGACCACATTCCAATGATTTTTTATATTCTTTCCACTAAATGTCAGTTTAGGTTGTATTGGGTCATAAAGGTAGAAATGTTGTATCCTGACTTGAAATACTCCATATAGATTTACAAACTTTTTCATCATTTAATCATTCTGTCTGCTTAACTTCATGAATAATGTCAACTAGCTTTTCATTCTTATACCCTTGTTCTAAAAACCTGTTCTTAAGAACCTCTGATTGGGCCAGGTAGCCTTTACAGAGGAGCAGTTTTCTCTTAAAGAAATATTCTTTTTCCACCGAACAAGATGACAACTATCATGGTGGATATGGTTATTACTATCCATGAATTTAAAGAAAATTATATTCTTAACCACTACGTTTTCTACAAAAATCTCCAAATTCAAAAAAAGATATTTTATTTCTATTACTTTCTGATGTAAAATTAAGGCTCCAATCATTTACATTCATGCTTTATAAAAAAACACAGATAAATCAGAATCCTCCCCTTTCCAGATGAATACAATATCATCAATATATCTCTTATAGGTGACTAGATTTGCCATCCAGGGGGAGTTTGACAAAAAATCTTCCTTTTATTTCCTTATTAAAAGGTTGGCATAACTTTGGACGAATCTAGTTCCCATAGCTGTTTTGCATAACTGATGGTAAAAGATATCATTATATACAAAAACATTGAGTTAAAAGGAATTCAATACCTTTCAAAATAAAATCTGATTCACTAAGATGTATTTCCTTATCATTATGTAAAAAATATTGTGTTGCTTCAATACCCAACCCATGTTCATTACAAGAGTTTAATGAACATACATCACATGTAACAAAGATATAATTGAAATTTTTATTCCAAATTCTCCAGGTACCTTAAAAGGCTATCCTAAAAAAGATAAATTCAGGGAAGCCAAATTGCCCTAAAAATTCCACTTGTATTCGATATCCATTTAAAACAGCACATCTCTGCCTTTCTCAAACAAACCGCTCACAGCTGTTTTAATGGATATTCGAATAAAAGTGAAATTTTTATGGCAATTTGGCTTCACTTGGATTTATCTTTTTGTGAGGATTACTATTAAAGCCTGGAACCAGTGGAAAAGCCGCAGGTCTAAGCAGTCTGGAGGATTGGTATGTAAAGTGAAACTTTACAGCTTTAACGTTACCTATGGAGTAGATGATCTGAAGAGGGGATTGGCATCTTAACTATAATAAAAGAAGCAGCAAGGTTCTGCATGGTCGGTCGTAATCTAGACAGAATCTATTTGCATTGCTAGAGATAAGGCGTCCCTGAAGACCGGATCAGATAGTCTCCTATATAAGGTACTGTTAACTCTTTTCATACTCGATGAAGACATTAAATCCTTATTCATATAATCAATTTTGATATTCTCGCTGTCAAGGGAACAAGGACTACCTTTTGCTGTGTTTGGACCTTAAAAGACTAATTTAGTCTTTGAGATAAGAAAATAAACTACATACATACTCTTGCAAATATATGTCAATAAACTGAGACAAATTAAAGGTTTCTGAACAGATAGCTGAGATTATGGAACGGCCTGGGGGATTGTTTAGATTTTTATGAATTTCAGGCAATATGGGAATCTTAGGAAATTTGATACTCAAAAAGGAAAATTTTCCAAAATGCCCTCATTCTTAGCCTCTAATAAAAAAGCTGATAACTCACATTAGGATAGTATGATTTTTGCCCAATTTATTCTAATGACTAACCCTCCCCCTTTGATAATTGTTTTTTTTACTATGTCTTGGTTTGTGTGGTATATTGTGCGGTATATTGAATTATTGGGTTAAAACATGTACTTGCATATAGCTCCCCCCGATCATATTTTATATAAGTAGGTGTAGCAGCGTTAAGAGCTTAACACTAGATAGCGGGTGCTAGAATCTTAACACCCACTCACAGCTGGTGCTATGAAAAAGGGCTTAGCTAGTACACACAATTAATTGCAGCTGGATTGTAATGCTTAACAGTGCCGTCTGCAAGTCCAATAGAAAGTATTGGCTATAGTTATTTATTACATCTTACTAGTAAGTGGCGGTTGGTATATTTTTAGCACCAGGATTAACAACCAGGGTGGCGGTGATTGTGAGCAACATCTGTGGCTGAACTGTAATCTTTCCCAGTTCATCTATTTAGGAAGTACCAGGATACCTGACATGCATCATATAAAATGTTTTAGTTGCAATTCTGATTATGTAAAAGTTTAAGGAGGTATAACCCCCTCCATTTTAGGACTGTGCCAGATGTAGGGCCTATTTATCATCTTGGAGTAAAAGTAAAAACTTACATACATTGCCACCTAGCAGTATAAATACATACAATTATGAATACCATTAGCTATATGTTGTGCAGATTTAATTATTTTCTTCCCAGAGCTCCATAAAAGTCTGCATAAAATATTTTATAGTTGCCACACACATTCATCTTATTATATATTTTATTTCTTGAACATCAGCTAGAGTATTGGTGTGTATGCACATGACGCACAAATAAAATTGGACATAAAGAAACTGCTAGATATTTAAAGTTCATACACTCAACTTCGATATTTGTTTCTAGGTTTTTTGTTTTTTTTTAATATAACTTAAATTGCTTAGAAGCATTGTATCATTATCAGGCTGGTTTTATTTATATGGAATATTTCCTTTTTATGTGATGATCACTAATATAAAGTTATTCCAAGTTCTGAGGCATATAATTTCACTTAACTTTTAATGATCACTAACACCAGCCATCATAAAAACACACGAAGATATGTCAGTGGAACATATATTTTCTTTTACAAGAATATATAACCAATCTTGATATAAGACCCTCCTCTTTTATTTGCTACTCAGAGAATGTACAAATTCTGTGCTTTTACTTTGTTCGGCATTTATTCCTCCTAAGCTGTCTTTTATACTGGTTTGTGTTTGGTAACGTTGCTGGTGGCCATCTTTGTTTTCAACAAATAGATCACATATCTGTGGCAAACATTTTTGCTGGAGGCAATTCTGGTTTTACTGCATAAGCCTTCTTTCTTTTTTTAACAGCTTTTACTTACTAGATATGGGTCTTTTCTGTTTGTTGCTTTTTCTACTTGCTTTTTTTTTAACTTATATAAATATATATTTTTTAATTCCTTAAAGAATATTTTTTATTTAAAAAAAATATAGAGCTTTGATCAGACATCACCCTGGGAGAACTAAATGCATTTTTTAGTTTTAATTACTTCAAAATTGAGGGGCTATATCTCTTCAGTCACTATTGTCTAGGATATTGGACAGACATCAATAACAAGAAGCCTATAGTGTAGTCATTGATAAAATGTGAGTTAGAGTAGTAATAAGTTATATTGTTACTATGTACCAGCCTCCTATGATCTTTCCAAGTCATCACCAGATATGTAAAACACAACGGAAAGCAAAAACAATATTTTGTACATTTTAGACTTCTTAAAAGTTAAAATTAACACATATACGCCTAGATTTAGAGTTCTGCGTTAGGGTTAAAAAGCAGCGTTAAGGGGTCCTAACGCTGCTTTTTAACGCCCGCTGGTATTTAGAGTCAGGCAGGAAAGGGTCTACAGATCACTTTCTTTCCGCGACTCAAGGCTACCGCAAATCCCCTTACGTCAATTGCGTATCCTATCTTTTCTATGGGATTTGCCTAACGCTGGTATTACGAGTCTTGGAAGAAGTGAGTGGTAGAGCCTCTACCGACAAGACTCCAAACGCAAAAAAAAGTCAGTAGTTAAGAGTTTTATGGGCTAACGCCGGAACATAAAGCTCTTAACTACAGTGCTATAAAGTACACTAACACCCATAAACTACCTATGAACCCCTAAACCAAGGCCCCCACACATCACAAACCCTATAATAATTTTTTTTAACCCCTAATCTGCCGCTCCGGACACCGCTGCAACCTACATTATAGCTATGAACCCCGAATCTGCTGTCCCTAACATCAGCGACACCTATATTATATTTATTACCCCCTAATCTGCCCCCCCCATGTCGCTGCCACTTACCTACAATTATTAACTCCTAATCTCCCGCCTCCAACGTCGCCGCTACTATAATAAAGTTATTAACCCCTAAATCTAAGTCTAACCCTAACCCTAACATACCCCAACTTAACCGCTAATCTGCCGACCGGACATCGCCGCCACTATAATAAATGTATTAACCCCTAAACCGCCACACTCCCGCCTCGCAAACACTATAATAAATTGTATTAACCCCTAATCTGCCCTCCCTAACATCGACGCCACCTACCTACAATTATTAACTCCTAATCTCCCGCCTCCAACGTCGCCGCTACTATAATAAAGTTATTAACCCCTAAATCTAAGTCTAACCCTAACCCTAACATACCCCAACTTAAATATAATTTAAATAAAACGAAATAAATTTACTATCATTAAATAAATTATTCCTATTTAAAACTAAATACTTACCTATAAAATAAACCCTAATATAGCTACAATATAACTAATAGTTACAATGTAGCTATTTTAGGATTTATATTTATTTTACAGGCAACTTTGGATTTATTTTAACTAGGTACAATAGCTATTAAATAGTTATTAACTATTTAATAGCTACCTAGTTAAAATAATTACAAAATTACCTGTAAAATAAATCCTAACCTAAGTTACAAATACACCTAACACTACACTATCAATAAATTAATTAAATAAATTAACTACAACTACAATTAGCTCAAAATAAATACAATTAAATAAACTAAACTATATTACAAAAACAAACAAACACTAAATTACAGAAAATAATAAAAAATTACAAGAATTTTAAACTAATTACACCTAATCTAAACCCCCTAATAAAATAAAAAAGCCCCCCAAAATAATAAAATGCCCTACCCTATCCTAAATTACAAAGTAATCAGCTCTTTTACCAGCCCTTAAAAGGGCTTTTTGCGGGGCATTGCCCCAAAGTAATCAGCTCTTTTACCTGTAAAAAAAAATACAATACCCCCCCAACATTACAACCCACCACCCACACACCCCTAATCTAAAACCCACCCAAACCCCCCTTAAAAAAACCTAACACTAACCCCCTGAAGATCTCCCTACCTTGAGTCGTCTTCACTCAGCCGAGCCGAATTCTTCATCCAAGCGGGGCAGAAGAGGTCCTCCATCCGGTTGAAGTCTTCATCCAAGCAGGGCAGAAGAGGTCTTCCATCCGATTGAAGTGTTCATCCAAGCGGCATCTTCTATCTTCATCCATCCGGAGCGGAGCGGCAGCATCCTGAAGACCTCCGACGTGGAACATCCATCCTGGCTGACGTCTTCCCGATGAATGACGGTTCCTTTAAATGACGTCATCCAAGATGGCATCCCTCGAATTCCGATTGGCTGATAGGATTCTATCAGCCAATCGGAATTAAGGTAGGAAAAATCTGATTGGCTGATTCAATCAGCCAATCAGATTGAAGTTCAATCCGATTGGCTGATCCAATCAGCCAATCGGACTGACCTCGCATTCTATTGGCTGATCAGAACAGCCAATAGAATGCGAGGTCAATCCGATTGGCTGATCCAATCAGTCAATCGGATTGAACTTCAATCTGATTGGCTGATTGAATCAGCCAATCAGAATTTTCCTACCTTAATTCCGATTGGCTGATAGAATCTTATCAGCCAATCGGAATTCGAGGGACGCCATCTTGGATGACGTCATTTAAAGGAACCGTCATTCGTTGGGAAGTTGTCGGCTAGGATGGCTGTTCCGCGTCGGAGGTCTTCAGGATGCTGCCGCTCCGCTCAGGATGGATGAAGATAGAAGATGCAGCTTGGATGAACACTTCAATCGGATGGAAGACCTCTTCTGCCCCGCTTGGATGAAGACTTCAACCGGATGGAGGACCTCTTCTGCCCCGCTTGGATGAAGAATTTGGCTCGGCTGAGTGAAGACGACTCAAGGTAGGGAGATCTTCAGGGGGTTAGTGTTAGGTTTTTTAAGGGGGGTTTGGGTGGGTTTTAGAGTAGGGGTGTGTGGGTGGTGGGTTGTAATGTTGGCGGAGTATTGTATTTTCTTTACAGGTAAAAGAGCTGATTACTTTGGGGCAATATAGGGTAATATAGTTTATTTTATTTCATTGTATTTAATTTTAGCTAAATGTAGTTAATTTATTTAATTAATTTATTGATAGTGTAGTGTTACGTGTATTTGTAACTTAGGTTAGGATTTATTTTACAGGTAATTTTGTAATTATTTTAACTAGGTAGCTATTAAATAGTTAATAACTATTTAATAGCTATTGTACCTAGTTAAAATAGATACAAAGTTAAGCCTGTAAAATAAATATAAATCCTAAAATAGCTACAATGTAACTATTAGTTATATTGTAGCTATATAAGGGTTTATTTTATAGGTAAGTATTTAGTTTTAAATAGGAATAATTTATTTAATGATAGTAAATTTATTTCGTTTTATTTAAATTATATTTAAGTTGGGGTATGTTAGGGTTAGGGTTAGACTTAGATTTAGGGGTTAATAACTTTATTATAGTAGCGGCGACGTTGGAGGCGGAAGATTAGGAGTTAATAATTGTAGGTAGGTGGCGGCGATGTTAGGGAGGGCAGATTAGAGGTTAATAAAATTAATTATAGTGTTTGCGAGGCGGGAGTGCGGCGGTTTAGGGGTTAATACATTTATTATAGTGGCGGCGATGTCCGGTCGGCAGATTAGGGGTTAATAAGTGTAGGTAGGTGGTGGCGACGTTGGGGGGGCAGATTAGGGGGTAATAAATATAATACAGGTGTCGGCGATGTTAGGGGCCGCAGATTAGGGGTTCATAGGGATAATGTAGGTTGCGGCGGTGTCCGGAGCGGCAGATTAGGGGTTAATAATAAAATGCAGGTGTCAGCGATAGCGGGGGCGGCAGATTAGGGGTTAATAAGTGTAAGGTTAGGGGTGTTTAGACTCGGGGTTCATGTTAGGTTGTTAGGTGTAGACTTAGAGAGTGTTTCCCCATAGGAAACAATGGGGCTGCGTTAGGAGCTGAACGCTGCTTTTTTGCAGGTGTTAGGTTTTTTTTCAGCCAGGAAAGCCCCATTGTTTCCTATGGGGATATCGTGCACAAGCACGTTTTTCCAGCTTACCGCTACTGTAAGCAACGCTGGTATTGAGGGTTGAAGTGGAGCTCAACGCTCCCTTTTCTGAGGCTAACGCAGCCATTCAGACAACTCGTAATACCAGAGTTGTCTTAAGGGTGCGCTGGAAAAAAAAGGCTCGTTAGCACCGCGGGTCTTTACCGACAAAACTCTAGGCGATAGGTTCCAGGATGGGAATTCTAGATAATATATTCAGTTTTTTGGTTTATGTGCACATAGGATATTCAATAGCTCATGAGGAAGATAGTTAAAGGGACAGTAAACCCAAATTTTTTTTCATGATTCAGATAGAGCATACCATTTTAAGCAACTTTCTAATTTACTCCTATAATCAAATTTTCTTCATTCTCTTGCTATCTTTATTTGAAAAAGAAGGCATCTAAGTTAGGGAGCCAGACAATTTTTGGTTCAGGACACTTGACAGCACTTGCTTATTGGTGGGCACATTTAGCCACCACTCAGCAAGCACAACCCAAGTTGTGAACCAAAAATGGGTCAGTTTCTAAACTTATATTCTCCTTTTCAAGTAAAGATAGCAAGAGAATGAAGAAAAAATGATAATAGGAGTAAATTAGAAAGTTGCTCAAAATTTCATGCTCTATCGGAATCATGAAAGAAAAAAAATTAAGTTCAGTATCCCTTTAAATATAACATGTTATTGGGCTTGCTTTTAACTGATGAAATAAGCTACTCCTTTACATGTTGATATTTTGTCTCCTGTGAGAGCCCAATCCATACGGCTGACATTTTTACTCTAATATTATAAGTTGAAAGTAAAATGTTAGCGTTCAAGCAAAAGCCTAGGATGCACTAACATCCAGAGGTCGGATAGAATGGGTGTGCTAAATCCCTCCCATAATAGATTTCTATGAGGCAAGGTAAAAAGGTTCTGGTCTTGGTAACCGCTCAAGTGCTAAGGTGCGCTAACCTGAAGGTGAAATAGTTCTGCTCAAAGCACAAAGTTTTAAACTTTGCTGTTCACATACACTTTGAGCGCTACCTAGTCCTACACCTTTTCATATACCATATCCCTTTATATCACTGTTAAAATATTTATTTAAATAATAAACCTTTATATTACATGTAATATATATATATACTGTATGTGTGAAATACTTTAACATATTATACCATATCCCTTTATATCACTGTTAAAATATTTATTTAAATAATAAACCTTATATATATATATATATATATATATATATATATATATATATATATATATATATATATATACAGTATATATATATATATATATATATATATATATATATATACAGTATATATATATATATACTGTATGTGTGAAATACTTTAGCATATACATGTGCTTAGTTATGCTTTATTCTAGCCCTAACACTTTATTTCAGGTTTCAAGGCATGCAAAATTTGAGCGGTGATAGCGCACCCGGCGCTATAGATTGAAAGTATAGGGCATGCTAAAAAAATGTCGGCCACGCTACCATTCTCTGGCAAAACCAGATTTGCCCTATTTTTAACACAGGGTCACAATATGGATATCCCACCCTACGCCATTAGTAGCACTCTACTTGTATTCTAGCCCTAGCTATATATATTTTGTTTTCTTTTCTTAAAAATCAGGGACATATTATTTAGAATTTAGTGGAGGGTTCCTTCAGACAGGAACAAGTGCAGATTTTCACTTTTTTTGAGTCGTTCAAATCTCTAATTTCTACAATATTGTTTTTAAATTTCAAACCCTTCTTGTAGGGGTGTTAAGTGAATGTTGGAATTATCTGAATACATTTTTTTAAACATATTATGCAAGTTTAATATGGCATATCTTGATTTCCTTTAGTCCTTTTCTTTGTCTGTCAATTTCATGTGTGCTCAGTTAGGGGGCTCGATCCGATAAAAATCGTCGCCCGCAAAAGCTGGCGACGCCAATATTTGCGCTGGTTTGGTATCACATATACGACGTAACCTAGAAGTTACGCGCATATATTTCTGCCGTCGCCCGTAGTTTTTTGGGCCATAGGCAGGTATACCAAACCAGCGCAGTTTGGTATCCAATATACAGCGTAAGGACTTACGTGGCGAAAATGGAGAAATCTTACTCCATTTTCACCTCGCCACAAAAAGCAGCCATAAGAAGCCTTACGCTGACTATTGGAGCCCCGTAACTCCCTAAACTAGCTACAAAATAAACCTAACACCTAACGCATGCGCAATGTCTATCCACCTGTCAACCGCAATCTGCTAAATAAATGTAATTATTGCTACAATGTAATTATTAATTATATTGTAGCTATCTTAGGGTTTATTTTATAGGTAAGTATTTAGATTTAAATAGGAATATTTTAGTTTATAATATGAATTAGATTTATTTAATAAGAATTTAGTTAGGGGTGTTAGGGTTAGATAGAGTTAATATAGTTAATATAAATACTATAGTAACTATATTAACTATATTAACCCTAATATAATGAGGGTTAATATAGTTAATATATATAATGTAATAACTATATTAACTATAATATACTTAGGGTTAATATAGTTAATATATATAATGTAATAACTATATTAACTATAATATACTTAGGGTTAATATAGATAATATAGCTGGCGGCGGGGTAGGTAGATTAAATTAGGGGTTAATAATTTTAATATAGATGGCGGCGGTGTAAGGGGCTTACATTAGGGGTTAATACCATTAATATAGGGGGCGGCAGTGTAGGGAGGGCAGGTTATAGGGCAAAAGAGCTGTTAACTTTGGGGCAAAGCCCAGCAAAAGGCCCTTTTAAGGGCTGGTAATAGAGCTTATTACTTTATGGATATTAGATTAGGGGTTAATAATATTAATATAGCTGGCGGCGGTGTAAGGGGTCAGATTAGGAGATAGATCAGGTAGATGGCGGCGGTTTTAGGGGCTCACATTAGGGGATAGATCAGTTAGATGGTGGCGGTTTTAGGGGCTCACATTCGGGGATAGATCAGTTAGATGGTGGCGGTTTTAGGGGCTCACAGTAGGGGGTTAGTTTATGTAGATGGCGGCGGTTTAGGGGTTAAATACTTTATTAGGGATTGCGGCGGGGGATCGCGGTTGACAGGTAGGTAGACATTGCGCATGCGTAAGGTGTTAGGTTTATTTTGTAGCTAGTTTAGGGAGTTACGGGGCTCCAATAGTCAGCATAAGGCTTCTTATGGCTGCTTTTTGTGGCGAGGTGAAAATGGAGTAAGATTTCTCCATTTTCGCCACGTAAGTCCTTACGCTGTATATTGGATACCAAACTGCGCTGGTTTGGTATACCTGCCTATGGCCCAAAAAACTACGGGCGACGGCAGAAATATACGCGCGTAACTTCTAGGTTACGTCAAGTTCAATCTGATTGGCTGATTGGTTCAGCCAATCGGATTGAACTTGAATCTGATTGGCTGATTCAATCAGCCAATCAGATTTTTCTACCTTAATTCCGATTGGCTGATAGAATCCTATCAGCCAATCGGAATTCGACAGACGCCATCTTGGATGACGTCATTTAAAGGTACCTCATTCGTCGTTCAGTCGTCGGCCGGGATGGATGCTCCACGTCGGAGGAGCAAAGTATGAAGATTGAAGATGCCGCTTGATGGAAGAAGACTTTGCTGCCGCTTGGATAAAGACATCGCCCGGATCGGATGAGGAGTTCGGCCCGGTGTGGTGAAGACAAGGTAGGGAGATCTTCAGGGGGGTAGTGTTAGGTTTATTTAAAGGGGGTTTGGGTGGGTTTAGAATAGGGGTATGTGGGTGGTGGGTTGTAATGTTGGGGGGTGGTATTGTGTTTTTTTTTCAGGCAAAAGAGCAGTTTTCTTTGGTGCATGCCCCCACAAAAGGCCCTTTTAAGGGCTGGTAAGGTAAAAGAGCTTTGAACTTTTTTTAATTTAGAATAGGGTAGGGAATTTTTTTTATTTTGGGGGGCTTTATTATTTTATTAGGGGGCTTAGAATAGGTGTAATTAGCTTAAAAATCTTGTAATCTTTTTTTTATTTTTTGTAATTTAGTGTTGTAGTTTATTTAATTTATTGATAGTGTAGGTGTATTTGTAACTTAGGTTAGGATTTATTTTACAGGTAATTGGGTAATTATTTTAACTAGGTAGCTATTAAATAGTTAATAACTATTTAATAGCTATTATACCTAGTTAAAATAATTAACAATTTACCTGTAAAATAAATATAAACCCTAACATAGCTACAATGTAATTATTAATTATATTGTAGCTATCATAGGGTTTATTTTATAGGTAAGTATTTAGATTTAAATAGGAATATTTTAATTAATAATATTAATATTAGATTTATTTTAATAAGAGTTTAGTTAGGGATGTTAGAGTTAGATAGGGTTGTTATACTTTATATATATATATATATATATATATATATATATATATATATATATATATATATATATTATAATAACGATATTAACTATATTAACCCTAATATAATTAGGGTTAATATAGTTAATATATATAATATAATAATTATATTAACTATATTAACCCTAATATAATTAGGGTTAATATAGTAAATATAGCTGGCGGCGGTGTAGGGGTATTAGAATAGGGGTTAATACATTTATTATAGGTGGCAGCGGTGTAGGGGGATTTAGATTGTAGGCAAAAGAGCTGATTACTTTGTGACAAAGCCCCGCAAAAAGCCCTTTTAAGGGCTGGCAAAAGAGCAGTTTACTTTGGGGTAATGCCACGCAAAAAGCCCTTTTCAGGGCTATTTGTAGGGTTAGACTTAGGTTTAGTGGTAGGGATAGTTTAGTATTTTAGAGGTTAAATAATTTAATATAGATGGCGGCAGGGTAGGGGCTCACTTTAGGGGGTTATAGATTTAATATAGCTGGCGAGGGTCCGGGAGCGGCGGTTTATGGGTTAATAACTTTATTAAGTTTGTGGCGGGGTTTGGGAGCGGCGGTTTAGGGGTTAATACATATTTTATTGTTAGGATAGAGAGGGGGGATAGCGGATAGAGGGTTAGACTTGTAGGGCTATGTTAGGGAGGCGTGTTAGACAGTGCGGGTGATTTCATACTTTAGTCAGGTTTTGTAGGCGCCGGCAGTTTCTAACGTGGCGCAAGTCACTGGCGACGCCAGAAATTTGTACTTGCGCAGATTTCTGGACATCGCTGGTTTATCCGACTTACGGCACGTTAGCAACTGACGGCGCCGTATATTGGATAGCTCGAGATGCGAGCTGAAACTGCGGGCGACGCGGGTTCCCTCGCTTGCACCGCAAACTACGCCGTATATCGGATCGCGCCCCATATGTTAACAAACATGATAATCTTTGTTTTATAAAATTGCTAAAATCAAATTAAACTTTAAAATTATGAAACATTCAGAAATACAGTATGATTATTAGAATTCCATTAAGTGTTTGCAGAATATATTTTTTTAATTACAACTTTTTAAATACAAAGCTACTTGTTAAATTGTTGATAATCACTTACCACAAGTTTTTTAAATGCATTTATTTCATGAAGACAATTCAAAGGTATTCGAATAGCTATGAAAACAATTTTTCAACATTTTTTTCAATATGTTTGAATTTTTTGCAATGTTTTTGCATTTGATCAATGATAATAAGAACAATCTTTAACTTTTTATTAAATAAAAAAAACATATGCATACATAAATATATAGTTAAACAGACACATAGATACAGGTTGTGTCCTCTTTAGGACAAAACTTAAAAGCAAAAGGTGTTTCACGCTATCATTAGTTAGAAGCCATGTTATATTTTTTTGTCATTGCTTTTGTGAAGATCTGTAAAAATATTTGTAAAAATCCTATTGAAAAGCCAGAGTTATGCCTGTTTCCTGTATTTTTATGTTATATCATTTACTTATTCAATTGGTTTTCAAATTCAAACGGACTGTTTTAATAAATTGGAAAAGCTTTGAAAAGAAAGCCAAAGATCTTCTGAGATGCCATATGTTATTTTTGCAAATAAATGCTTATAGATTGGAATAGAGCTAATGATAGGAAAGTGTTAATTACAACTATCATGAATTGAGATTATTTGGAATATCGGAGAAGATGTCATCAATCACACAAGGCAGTGATCAATGATAATAAAATAATCTATTTTGGCATGAAATATTTATTTACCATTGGCTGCCTTTTTTTTCTGTTTTAGAGCTCCTTTCCACTGAGCCGTAATTCGGTTTGCGTGCACTCGCAAACCGTTAAATAAGCTGTCGGAAGCAATATTGTTTATCGACTTCTTCCAACGGCCCGTTATAACTTAATTTCAGCAACCGGTCTCTGGCAGCCGAAAACATTATCGTGTCCATACAAAGTATCTGAAGCTGCTAATCTTTAAATAATACTCGGTTTCCAATGCCCTCGCAAACCGTTAATACACTGTCGGAGGCTGCCGATACAGTAACAAAACTTACACCCAGCTCAACTAGGTGTCAAACAGGAAAAAGGTGCTTTTTGAGACCTTTTTCCCAATGAAATCTAACCCAAACGACCGAGAAACTGAAGACCAGCGACTGTGGAGCCAAGGAGCGTGGAGGATCCTCTTTGTACGATCACCGCCATACACTGAATATTAAATGCAAGTTACGCATTTAAATATGGCATCACTTGCATCCCTATCGGCTGATTTGATTCTTCAAATTCAAAGTAGCCAATAGGATAAAAGCTACTAAAATCCTATTGGCTGTTCAAATTAGTGTTTTTAAAGGTAAAATAACTGTTTAACTTAGGGCAATGCCCTACAAAAGACCCTTTTAAGGGCTATTGGTAGTTTAGTTTAGATTAGGGGGTGTTTTTATTTTGTGGGGGCTTTTTTATTTTCATAGGGATTATGTTTAATTTTTTTATTTTGGATAATTTGGTTTATTATTTTATGTAATGTTAAACTTTTTTTATTTTGTGTAATTTTAGATAAATTTAAACTTATTTTTTATTTATTTTTAATGTAATGTTAGGTTTTATATTTCAATTGTAATTTAGTATTTTTTAATTTAGGTAATTGGGGTCAATTAAGGGGGTGTTAGGTTAGGGGGCTAAATAATTTGATTTGTTTGATTTTATTTTAACAGCGCGCAACAGTGAAAATATACGTGCCACACTTGTATGCGGCGCCGTATATGTGATTGAGTGTAGTGTAAGGTTGGGTTACCACAGTAACCTATTAATGTTTTAGAAATCCGGCATCAGGTGGAAACGTTAAAAAATGTTAACTTACACCTACACAAAAAGAGCGACCGCACGCAAAGCAGAAACCTTTTCAATGGAAACCTGGTACTAAAATGGAGCCGGAAATTATTTTTAGCTGTGGGCCGCTTTGGTAGCTTACGGCTCAATGGAAGCGAACTCTAACACCTAGATTTAGAGTTTTGCGTTAGAAGGGGTGCGTTAGCTACGCATGTTTTTTTTCCCCCGCACCTTTTAAACAACGCTGATATTTAGAGTTCTCTGAAGGGCTGCGTTAGGCTCCAAAAAGTGAGCGTAGAGCATAACTTACCACCACTGCAACTCTAAATACCAGCGTTGCTTACGGACGCGGCCAGCTTCAAAAACGTGCTCGTGCACGATATCCCCATAGGAAACAATGGGGCAGTTTGAGCTGAAAAAAACCCTAAAACCTGCAAAAAAGCAGCGTTCAGCTCCTAACGCAGCCCCATTGTTTCCTATGGGGAAACACTTCCTAAGTCTGCACCTAACACCCTAACATGAACCCCGAGTCTAAACACCCCTAACCTTACACGTATTAACCCCTAATCTGCCTCCCCCGCTATCGCTGACCCCTGCATATTATTATTAACCCCTACTCTGCCGCTCGGTACACCACCGCAACCTACATTATAGCTATGTACCCCTAATCTGCTGCCCCTAACATCGCCGACCCCTATATTATATTTATTAACCCCTAATCTGCCCCCCAACGTCGCTGCTACCTAACTACACTTATTAACCCCTAATCTGCCGAGCGGACCTCTATAATAAATGTATTAACCCCTAAAGCTAACCATAACACTAACACCCCCCCTAAGTTAAATTTAATTTAAATCTAACGAAATAAAATAAATCTTATTAAATAAATTAATCCTATTTAAAGCTAAATACTTACCTGTAAAATAAACCCTAATATAGCTACAATATAACAAATAATTATATTGTAGCTATTTTAGGATTTATATTTATTTTACAGGCAACTTTGTATTTATTATTATGTTAATAACTATTTAATAGCTACCTAGTTAAAATAATTACAAAATTACCTGTAAAATAAATCCTAACCTAAGTTACAATTAAACCTATCACTACACTATCAATAAATTAATTAACTAAACTATCTACCATTATCTAAAATTAAATCAACTAAACTAAATTACAAAAACAAACAAACACTAAATTACAAAAAAAAATAAAAAAAAATTACGAGAATTTTAAACTAATTACACCTACTCTAAGCCCCCTAAAAAAATAACAAAGCCCCCCAAAATAAAAAAATGCCCTACCCTATTCTAAAATAAAAAGTTAACAGCTCTTTTACCTTACCAGCCCTTAAATGGACCTTTTGCGGGGCATGCCCCAAAGAAAACAGCTCTTTTGCATTTTAAAAAAACATACAATACCCCCCCAACATTAAAACCCACCACCCACATACCCCTAATCTAACCCAAACACCCCTTAAAAAACCTAACACTAAGCCCCTGAAGATCTCCCTACCTTATCTTCACCACGCCGAGTATCACCGATCCATCCAGAAGAGGGTCCGAAGTCTTCATCCTATCCGGCAAGAAGAGGTCCAGAAGATGGTCCAAAGTCTTCATCCTATCCGGTAAGAAGAGGACATCTGGACCTGTAGACATGTTCATCCAGGCAGCGTCTTCTATCTTCTTCCATTCGGCGTGGAGCGGGACCATCTTGAAGCAGCCGACGCAGATCCATCCTCTTCTTCCAGCGAATCCCGACGAATGAAGGTTCCTTTAAGTGACGTCATCCAAGATGGCGTTCCTCGAATTCCGATTGGCTGATAGGATTCTATCAGCCAATCGGAATTAAGGTAGGAAAAATCTGATTGGCTGATTGAATCAGCCAATCAGATTCAAGTTCAATCCGATTGGCTGATCCAATCAGCCAATCAGATTGAGCTCGCATTCTATTGGCTGTTCCGATCAGCCAATAGAATGCGAGCTCAATCTGATTGGCTGATCCAATCAGCCAATCTTATTGAACTTGAATCTGATTGGCTGATTCCATCAGCCAATCAGATTTTTCCTACCTTAATTCCGATTTCCTACCTTAAATCCTATCAGCCAATCGGAATTCGAGGGACGCCATCTTGGATGATGTCACTTAAAGGAACCTTCATTCGTTGGGAGTCGCCGGAAGAAGAGGATGGATCCGCGTCGGCTGCTTCAAGATGGTCCCGCTCCGCGCCGGATGGATGAAGATAGAAGACGCCGCCTGGATGAACATGTCTACCGGTCCGGATGTCCTCTTCTTGCCGGATAGGATGAAGACTTCGAACCCTCTTCTGGACGGATCGGTGATACCCGGCGTGGTGAAGATAAGGTAGGGAGATCTTCAGGGGCTTAGTGTAAGGTTTTTTAAGGGGTGTTTGGGTTAGATTAGGGGTATGTGGGTGGTGGGTTGTAATGTTGGGGGGGTATTGTATGTTTTTTTTAAATGCAAAAGAGCTGTTTTCTTTGGGGAATGCCCCACAAAAGGCCCTTTTAAGGGCTGGTAAGGTAAAAGAGCTGTTAACTTTTTATTTTAGAATAGGGTAGGGCATTTTTTTATTTTGGGGGCTTTGTTATTATTTTAGGGGGCTTAGAGTAGGTGTAATTAGTTTAAAATTCTTGTAATCTTTTTTTATTTTTTGTAATTTAGTGTTTGTTTTTTTTGTAATTTAGTTTAGTTGATTTAATTGTAGATAATTGTAGGTAGTTTAGTTAATTAATTTATTGATAGTGTAGTGTTAGGTTTAATTGTAACTTAGGTTAGGATTTATTTTACAGGTAATTTTGTACTTATTTTAACTAGGTAGCTATTAAATAGTTATTAACTATTTAATAGCTATTGTACCTAGTTAAAATAAATACAAAGTTGCCTGTAAAATAAAAATAAATGCTAAAATAGCTACAATATAATTATTCGTTATATTGTAGCTATATTAGGGTTTATTTTACAGGTAAGTATTTAGCTTTAAATAGAATTAATTTATTTAATAAGAGTTAATTTATTTAGTTAGATTTAAATTATATTTAACTTAGGGGGGTGTTAGTGTTAGGGTTAGACTTAGCTTTAGGGGTTAATACATTTATTAGAGTAGTGGCGATGTGGGGGGACCTCGGTTTAGGGGTACATAGGTAGTTTATGGGTGTTAGTGTACTTTAGAGCACAGTAGTTAAGAGCTTTATGAACCGGTGTTAGCCCATAAAGCTCTTAACGCCTGACTTTTTTCTGCGGCTGGAGTCTTGTCATTAGAGTTCTAACGCTCACTTCAGCCAAGACTCTAAATACCAGCGTTAGGCAGATCCCATAGAAAAAATAGGATACGCAATTCACTTAAGGGGATCTGCGGTATGGAAAAGTCGCGGCTGGAAAGTGAGCGTTAGACCCTTTCCTGCCTGACTCTAAATACCAGCAGGCGGCCAAAAGCAGCGTTAGGACCTCTTAACGCTGGTTTTGACGGCTAACGCAGAACTCTAAATCTAGGCGTTAGTTTGTTACAAGCCTGTTAAAACTCCTGTCTCCTAATGAATGCTTTGGAAAGGCAACAAGTTTGCATTAGAAAATCTACAATATCTTTAGGCACTGCTCACTGAGGTTATTATTTTTGAAGAGAAACATATTCTATTGTAATAATGAAAACCTCTTGAATGAATAGATTGGAATTGGGAGGCAGCATCTATTAGATAATGGACTAAAAAAGAACACAAATTGGGGATCTGGATGAAAAATTTCCAAAGTATTTAAATTGTGAAACAGGCAACAAAATAATGGTGTGAAATTACAAATAGGTCAATAAACTGAATTTTACTCTATGAGTATTAATTGAAGCAAGCTATGGGTTTTTAGAAGGTGTCAAGAGAACAAGGGAATACATAAAATAGCTTATTCAGATGGTGAGAACTGACAGTGCAGTGTTGCAAAATAGTGGGATCATTTTTTGGCTTGCAATATTCTTCATAATAAGGTGTATGAGCCAAGAATCGAGAACTACAATGCCCTTGAGCCAAACCAATAGGACTAATGACCTAAAACACAGTAGATGAGAGCAGCAAAGGATAGGAAATGCATACCTAGCAGAAGAAATGACTAAAGACAACCATTTCACCTCCACATGGGAATCGCAAGGCTTAGAGAAGATATATCCTACAAATTGAAAATTAATTTATATATCTTTCATTACAATTAATCACCAATATCATCACATTATGGAATATTCTCTGAGTCATACACAAGCTATACAGTAAAGCAAATGAGAAAGGTCCTTGGGGCAACATAAGGTCTGCAAACATCTAAAACTTGGGCAGATTTCCATAGCTATCCATCATCGCTAATATTTCTTTTTTTATTAAGAGCTTAAGTACTAAGGGTAAATATTAAAGCTGTAAAAAATAATATATGAACTGAGGAATACTATATTCCTTCTCCTGAAAACTATTTGCTTTTAAGTTTTACAAACTACATAAATATTATTTTTATTTATTTATTGTCCATTAATTGTAGAGCGTCAACAGATTCCGCAACTCTCTATTATAAAAATAGCAATTGTTTGCTAGATATACAAGACCAGTTTAGTGATTATCTTTGCCATATATAATTAGATTTTAATGCTTTTAGGTGTTAAGGTAATAATGTTTGGAAATTCTTTTATAAAAAAAACCTTTATTCTTTTCTTTAATTTGTCCATAAACAATACATTTTGTTTATTATATCAATTTTATTAGTATTTGTTTTTTGAAAGAGCAATTCACCCTAAAACAAACTGTCTTGACTTTAGAATTTTACATAAAATCAGCTATACTATGTACTATCAATTTTGTACAATGTAAGTTTGATGCTGGAAATGAAGGTCTCATCTATCCATAAGATTTCTGAAAAAAAGTGGTAGTGCAAAACACACTAAAGAATCAACAAGCATAATATAATTCAGACTGTCCAAGACATATTCAGTAATGGCTTAGTAGCAGTTCAATGAGAAGGCAGGTAGCACAGGATCGGGGAGAAAATGCTGAATGACAGAAATACCAGGGTATCTTCACAAACAATAATTTAAGGCCAAGGACCATAGGACGAATCATGACAACTAACCATGGTTTTACTGGACTATCATTTTGGAATCTCTTTGGAATTTCACTTACAGAGTTTTCCTTGATTTAGATCATACGGTTATCTTCCAATAGCGATAAAGGCTTTATGTGCTATTTAAGGTTTAGTTAGTGGTAGCGATGTGGGAGGCCAGAGGATTAGGGGTTAACAATAAATAGGCCTCTCAGGGTAGTATTTTATGGCTGTAAATGTTCATACTTATTTATAATTACTGAAACATCATGCAAAAAAGACACCATCACCATCACCAGAGCTAGATCAGCTAGTGTATACATTGAAAAGTTGTTTAATATTACATGCCCTATCTGAATTATGAATGTTTGTTTTTGGCTAGACTGTCCCTTTAAGTATCCCCAATAAAAATATCAACAATAAAAATAAAAGAAAAGGTGTTTCCCCAGTTTTGGACCATGACTTCTCTTGGACCTATCATAGCATGGATCAGTTGATATTGGGGAAAAACAAAATAGGTAAATTGGTAAAACAAAAGGGCCACTCTGTTACCCATGAAAATATCTATGAGTTGGCTGGGGGTTTCATAATATAAAAGGAGAAAAAAAGGCCACCCTTGAGCCTTTTAGATATTATGAACAAAAACAGTGGAGGTCTTGAAGCATGTCTGGGAGTCACTTTTTTAACTAAATTACATATTAAAAAACCCTAACCCTACTCAAATTATTTAAATCTACTATTTAACTTTATTAGATTTACTAAATTACCAAAAAAAATAAATGCTAAGTTAAAAATAAAAAACATGTAATATTAAAATTCAAATGTGACTTTCGAATTAGAATGTAACATTCGAATACGAAATAGTATTTCTAGTCTACAACTGTGTTTTATAAATGTAATATTAGAATTTGAATGTGATATTCGAATTCGAATGTCACATTCGAATTCGAAATAGTATTTCTAGTCTAATGCTGTGGTTTATAAATCTAATAATCAAATTCAAATTCAAAATAATATTCCTATTCTACAACTGTGTTTTATAAATGTAATATTCGAATTCGAATGTCACATTCAAATTCAAAATAGTATTTCTAGTCTACAACTGTGTTGTATAAATGTAATATTCGAATTCAAATGTCACATTCGAATTTGAAAGTAGGATTCGATTTTGAAATAGTATTTCTATTCTACAACTGTCTTTTATAAATGCAATATTCAAATTTGAATGTGACATTCAAATTCGAAAGTGACATTCGAAAACTGTAAATAACATTCGATAATAGATTTTTAAAGAATATTCGTTCTTACTGTATCAACATTCTATTATGTAAATCGAATTTCTACAATAACATTCGAATTGGAATATAAAGACATTCGCCCATCCCTAGCACTTAGGAAGACAGGCTTATTGGGAGAACTATACGCTATCAGTATGGCATATATCCTAATAGAGCTTTCTTATCAACAAGAAATTGTAGGGTAAGTTTAATTAAGTTACATTCTAATAAAGCAATAACAAGTTTAACTGTTACTAATAATACAGCACTTTATAAACTATCAGAAACGCTAAACTTATGTTTCTAGCATAATGTACTGAGAGAACAAATTATTCACTGGTTTAACCTACTCCAGACCTTTGAGGATTAGGAGTAACATACTGTCTTTTGCGTAAAAAGCTTAAAGATTGTTCTGTCGCCAGAGTCAGCTGGGGGTCTCACTAGTGTACAACATAGCAGAAATCGTTTAGTCTCCTTGTCATCTAATAGCTCTGCTACGGCAGTGGGTCTGTACTCAGAATTGAGGGCTTCCAAAACAATCTCCGGACACACCCCCCATGCAAATTGATTTTTAATCCATTTAATATTTTTTAATGTGTTTTTAATATTTTTAAATATTGAAATATATATTTGAAATATATATTTCTCTCTCTCTCTCTATATATATATATAGAACTGTACTAGTAAAGGAGGGCACTCTCAGGACTTTTGAGAACAAATAATAATAATTTATTTCCAAATTTTTATAACATTAATAAGAATGTCAACGTTTCGACCCCATCATGGGCCTTCTTCAAGACAAGATATAATTGGAGTAGAGCAGCATGCATCCACTCGCGACGGCGTCCAAGCCGAACTCCCAATAGAACAGTGTTAATAGTTCTCAAAAGTCCTGAGAGTACCCTCCTTTACCAGTACAGTTCTATTTAAAGGGACAGTCTAGAATAAATTAAACTTTCATTATTCAGATAGGGCTTTTAATTTTAATCAACTTTCCAATTTACTTTTATCATCAAATTTGCTTTTTTCTATTGGTATTCTTAGTTTAAACTAAACATAGGTAGGCTCATATGCTAATTTCTGAGCCTTTGAGGACTGCCTCTTATCACATGCTTTTTAAATCTCTTTTCAACATAAAGAGACAGAAAGTACACGTGGGCCATATAGATAACACTGTGTTCAGGCACAGGGGGTTATTTAAGATTTAGCACAAAACAATGCTAAATTTAAGACAATAGATAATAAACAGTCACAGTCATGTGATCAGGGGGCTGGAAGAAGGTTCCTAGATACAAGGTAATCACATAGGTAAAAAGTACATTAATATAACTGCGTTGGTTATGCAAAACTGGGGAATGGGTAGACTGTCCCTTTAATCCTCACGAGGGTTGCACCCAGGCGTTGGCTACACCAGAGTGGATGGAGTGCTGCGCCACCGGCTAAATACTATATATATATATATATATATATATATATATATATCTGCATGTACAATATATATATATATTTATCTATCTATCTATCTATCTATCTATCTATCTATCTATCTATCTGTCTGTCTATCTAAAAATAATCATTTCTTCTAAGGGAAGAACATAGGAATGTAACAAATTCTTAACATAAGTTTGGCTTTAGTGCAGTTGGTCTAGCGCAGTTTTGGTTTAGCGTGTGAGCGATAAATAGAACAAGTTTTTCTTTAGCGCACTCCATAGAAGTCTATAGGGAGAGGGAGTTAGCTCAGACACTTTATCCGAAGTCCTGAAGTTAGCGCTTCTGAGTCTCTGTCATGCAGTAAATTTTTACTTTTACCTAACCCAACATCTTTAATTTTTTACTGTGACGGATAAAAAATTAGAGCGCTACTTGTAATCTGACCCAAGCTGTTTACTGTCTCTTTAAGGACTCCATTAACTAAGCAGGGAACACTGTTTCAGAGCTCTAGTGGTTCATTTACCACAATGTAAGATGCATCGGTCATACGACACATTCGTTCCCAGGTTGAGTGAGAGCTGGAGGCAGCGCTAAACAAGTCAATCCTTGCACATAGACAAAAAGAGAAAATGGACTCTCTTATAGAGGTGCACAAATGATGATAAAGTCAGTTGAAATGAAGATTGTCTTGAGGCAGCGGGTCACTCAGAAGGTTAGGCAGCACTCTTAGGAATGAAATAGGGAAGGAGAATCTGTGAGGACAGAAAATAGAGGCGCCTTATGGGACAGTATCGCTCATCACATAGAAGGTATAATAAAGCAGCCCAGAGCGGGGGTACTCACAAAAGTAGCGGCATAAAAGTATGTCTCACAGTGCAGGACGGGACCTTGGTCGCCCGACAGACACACCAGCTGGATTAGCACAAGGAGTCTGGGACCCAATCAGCAGCAGCTTGCAGGACCACGTCACAGGGGAGCTGTCCGTGATACACCCAATCACCGGCCCAGCAAGAGCAGCACACACAGGAAGTAAATGGGAGGTGAACAAAGGCCAGTTGAATGAGAAGGGTCTAGCTGCAGACTGGAGCTCCACTCTAGACAGGAAACATGTGACCTTGTGCTAATCCAGCTGGTGTGTCTGTCGGGCGACCAAGGTCCCGTCCTGCGCTGTGAGGCATACTTTTATGCCGCTACTTTTGTGAGTACCCCCGCTCTGGGCTGCTTTATTATACCTTCTATGTGATGAGCGATACAATCCTTGCACAATAGCACATTCGGGCAATGGATGTACAGTGTTTGCCGCAAAGACACAGATTAGTACATGGGGCCAATTGCCTTTGATAAAATCCAGATTATTCCAAAATTATTAATAGGTTCTTGAATTTCACTTCTGCCCCATGTAAAAAAAAAGAAATATTTTACTTATTCTCTATTATATTCACATCTACAGTAACACAAAGCAATCTTTATTGATTTATTTCCTATGGAATTTTTTAAATACGTTTACAAATGTTAAGACTATTGATATTTTTATTCAAACTTCTGGACACACTGAGTTTATGATAGATATTGTGCAAATGCATTTGTTTTTCTTTTTACTTAAACATTTATTTTGACTTCCATCCAGATACTATTAAAAATAATATTTGTAACCATAATATTATCTTATAGTATTTGTGCCAAAGTAAATTGAGCATTTCTCTGATAATATAGGATATTGTTCTTGCACAATATGCATACAACACTCACAGTTTATATTTTTCCTATATAAAGTATATCCGTAAAAATTTGAAGATTTAAAATATTAAGTATGGGATATTTAATTGCATTTTCAGAAACAAAATCTGAAATTGATGCCAAGTGACAAAAACATTTGTACATTCAACATACTGATAAAGATGAAAAATATCTTACACTTAAAGGGATATTGTTTTTATTTTTTTTTCTTTGTTTTAACTAAAAAAGCCAAAATGTATTTTGTTTAAAATATATAAAAAGATTCACATTCCTATCCTGAATGAATCAGTGTTTTCTTGTCACAAAGGCAAAGCTGTGTCTCTCTCCACCAGTACAGCATATTTTTTCTAACAAATTTAAAAATGTCCTTTAATTTGATGCCCCCTGTATCATGTGACAGCCATCAGCTAATCACAGACTCTTACACATATACACTGTGAGCTCCTGCACATGTCACCCTCTCTCCATAGCTGTTCGCAAAGTTGTAATTCTCATTACTGTTTTACTAGTGCAAAGGACAAAAACTTGTAAATATAATCATTTAATGTTACATTGTAATATGCTGTGCAGAGAAATATGAATATGCCTCCTTTACAAACACTAATATGATATTATTTAAAGGACATAAAAACATAGAAACAAAGATTTTGATGGCAGATAAGAAAAATAGGCCCAGCAATTCTGCGCAATATTTCCTAAAAGTGTAAAAGTATCTAGTTGGTAGGACAGCCTTATGCTTATCCTAGGCATTCTTAAAGTTCCCCACATTGTTTGCCATTACTACCTCTTGTGGAAGTTTGTACTATGAATCAATCACCCTTTCTGTAAAGAAGCCTCCTCAAATTACTCCTGAATCTACTACCCTTCAGCTTGAGATCATGATCCCTTGTTCTTGAATTTTTCTTTTTATGTAAAATACTAACAGTCTCTATACATATTTATCTATACATAGCTATACATATTTAGGTCATTGAGTCTCTCCTGGTACATTATATTTTTTTGACCATGTACCATTTTGGTAGCCCTCCTTTGCACAGATTCAAGTTTGTTTATATCCTTCTGGAGATATGGCCTCAAAACAGCACACAATACTCAAGATAAGTCCTATCTAATGATCTTTAAAGTAGCATAAGAACCTTACTATTTCTGCTGCAAATACCTCTACCAATACATCCAAGTATTCTGCCGGCCTTACTCACTGCAATCCTTTATTGTTTACTACATTTTAAATCATCTGATATAATAATACCCAAGTCCTGTTCCTCATTTGTAACAGTCAGTAAAGTGTCATTGAGTCTGTAATTAATGTTTGGATTTTTCTTCCCTAAATGCATAATTTTACACTTTGCTCTGTTAAACTTTAGATCCCAGTCATCTGCCCAATCCTCCAATTGTTGTATATCACTTCTCATTTAGTCTACCCCCCTGCAACATCTACTCTATTACAATGTTTTGTATCATCTGCAAACTGACATACTTCCCCCTGTAGCCCTTTGCTGATATCTTTTATAAATATGTTAAACAAAACAGGCCCCAGACCTGAACCCTGAGGAACACCACTAGTAACAGCCCCATCTGCTGAATATACTCAAATTTACTAAGACAATCTCTTCTCTATCCTTAAGCCAGCATTCTACCCAGTTCACAATTTTTGAGTCTAGACCAAGGAGACACAGTAAACATTCTGTTTGCTATGTCTTAAAAGATATGGGTTCCAATTTAAAGCCAAAATGAATGCCCTCTCTGCCACAGTAGATTGACCTCTATCACAGATATCATCCCTTCCCCAACTCCAGCACATGCCATGACACCTAGAAATTCAAATTTCAGCCCCCAACTCCACCAAGCACTAACTCTATACCTGATGGACTCCACCTATAGACTACCTACAAACTATGACTTACAAAACTTGATCCTTACACCTATGATATCCTCAGGCTTAAGACTTTATTGAAAACTCCTAAATTCCTAAACTCCAGACCTTTTTTAGGACTACTCTAATGAGATAGAAACGAATGGCCATTATGATGAATAAAATGTCATGTTGAAGTTCTCTAAGGCAGTCAGAATAATGACTTTGATGGAAACATTGCCTTATCCTTGATTTCATGAATAGTTTAATAAAAATAAATAAATAAATAAATAAAAGCCCATCAAATTAGAACTAATATATTTTCGCAATGTTACCAAATAATAATGTGTGAATTGCTAGTTTCCATGACTTTCTCTGCTACATGAGAGAGTTTATTAGATTTGAACTTCAGCCTTATATCACTGGGGTAATATAATTGGGTAATATAATGCCCCATTCTCTGTTTACAATGACACTCTCTGCTACATAAATTGGGGTTCAGTGTTTGTTGACTTCACCTTAATATTGCTGGTTTGGTGTAACGTCCCTGGAAGAGGTAATGTTTGTATCCCATCACTTTATTACTAAGACGAGGTATACTTGTAGTATAAAGTGGTATTTTTTATATGTTTGAGCTTCAAAGTTGACAGTGAGGAAAGCTAACCTTCTGACTCTTAACTATACTGTAAGCTGATAGTGACGCCCTCAAAATCCTCAAAGCTAATAAAATTGTTTCAACCCTTCTATTTCCATGGATAATTTCAGCTGAAGTCTTCCATCTCTATAACAATATCAAGCTTTCAAGTTACACATTACCATGTTAAACTAAGATGAAACAAACTATATATCTGAAAAAAATATATAATTTTAAAAAAATGGCTAATTCAAATATGAAAAAATCTTAAAACTAACAAAACGTACTTGTTTTGCTTAAAGGGATAGGAAAGTCAAAATTAAAGTTGCATGATTCAGATAGAACATGTAATTTTAAGACACTTTTAAATTAACTTCTATTTTCAAATATGCTTCGTTCTCTTGTTATCCCTTGTTGAAAAAAGAATACGCACATATCCTAGACTAGTGGGAGCTGGCTGCTGATTGGTACCTGCACACATCTGTCTCTTGTTATTGGCTAACTGGATGTGTCCAGCTAGCTGCCAGTAGTGCAATGTTGTTCCTTCAGCAAAGGATAACAAGAGAATGAAGCAAATTTGACAATAGAAGTAAATTGTAAAGTTGTTTAAAATTGTATGTTCTATCCAAATCATGAAAGAAAATGTTGGGGTTTTCTATCCCTTCAACAGAGTTCCCTTGAAGCCTATAATGTTTCTGTTTTTGTACATCTAGTAGCCATTTTTAAATTATTTTTGAATCATTAAGTAGACTGGAAAGTACAATTTGTGACTCAGTATAAATAAAAGTAAAGAGAAGATGTAAAAAACACTTCTAGAATAATAGATCCAAATAATTGTTGGAGTTTAGTTTTACATTTAAAATGCTCTCATAAATATAATTCCAGCACAGAATCATACAACAAATTGGCCTATATTACAAGACTGTCACGATTTCAGCCAAATAGTTCAGGTAAGAAGTATGGAAAGTTTCCTAGCCAACAAATTCAAAATAACAATCCAGCTGTGATAGGCAAATTCTGTACAGACAGTTCTAATGCATAACTAAAGCTAAATAAAATCAACTGGCAATGGACAAGCAGGTGTTCATAATTATAAAAATCACCATAGCTTATTACAACTGGTATCTGTATTGATGTCTCATATAAGAAACAATGATTATTATTATAAAGCTTTAAAAGTTAAATATACAAGGTATTGTCCACTTAAAGGACAATTAAATAAAGTACAACTGCATAATTAACAATTGTATAATAAAAAGACAGTTTGATAAAAACTTGCTTTAAATTTTAAATAAACTGTAGTTTTTTCTGACAAATTAATTTTTTCCCCATTTGCCGGCCCTTATATCATGTGACAGCCATCAGCCAATTACAGGCTAGTATACATATAGACTAGGAACTTATGCACATGCTCAGCAGGAGTTGGTGCCTCAGAATGTGTGCATATAAGGCTGTGCAAAATTTGATAACGGACGTTTCATAAAACTACATGCTCTATCTGAACCATCAAAGTTACATTTTTACTTTAGTGCACCTTTAACATTAATGTTGACCCCTCCCAATCCTCTTAAACCACTTAGTAGGCCATGAGCCATTCATCAGTTTGGAACACTAGGAGGGGTCATCAGACTATTGGCCAATCTGTTTGTTTAACAGTCTGGATGTGTGAAAAAAAGCAATAAAAATGGCACCTAGGATTGTGGTGAAAGTGTGAGGAACTTTTTGGGAGGGATCAGGTAGGTATCAGGGATGTAGGTGTCAGGTGGGAGGGTAATCTTTACACTATAATACTATTAACCTTGCTAGCACAAGCATTATGTAAATAATTTCAGTGAGAATCCCAAAGTTTGTGAAAAAGTTAATTCTTTTTTTTATGATCACATTTGGCGGCAAAATGGTGGCATGAAATATACCAAAATGGGCCTAGATCAATTCCTTCAGTTGCCTGCTAAATATAAATATATATATATATATATACATGTGATAGATAAATAAAAAAAACAATTTCTGTATAAATGGAGTGATAGCAAAAATACTAAAAATTATCCGATACTTTGTGCAAGTTCTTCTCTAAAATTACTGGTCCTGAAGGGGTTAAGCAAGCAAATAATATATTTCCTAAAAATGTCCAGTGGCACAGGGCCAGGTTTAGGTAATGTTGCAGGGTACCCTCTATACATTCTGTTCTGACTTCCAGAGGGCTTTTTTTTAGTTGTGGTCACCAAAAAGCAAACATTTTTAGTTCCAGTTTTTCCTGGGGCCACAAAAATGATGGCATACATTGTTATTTCTGCTTTTCCTGCAAAAACGAGTGTAGAGGCCACATATTGTCCGCAGGCCACCAGTTGGCCATCCCTGTATTAGGCCAAATGAAACCTCTGGATGTCATTAGTGACCAATAAATTAACTCCATGAAGAACTAACTATTAATTGCCAAGATATCAAACTCTAAAAGTTACAGTACAGTCTCCATAATCACTAATATATCTATAGTAATGTTTAAATATTCACCATATCTTCAAGTATAATTAGTGAAAATTAAATTAATAAGTGACTAGGAGGATATTTAACATACTGCAATAAAATAGTTCAATTCAGATAACACCATTCATGTTGGGGAATATTATTCATATATATATATAAAAACATTTCACATTGGTCCAATATTCTCTCTATCTCCCCTCTGGTGTATTTAACTCCTTAACGACCGACGACGTATGCCATACGTCCTCAAAAAAAAAGCACTTAACGACCGAGGACGTATGGCATACGTAGTCGGTTTAACAGAGCACTGGAAGCGATCGGAATCGCTTCCAGCTGCTCTAACAGTATTGCAGGCTTGCCTTGAGGTCTAGGCATCCTGCAATACTGTTCCCGAGTGCCGGGACCGGATTGATCACTCCCCCACGAGTGATCACTTCCAGTTTCGCTCCACGTGGAGCCCGGCAGTGTTTCAGAGCATCGGAAACGATCGGACACGCTTCCGATGCTCTGCTTGTGTGCTAAGTGCCTCGGTGGGTCGAGGCACTTAGTAAGTTATAAAATAAAAGTAATAAATAAAAAATAAAAAAAATGTATATTAAAAAAAAAGCCCTAAATAGCCCCCCCCCCTCCCCCTTCACTAGGCATCCAAGATGGCGATGCCCAGTGCATCATGGGGCCTCTGGGGGTGTCCCTAGCCTGCCTCATCATAGGGGCAAGCTAGGGTCACCCAATCTGAGCCTCCCACCCAAAAAAAATAAATAATAATAAAATACCCCATTTGTCTGATCATGTCAATATTTATAAATATTGACTCTGATCAGTGTGGATCTCCCTCCCTCTCCTCACTTGCGATTTTGTTGGAGAGAGAGAGAGACCTGTTTTTTTGCAGAGAGAGATTTAATTATTTTATTTGTTAAAAAATATAGAACCAAAGGCTCTTTTCAGAGCCATTAACCCCTAGCTTGCCAGTGATCACTATAAATCACTGGCATTAGCATAGCTGCACTTTTTTTTTGCTGTCTGTGCATTTTTTTAGGGGTTAATTTTTTTTGTTGTAATTTTTTAAAAATCCAGAGGCTCTTTTCAGAACCATTTAGTTAATTTAATTTAATTTTCAGAGCCATTAACCCCTAGCTTGCCAGTGATCGCTATAAATCACTGGCAGTAGCATAGCTGTACTTTTTTGCTGTCTGTGCATTTTTTTAGGGGTTAATTTAGTTGTTGTAATTTTTTAAAAATCCAGAGGCTCTTTTCAGAACCATTTAGTTAATTTAAATTAATTTTCAGAGCCATTAACCCCTAGCTTGCCAGTGATCGCTATAAATCACTGGCAGTAGCATAGCAGTACTTTTTTGCTAGTTTATTTAGTTAATTAATTTAATTTAAAAAAATTTAGTACATTTTTTCTGTGACAGATACAAAAATGTCACAGAAAATATATAGTGCTGAGGAGGCGTATGCCATCCTTGCGTCAGAGTCAGATGCCTCTATGTCTGACTCAGACCCCAATTTTGACCCTGCCATATGCTCAGATACATCACTAGATGCAGTCTCAACTGATAGTGATGTATCTGTGGCTGCTAGACCCCCTACCAGCCCCCCTGCTAGCCCCCCTGCCAGAAGGAGGCGTGTTGCTGCCATTGCTGCTGAAGAGTGGGTAACACCTCATCTCCAGAGGCCAGATATCCCACCCTTCACAGCAAATGCTGGCATAAATATAGATGTGGCAGGTTTTAGCCCCCAGCAGTTTCTGGAAGTGTTTCTGGGCGATGATGTATTGGGGAACATTGTCGCCCAAACTAATTTATATGCCCATCAGTTCCGTGCTGCAAAGCCTGGAACATATTTGGCAAAGCAGCAATGGGCCCCCATCAATGTGCCAGAATTCAAAAAATTCTGGGCATTGACCATGCTGATGGGCATCATAAAGAAACCCTCCATTCGCTCCTACTGGAGTACTAGCCCCATCTGCTCTACCCCCATTTTCTCCCAGATTATGTTGAGGAAGAGGTATGAAATGATTCTGCATTTCATGCACTTCAGCGACAACAGCCTGTGCCCCCCTAGGGAGCATCCCCAATTTGACAGGCTGTATAAAATCCGCCCCCTGATAACCCACTTTTCTGCCAGGTTTGCAGAGGCTTATACACCTGGAAGGAATATATGTGTTGATGAATCCCTAATGAAGTATAAGGGAAGGCTGGGATTCAAGCAGTTTATTCCTTCCAAGCGCTCCAGATATGGGGTAAAGGTGTATAAGCTCTGTGACAGCGAGAATGAGTATACTCAGGCCTTCCGGGTGTATGAGGGAAAGGATAGCCAACTTGACCCTCCAGGTTGCCCAGAACATATGGGAACCACTGGCAAGATTGTCTGGGACCTGATATTACCCCTAATGAACAAAGGGTATCACTTGTACTTAGACAATTTTTATACAAGTGTCCTTTTGTTCAAGCTACTGTATTGCTTTGATACAGTAGCTTGCGGTACAATTAAAAAGAACCGCGCAGGTTTCCCAGGACAGCTTGTACGCACCCGGCTACGAAGGGGGGAGACCTCAGCTCTGCGCCAAGAGGAGCTGTTGGCACTGAAGTACAGAGACAAGAAGGATGTATACCTTCTTACCACCATCCACACAGAGAGGACGGTGGTGGTTTCTGTACGTGGCAGAGCTGAGATCATAAGGAAGCCAGTGTGCATCAAGTCTTATAACCGGCATATGGGTGGGATTGATCTGGCTGATCAGCTGCTGCAGCCCTACCTAATTATGCGGAAGACAAGGGCCTGGTACAAAAAGGTTGCAATTTACCTAATGCAGATTGCAACCCACAACGCTTTTTTGTTGTTCAAAAAAGCAAACCCCAGAGTTAAAAATACTTTTTTACAGTTTCAGCTCCAGATTATTACGGGGATTTTGTACCATGATGCACCTGCTCCCCGGGCGGTGATGGGAGAGAGCAGAGTTGGGGCTACCCATTTTATTTTTAAAACCCCCCCTACTGCCACAAAGCAGAAACCACAAAAAAAATGCAGAGTCTGTACCAAGAGGGGGAAGAGAAGGGACACCATATATTACTGTCCTGATTGCCCTGGACAGCCTGCACTCTGCATTGGGGACTGCTTCAAGCGGTACCATACAATGGTCAATTTTTTAAAAAAATAAATACATTTGCTGTTATATATATATATATATATTTTTTTTGGTTATGTTTACAGTTAGATGTTTTTTTGTTTTTTTTTACTTTTACTGTGCCAGATTTTTACATTTCACTACTCTATTTTTTTCTAAAATTGGGCCTGTTTTTTTCTAACCAAAACCCCTGTCAAACCTATGCATGGGGGACATAGGTGTTCTCAGGGTGCCTTGCAGAAAACAACCTGAAGTATGTTTTTGTAATAACTTACAACAGTCTCTCCTAAATCATAGTCAAAAAGCAATGTGTCTGTAAAAATGAAAATTGAAAAATTACCACCATACACTTTCTCCAATTTTTTGTGCTAAAACGGTTGCTTCAAAGGCATCAAAGCACACCATATACAATACCTTGGGGTGTCAACATTTAAAATATATACACTTTGAATGCAATAAATAAAAGTGGGGTATGCGATAGGCCCCAAACTAAAGATAGGCCTATCAGAAGTAATACTCTCATTTTTAATAACTAAAATCACAAGTCATAAAATTGTAACATAACCTTCCCAAAATCCTGGCAAACCTATGCATGGGGGGCATAGGTGTACTCAGGGTGCCTTGCAGAAAACAACCTGAAGTATTCTTTTGCAATAACTTACAACAGTCTCTCCTAAATCATAGTAAAAAAGCAATGTGTCTGTAACAGTGAAAATTGAAAAATTACCACCATATACTTTCTCCAATTTTTTGGGCTAAAACGGTTGCATCAAAGTCATTAAACCACTCCATGTATAATACCTTGGGGTGTCAACTTTTTAAATATAATCACATTTATGGAAAACAAATAAATTGGGGTATGTTAAAAGACCCCCAAAAAAGACGATAGGCAAAGAAAATATGTTAAATGTGAAAAAAAATCACAAACACATATCAGACATTTGGCATTGCACCGCCCAAACAAGCCACCAAACCTATGCATAGGTGGTATCACTGAACTCAGGAGATGTTGGTGACCACATATTGGTGTCTTCTTTGGTAGTAACACATAACAGGAGCTGTGAATCCATGTCTAAAGTACAATGTATGTGAAAAATAACACAAAGAAATGAATGCGCAATAGTTTGACAAAGACTAGTGGTTGAATTAGTGTATGGAAAGTGTTAAAATACCTGCATTTGAAAAACCCTAGGATGTCTACTTTTCAAAAATATATGGTTTTATGGGGGTAAATTACATTGGTCGGCTTCAGAAATGTCTTAAATAGAACATGGGTGCATGGGATGTGAAAATGGGAAGTGTAAAAAATGGAATGCGCTTCCTAAAAATAAGGCCTTCTAGCCCCCAGAGAACCCAACACACCTATACATGGGTGGTATCACTGTACTCAGGAGATGTTGTTGAACACATATTGAGGTGTTTTTTGGCAGTAACACATAACAGGAACTGAGAATCCATGCCTAAAGTACAATGTGTGTGAAAAATAACACAAAAAAATGACTACCCAAAAGTTTGACAAAGACTGGTGGTTAAATAAGTTCATGGAAAGTGTGAAAATACCAGCATTTCAAATACCCTAGGGGGTCTACTTCTCAAAAATATATGGTTTTATGGGGGTAAATTTCATTGGCCGGCTTCAGAAATGTCCCAAATAGGACATGGGTGCATGATGACCGATGTGAAAATTCCAGGTTGAAAAACTGGAATGCGCTTCCTAAAAATAAGGCCTTCTAGCCCCCAGAGAACCCAACACACCTATACATGGGTGGTATCACTGTACTCAGGAGATGTTGTTGAACACATATTGAGGTGTTTTTTGGCAGTAACACATAACAGGAACTGAGAATCCATGCCTAAAGTACAATGTGTGTGAAAAATAACACAAAAAAATGACTACCCAAAAGTTTGACAAAGACTGGTGGTTAAATAAGTTCATGGAAAGTGTGAAAATACCAGCATTTCAAATACCCTAGGGGGTCTACTTCTCAAAAATATATGGGGGTAAATATGGGGGTTTTATGGGGGTAAATTTCATTGGCCGGCTTCAGAAATGTCCCAAATAGGACATGGGTGCATGATGACCGATGTGAAAATTCCAAGTTGAAAAACTGGAATGCGCTTCCTAAAAATAAGGCCTTCTAGCCCCCAGAGAACCCAACACACCTATACATGGGTGGTATCACTGTACTCAGGAGATGTTGTTGAACACATATTGAGGTGTTTTTTGGCAGTAACACATAACAGGAACTGAGAATCCATGCCTAAAGTACAATGTGTGTGAAAAATAACACAAAAAAATGACTACCCAAAAGTTTGACAAAGACTGGTGGTTAAATAAGTTCATGGAAAGTTGAAAATACCAGCATTTCAAATACCCTAGGGGGTCTACTTCTCAAAAATATATGGTTTTATTGGGGTAAATTTCATTGGCTGGCTTCAGAAATGTCACAAATAGGACATGGGTGCATGATGACCGATGTGAAAATTCCAAGTTGAAAAACTGGAATGCGCTTCCTAAAAATAAGGCCTTCTAGCCCCCAGAGAACCCAACACACCTATACATGGGTGGCATCACTGTACTCAGGAGATGTTGTTGAACACATATTGAGGTGTTTTTTGGCAGTAACACATAACAGGAACTGAGAATCCATGCCTAAAGTACAATGTGTGTGAAAAATAACACAAAAAAATGACTACCCAAAAGTTTGACAAAGACTGGTGGTTAAATAAGTTCATGGAAAGTGTGAAAATACCAGCATTTCAAATACCCTAGGGGGTCTACTTCTCAAAAATATATGGTTTTATGGGGGTAAATTTCATTGGCCGGCTTCAGAAATGTCCCAAATAGGACATGGGTGCATGATGACCGATATGAAAATTCCAAGTTGAAAAACTGGAATGCGCTTCCTAAAAATAAGGCCTTCTAGCCCCCAGAGAACCCAACACACCTATACATGGGTGGTATCACTGTACTCAGGAGATGTTGTTGAACACATATTGAGGTGTTTTTTGGCAGTAACACATAACAGGAACTGAGAATCCATGCCTAAAGTACAATGTGTGTGAAAAATAACTCAAAAAAATGACTACCCAAAAGTTTGACAAAGACTGGTGGTTAAATAAGTTCATGGAAAGTGTGAAAATACCAGCATTTCAAATACCCTAGGGGGTCTACTTCTCAAAAATATATGGTTTTATGGGGGTAAATTTCATTGGCCGGCTTCAGAAATGTCCCAAATAGGACATGGGTGAATGATGACCGATGTGAAAATTCCAAGTTGAAAAACTGGAATGCGCTTCCTAAAAATAAGGCCTTCTAGCCCCCAGAGAACCCAACACACCTATACATGGGTGGTATCACTGTACTCAGGAGATGTTGTTGAACACATATTGAGGTGTTTTTTGGCAGTAACACATAACAGGAACTGAGAATCCATGCCTAAAGTACAATGTGTGTGAAAAATCACAAAAAAAAATGACTACCCAAAAGTTTGACAAAGACTGGTGGTTAAATAAGTTCATGGAAAGTGTGAAAATACCAGCATTTCAAATACCCTAGGGGGTCTACTTCTCAAAAATATATGGTTTTATGGGGGTAAATTTCATTGGCCGGCTTCAGAAATGTCCCAAATAGGACATGGGTGCATGATGACCGATGTGAAAATTCCAAGTTGAAAAACTGGAATGCGCTTCCTAAAAATAAGGCCTTCTAGCCCCCAGAGAACCCAACACACCTATACATGGGTGGCATCACTGTACTCAGGAGATGTTGTTGAACACATATTGAGGTGTTTTTGGGCAGTAACACATAACAGGAACTGAGAATCCATGCCTAAAGTACAATGTGTGTGAAAAATAACACAAAAAAATGACTACCCAAAAGTTTGACAAAGACTGGTGGTTAAATAAGTTCATGGAAAGTGTGAAAATACCAGCATTTCAAATACCCTAGGGGGTCTACTTCTCAAAAATATATGGTTTTATGGGGTAAATTTCATTGGCCGGCTTCAGAAATGTCCCAAATAGGACATGGGTGCATGATGACCGATGTGAAATTTCCAGGTTGAAAATCTGGAATGCGCTTCCTAAAAATAAGGCCTTCTAGCCCCCAGAGAACCCAACACACCTATACATGGGTGGTATCACTGTACTCAGGAGATGTTGTTGAACACATATTGAGGTGTTTTATGGCAGTAACACATAACAGGAACTGAGAATCCATGCCTAAAGTACAATGTGTGTGAAAAATAACACAAAAAAATGACTACCCAAAAGTTTGACAAAGACTGGTGGTTAAATAAGTTCATGGAAAGTGTGAAAATACCAGCATTTCAAATACCCTAGGGGGTCTACTTCTCAAAAATATATGGTTTTATGGGGGTAAATTTCATTGGCCGGCTTCAGAAATGTCCCAAATAGGACATGGGTGCATGATGACCGATGTGAAAATTCCAAGTTGAAAAACTGGAATGCGCTTCCTAAAAATAAGGCCTTCTAGCCCCCAGAGAACCCAACACACCTATACATGGGTGGTATCACTGTACTCAGGAGATGTTGTTGAACACATATTGAGGTGTTTTTTGGCAGTAACACATAACAGGAACTGAGAATCCATGCCTAAAGTACAATGTGTGTGAAAAATAACACAAAAAAATGACTACCCAAAAGTTTGACAAAGACTGGTGGTTGAATTAGTGCATGGAAAGTGTTAAAATACCAGCATTTGAAATACCCTAGGGTGTCTACTTTTCAAAAATATATGGTTTGATGGGGGTAAATTCCATTGGCCAGCTTCAGAAATATCCCAAATAGGACATGGGTGCATGATGACCGATGTGAAAATTCCAAGTTGAAAAACTGGAATGCGCTTCCTAAAATTAAGGCCTTTTAGCCTCCAGAGAACCCGACACACCTATACATGGGTGGTATCACTGTACTCAGGAGATTTTGTTGAACACATATTGAGGTGTTTTTTGGCAGTAACACATAACAGGAACTGAGAATCCATGCCTAAAGTACAATGTGTGTGAAAAATAACACAAAATAATGACTACCCAAAAGTTTGACAAAGACTGGTGGTTGAATTAGTGCATGGAAAGTGTTAAAATACAAGCATTTGAAATACCCTAGGGTGTCTACTTTTCAAAAATATATGGTTTTATTGGGGTAAATTCCATTGACCAGCTTCAGAAATGTCCCAAATAGGACATGGGTGCATGATGACCGATGTGAAAATTCCAAGTTGAAAAACTGGAATGCGCTTCCTAAAAATAAGGCCTTCTAGCCCCCAGAGAACCCAACACACCTATACATGGGTGGTATCACTGTACTCAGGAGATGTTGTTGAACACATATTGAGGTGTTTTTTGGCAGTAACACATAACAGGAACTGAGAATCCATGCCTAAAGTACAATGTGTGTGAAAAATAACACAAAAAAATGACTACCCAAAAGTTTGACAAAGACTGGTGGTTGAATTAGTGCATGGAAAGTGTTAAAATACCAGCATTTGAAATACCCTAGGGTGTCTACTTTTCAAAAATATATGGTTTGATGGGGGTAAATTCCATTGGCCAGCTTCAGAAATATCCCAAATAGGACATGGGTGCATGATGACCGATGTGAAAATTCCAAGTTGAAAAACTGGAATGCGCTTCCTAAAATTAAGGCCTTTTAGCCTCCAGAGAACCCGACACACCTATACATGGGTGGTATCACTGTACTCAGGAGATTTTGTTGAACACATATTGAGGTGTTTTTTGGCAGTAACACATAACAGGAACTGAGAATCCATGCCTAAAGTACAATGTGTGTGAAAAATAACACAAAATAATGACTACCCAAAAGTTTGACAAAGACTGGTGGTTGAATTAGTGCATGGAAAGTGTTAAAATACAAGCATTTGAAATACCCTAGGGTGTCTACTTTTCAAAAATATATGGTTTTATTGGGGTAAATTCCATTGACCAGCTTCAGAAATGTCCCAAATAGGACATGGGTGCATGATGACCGATGTGAAAATTCCAAGTTGAAAAACTGGAATGCGCTTCCTAAAATTAAGGCTTTTTAGCCCCCAGAGAACCCGACACACCTATACATGGGTGGTATCACTATACTCAGGAGATGTTGTTGAACACATATTGAGGTGTTTTTTGGCACTAACACATAACAGGAACTGAGCATCCATGCCTAAAGTACAATGTGTGTGAAAAATAACACAAAAAAATGACTACCCAAAAGTTTGACAAAGACTGGTGGTTGAATTAGTGCATGTAAAGTGTTAAAATACCAGCATTTGAAATACCCTAGGGTGTCTACTTTTCAAAAATATATGGTTTTATGGGGGTAAATTCCATTGGCCAGCTTCAGAAATGTCCCAAATAGGACATGGGTGCATGATGACCGATGTGAAAATTCAAAGTGGAAAAACTGGAATGCGCTCTCTAAAAATAAGAGCTTTTAGCCCCCCGAGAACCCGACACACCTATACATGGGTGGTATCACTGTACCCAGGAGATGCTGCTGAAGACATATTAGGGTGTTATTTGGCAGTAACCCTTAATATTATCAGTAAATGTATTCTTAAATTGCTATTTTGTCAAAAAATCAAATTATTTTTTTTTCCCCCCCAAACTTTTGCATAGATTGGTGGTAAAATGGTTGCATGAAAAAAGTCAAAATACCCCAAGTTTAATACCTTAGGTTGTCTTCTTTTAAAAAATATATACATTTGAAGGGTTATTCAGGGATTCCTGACAGATATTGGTGTTACAATGTAACTATCGCCAATTTTGAAAAAACATGGTTTTGAAATAGCAAAGTGCTACTTGTACTTATTGCCCTATAACTTGCAAAAAAAGCAAAGAACATGTAAACATTGGGTATTTATAAACTCAGGACAAAATTTAGAAACTGTTTAGCATAGGTGTTTTATGGTGGTTGTAGATGTGTAAGAGATTTTGGGGCTCAAAGTTAGAAAAAGTGCATTTTTTTTCATTTTTTCCTCATATTTTATATTTTTTTTATAGTAAATTATAAGATATGATGAAAATAATCATATCTTTAGAAAGTCCATTTAATGGCGAGAAAAACAGTATATAATATGTGTGGGTACAGTAAATGAGTAAGAGGAAAATTACAGTTAAACACAAACATCGCAGAAATGCAAAAATAGCCTTGGTCCCAGATGGTCAACAAATTGAAAAGTGGTCTGGTCACTAAGGGGTTAAAGATCTGCTTAATTCCTTGAAGTTGGAAATTCCAGAAGGAAAATATATTTTCCTTATTACTTCTTTGAGGCTTGTGCTTTGAGCACATACAATTTACCTTTTAATTTCTATGACTTTAGCAAACCTGTTTCTGATCCTTATTGAACCTTTTTTCCGAAATGATTATCACCTTTAAGAGTATGGTAAACTGAAGCTGTTTTAGGAGTCCAAATGTATTCAGAAACCATTCATTTGTGAATCGTGATTTCTTAATAGGCTGAGTATGTTTTGACTAACAGAACAAAAAGCTTATTGGAGTCACTTAAAGGGACAGTCTACACCAGAATTTTTATTGTTTTAAAAGATAGATAATCCCTTTATTACCCATTTCCCAGTTTTGCATAACCAACACAGTTATATTAATATACTTTTAACCTCTGTGATTATCTTGTATCTAAGCCTCTGCAAACTGCCCCTTTTTTCAGTTCTTTTGACAGACTTGCAGTCTAGCCAATCAGTGCCTGCTCCCAGATAACTTCACGTGCACGAGCACAGTGTTATCTATATGAAATACGTGAACTAACACCCTCTAGTGGTGAAAAACTGTTAAAATGCAATCTGAAAGAGGTGGGCTTCAAGGTCTAAGAAATTAGCATATGAACCTCCTAGGTTAAGCTTTCAGCTAAGAATACCAAGAGAACAAAGCAAAATTGGTGATAAAAGTAAATTGGAAAATTGTTTAAAATTGCATGCTCTATCTGAATCATGAAAGTTTATTTTGGCCTAGACTGTCCCTTTAGCAGGCCCAGTAAGCAGATCAGAGGTTTGAAAGCCAGGACAATGTGGAGAGAATATAATGTATCAAGAATGAACATAATATGACCTCCTGTTTAAGGGTATAAACTTTTCATTTACTTTAACTAAGACTTATCCAATAGATTGTAAGTTCCCACGGGAATAGGGCCCTCAACTCCCCTTATATTTCTCTGTAATATTTTGTCCCATATTGTAATGTTTCTCCATTGTACTTTTATCCTTGTACCCATGGGCAGCGCTGCGGAATCTGTTGGTGCTTTATAAATAAAGAATAATAATCATAATAATAGAATAAACCAAGAGGTTCATTTTATTTACAAACATAATCTTATGAAATTTACGTTGATGTATGGGAATGAGTCATCCCTCCACAAAAGGCCAGAGATAGTCTCACATAATGGATTGGGCCTCACATCTTTCCAGATTCCTTAAAGGGATATTAAAGGGACACTGAACCCAAATTTTTTCTTTCGTGATTCAGACAGAGCATGCAATTTTAAGCAACTTTCTAATTTACTCCTATTATCAAATTTTCTTCATTCTCTTGGTATCTTTATTTGAAATGCAAGAATGTAAGTTTAGATGCTGGCCCATTTTTGGTGAACAACCTGGGTTGTTCTTGCTATGTGGTGGATAAATTCATCCACCAATGAACAAGTGCTTTCCAGGGTTCTGAACCAAACAAATAGCTTAGATGCCTACTTTTTCAAATAAAGATAGCAAGAGGACGAAGAAAAATTGATAATAGGAGTAAATTAGAAAGTTGCTTAAAATTGCATGCTCTATCTGAATCACAAAAGAAAAAAATTGGGTTCAGTGTCCCTTTAAGCCCAATTTTTTTTTCTTTAATGATTTGGATAGAGTATGGAATATAAAGCAACTTTCTAATTTAGTCCTAGTATCATTTTTTTCGTTCTCTTGGTATCTTTATTTGAAAAGCAGTAATGAAAGCTTAGGTTTCCTAATCAGCCTGAGACTATTTAAGGCTGCTTCATAGTCTCCTCCATGCCCTGACAATGTGGTTCATGATCATCCCTTTGTTTGTGCCTCTGTTCAGCTATCTGCTCTTGTTTGTTATTGGCTCCTGAACCTGGAATTACCTTTGACTAGGCTTCCAGGTTACATGTGTGTACAATGAAAGATTGGATTGATACCTGGTTTCCTGACTTCTGGCTTGAACCTGGACTTTGCTTTTAGATAAATTACTTTTGCCTGTGTGGTTCCAGACATCGGCCTGTCTTACTTCTCTACTACCTGTGGATTCCACTGACCATCTCTACCAGTGAATGTTCTCCTGCCAAGGCACAGAACCTGTTCCAGTGTAAGCTCACCTGCCAAACCACAGAATAGGTTCCAGTGAAAGCTCACCATCCAAGGCACAGACCATGTCCCAGTGTATGCTCACCTGCTAACACACAGATCCTGTTCCAGTGGGCATTCCTCTGGTCCATGGCCCTAGTGTGGGTATTCCTCTGGCCCAAGGCATTCCTGCTGTCCAATGTCCCATTGTGGGCATTCATCCTTTCCAAGGCAGTTGTGCAGGTATATTTCCTGTCAAAAGTACTGGTGCAGGCATTCCTCCTGTCGAAGGCCCCGGTGTGGGCATTCCTCCTTTCCAAGGCCCCAATGCTTGCATTCCACCTATCCAATGTCCTGGTGTGGGCATTCCTCCTGTCCAAGGCCCCAGTGTGGGCATTCCTCCTGTCCAAGGTCCCGTCGCGGGCACATCATAAGTCCTGTGTACAGCTTCTCAGAATCCAAGACCTGTGTACAGATCCAGAGATTCCAGGTCCTCTGTCCAGCTCCACAGATTCCAGGTCCTGTGTATAGTGTTTGGCTCTACAGAATACAGTTCCTGTTCCTGTGCAATAAACTTGTTTTCCTTAGCAGTGCAATCATGCATAAAAAGGGGAATTAGCTCTGTGAAACACATCCCTTTTAACTCACAAGGGAAACTTATGCTAGGCACCTCAACCTCAGAGCACCAAGCCCCAAACTCTGCTCCTCTGAGCCTGACAAAATACTAATTGATGGTGCAAATGATAACCCTAAACCTAATACTCTATATTCTTCTGCTGTTAGTACTTTCTTACTCAAATTAAAAATCCCTTTTGTTTCTATCTCTGGTTGTCTTTTTGTCTTTTTGAGAAACATCTGTGACATCAGAAACAGACATAACCTAACAGAGGGAAGAAAGCGAGTTTGGCGTCTTCGAGCGAATCGAACAAAGCTAACTGACTGGATCAGAGGTGAAATCCTCTAAACACAAAGATAAGAAGAATAGGAGGTAAGACCCTCTCAAAGACAGGACGGAGAGAAGCCTCTGTCTTGTCAAGAGACTGACCGATAAAACAAGTTGAAGTTATAATGAAAAACCAAGGTACTGTGGTATACCGAAATAAATTTGTTAGCTAACGAAGAAGTCTCCCCATATGGATTTATAATTTTTGTCTGGATTTTAAAATTTTAAGAGTCTACACTTTATCTCTGGGACTTAGTTGAGACTTTTATTTGTTACTTCAGGTTAATACCATGCCCTGAAATTGTCATATGAAGGTTGCAGTATGATTGAGCCAAGCCGATACTGTCATCTTTAGGTCGTATTAATATTTTGCGCATATAGCCCTATTGGTTTGCCTATCACAAATATAGCCATCTTAGATTTATCATCTAATTTTTTAAGTCAATTGTACATCATTCCTGCTGGTAACCCACTAAGTTATCAGATCTCAAAGCAAATATTTAAAAACAAGTTTGTACTTTTTGTATGTTTATATTTGTTTATTTATTTATTTTTTCCAGTTTTGAACAATCACATTAAATGTTTAATTTTGAATGAGGTTTTTGTTTATTTGAATATTATTACTTAATAATTAAAACAGCTATATTCTAAATAAAAAATAAATTGTTCACTATTAGATATTGCTAAAGCAACAATAAATTGTTCACTATTAGATATTGCTAAAGCAACAATAAATTGTTCACTATTAGATATTGCTAAAGCAACAATAAATTGTTCACTATTAGATATTGCTAAAGCAACAATAAATTGTTCACTATTAGATATTGCTAAAGCAACGATAAATTGTTCACTATTAGATATTGCTAAAGCAACAATAAATTGTTCACAAATATTTTTGTAACCTAAGAATCAACTTAGGATATATCGAATTTATATATAAGATATCTATTTATCTATGATTATAGTTAATTAAGAACTGCACTGTTTGAGTATATCACTTTCTTTATAAACCGACTTTTTAAACAAATTACATAGGGTTTGCACACTATGGGGCCTATCTATCAAGCTCCGAATGGAGCTTGATGCCTCGTGTTTCTGGCGAGTCTTCAGACTCGCCAGAAACAGCAGTTATGAAGCAGCGGTCACAAAGACCGCTGCTCCATAACCCTGTCCTCCTGCTCTGAGCAGGCGGACAGACATCGCTGGAAATCAACCCGATCCAGTACGATCGGGTTGATTGACACCCCCCTGCTGGCGGTCCATTGGCCGCGAGTCTGCAGGGGGCAGCGTTGCACCAGCAGCTCTTGTGAGCTGCTGGTGCAATGCTGAATACGGAGAGCGTATTGCTCTCCGTATTCAGCGAGGTCTGGCGGACCTGATCCGCACTGTTGGATCAGGTCTGCCAGACTTTCTTAAATAGAGGCGAAAGTGGGTGTTAAGCAATCTCGTCATCAATATTTTACTGAGGATCCTATTAGCTTTTTAAGCGCCCTCTTTCTAAAACATATCACAACCCATTATTCTTATTTAGGAAGGAAATAAGTATTTAGAGGGGCCAATATAGGATAAAAGTTAGCGCTAACGTTTACTTACCTCCCCCATAAGAAAGTTTAATTTTGACTTGAAGTGTGCCTTTTATTTTTTTCCCCCTCTGATCTTTGTAGATCAATAGGCATATAAAAAGTAATTACCTTGCGACTGAGGTCAGCTGGTACTTTTGAGGTTTGGGGTTGCTACATTAACAAATGGGGTGCATAATAACCCCCAGCACCATCTGGATCAAGTTATATAAAGGTTTTCAACTGCATCAGTGGCATGAAAACACCCTCTATACCTTGCATGGGGCAATTCAACAACGGTTTTTAAACCAATAAGAAAATAATTTTCAATCACATTTTCACTGGATTTTTAGACCTGTTGAAAACTATTATTTTTTCCTGTTTTAAGTAGCTTTTTTTTCTTGCACATGCTCAGGTCACACATTAATAAATACAATATTTTGTAAATAAAAAGTTAAATGTATAGTAGCTCATATTACACTTTTAAACTTCACAAATTAAATATGATCGCTTTGGAATTTTAAACCTGTTAATTAGAAAAGTATTTTAAATTAAATGATAATATTAATTGCAGGAATGTTGCAAATTCATAAAAAGTAAAATATGTTTTCCAACTCCCAATACCCCTTTTTCAACATCAGAATGATTACAATTAAAACAATATCACCATTCACTAGACAAAGATACTTTAAAAATGCTTAACACCCACAGATAAACCGATAACACACACTGGGTATCAGCCAATGATCTGCACATACAAATAAGATGGCACTGCCCACACCAACAATCGAATTGCGCTAAATAAAAAAAAGATACTAATCAACATTTAAATGTAAAATCACAAAGAAAACATATCTACAAGATATTGAAAGTTGTGACATGGAGAGAGTAGACCGTTATAAGAGAAGTGTACATTGGACCTGTAGAATCACGATAAGTGACCAGGTCAGTTGCTGAGATAAGCTGGGTAGCTATAAGGTTTTTGGTGATTGACAGCCATTCTCAGTTGTTAACGGTGACATTGTGGGGAAATAGAGATCAAATCTTGTGACAGTTATCAAGCTAATTTATATTTGACTCTGTCAGGCCCATTTATCAAAGGTCTTGCGGACCTGATCCGACACTGCGGATCAGGTCCGCAAGACCTCGCTAAATGCGGAGAGCAATACGCTCTCCGCATTTAACATTGCACCAGCAGCTCACAAGAGCTGCTGGTGCAACGCCGCCCCCTGCTGACTCGCGGCCAATCGGCCGCCAGCAGGGAGCTGTCAATCAACCCGATCGTATTCGATCGGGTTGATGTCTGGCGATTCCTGTCCGCCTGTTCAGAGCAGGCGGACAGGGTTATGGAGCAGCGGTCTTTTGACCGCTGCTTCATAAGTTGTGTTTCTAGCGAGTCTGAAGACTCGCCAGAAACACGGCCCTTCAAGCTCCATACGGAGCTTGATAAATGGGCCTGTGTATGTTTATGATCGTTTGATAAAATAAAAAATATTTGTTAAATGTGAATTTTGAAAATATTTGACTCAAGAACACCATTGGTTAATTTAATTAAAAAAATAATGAATTAAAGCATACAGGCATCATAAATATTGAGTTAATTATAAACTTATAATTTGACTGCATAATTTTGATTACTTGATAAAACTTAAAGGGATAGTCTTGTCAAAATTAAACTTTCCTGGTTTAGATAAAGCATGCAATTTTAGGCAACTTTCTAATTTACTCATATTATAATTTTTTCTTTGTTCTGTTGGTATCTTTATTTGAAAAAGCAAGAATGTAAAGTTAGGATCTTGCCCATTTTTGGTTCAGCACCTAGGTAGCGCTTGCTGATTGGTGTTTAAATTTAGCCACCAATCAGCAAGCTCTACCCAGTGTGCTGAACCAAAAATGGTCCGGCTCCTAAGCGTACATTCTTGCTTTTTGAAACAAAGATACCAAGAGAACGAAGAAAAACTGATAATAGGAATAAATTAGAAAGTTGTTTAAAATTGCTTGCTCTATCAGAATCATGAAAGTTTAATTTTGACTAGACTATCCCTTTAAGAGAATCTTATGATACATATATTTCTTATAGATTTTGTTTGACTTCTGTGTGTTTAAAGGGACACTGAACCCAATTTTTTTCTTTTGTGATTCAGATAAAGCATGGCATTTTAAGCAACTTTCTAATTTACTCCTATTATCAAATTTTATTCTTGAAATCTTTATTGGAAAAGCAAGAATGTAAGTTTAGATGCTGGCCCATTTTTGGTGAACAACCTGGGTTGTTCTTGTTGATTGGTGGATAAATTCAACCACCAATAAAAAAGTGCTGTCCAGAGTTCTAAACCCCAAAAAAGCTTAGATGCCGTCTTTTTCAAATAAAGATAGCAAGAGAACGAAGAAAAAATAATAATAGTAGTAAATTAGAAAGTTGCTTAAAATTGCATGATCTATCTAAATTACGAAAGAAATAATTTGGGTTCAGTGTCCCTTTAACTACATTGTATCATTGATGTTTTAATTTTTTTTAAATTCAAACAGAGGTTTATGTTATGAATTGGAATTAATGTCACGCAATGTTATATCATGGGCTTACTGATTAATTGGAATCAAGGCCAGCGATTTAATTGCAGCCTGAAAGGGATATAAAACCCCATTTTTTTCTTCTGTTATTAAGACAGAGCATAACGATTCTAAAATGTTTCCATTTTAAGTCTATTACCAAATTTGTTTCCTTCCCTTGGTAATTCTTTGTTGAAAAGATACTTAGGTAGGTGCCTGTAGTACTATATCGCAGGAAAAAGTGCTGCCCTCTAGTGTTCTTGCAAATGGATAACATTCTAGCAAAACTGCTGCCATATAGGGCTCCACACACGTGAACGCTCCTTAGCTTATGTCGCTGCTTTTCAACAAATGATACCAAGAGAAGAAAGAAAATGGGATAATACTGTAGAAATAAATTAGAAAGTCATTTCAAATTACCTGCTCTTTCTAAATCATGAAATAAAAAGTTTGGGTTTCATGTCCCTTTAAAGGGACAGTCTACACCAGAATTGTTATTTTTTTAAAAGATAAATAATCCCTTTATTACCCATTTCAGAGTTTTGCATAACCAACAGTTATATTAATATACTTTTTACCTCTGTGATTATCTTGTATCTAAACCTCTGCAAACTGCCCCTTTTTAATGTTCTTTTGACAGACTTGCAGTTTAGCCAATCAGTGCCTGCTCCCAGATAACTTCACGTGCACGAGCACATTGTTATCTATAGGAAATACGTGAACTAACACCCTCTAGTGGTGAGAAACGGTTAAAATGCATTCTGAAAAGAGGTGGCCTTCAAGGTCTAAGAAATTAGCATATGAACCTCCTAGGTTAAGCTTTCAACTAAGAATACCAAGAGAACAAAGCAAAATTGGTGATAAAAGTAAATTGGAAAATTGTTTAAAATTACATGCCCTATCTGAATCAAGAAAGTTTATTTTGGCCTAGACTATCCCTTTAATTTCTCAAATGTTGTGCTAAACCTCAAGAAAGTTTATCTTGTACCAAAGCAAAGACGAAAAGCGAAAGTTTATTTTCATTTCAGAGATCCGGTTTTTCTTTGTAAATGTGCTACATTTCATTGTGACTTCTGGCCAGAAAAGCTCTGAGAATGGAAGTTTAAAATGAAACATCTGCTTAAACGTTAACCCGAACGAGGCAATTATATGGGTAAATACATATTAAACAGCTATTAATATTCATGGTAAAACCTGCTGAACTACATTGGTAAACATCTCATTCACTTTGTGTGGAATGAATCTATTTGATTTGAGCACATCATGAAAAATAAAAAAATCAGTTGATATATTTATATTGTTTCTTGGGGGACTGTCCACATAATTTCATTGGATCTAACAAAGCAGTCATTTTATACCATTTATAAGAACTGTTTTCAGTTACATAAGTTGTCTTAAAGGGACACTGAACCCATTTTTTTTTCTTTTGTGATTCAGATAGAGCACACAATTTTAAGCAACTTTCTAATTGACTCCTATTATCAAATTTTCTTCGTTCTCTTGCTATCTTTATTTGAAAAAGAAAGTTCAGTACCTTGGACAGCACTTGTTTATTGGTGGATTAAGTTATCCACCAATCAGCAAGAACAACCCAGGTTGTTCACCAAAATGGGCCGGCATCTAAACTTACATTCTTGCTTTTCAAATAAAGATACCAAGAGAATGAAGAACATTTGCTAATAGGAGTAAATAACAAAGTTGCTTAAAATTGCACGCTCTGATCTGAATCACAAAAGAAAAAAATTGGGTTCAGTGTCCCTTTAACAGCATTTTAATCTTTCTACAATGTTTTTTCTAGTTTTGTTGTTGTGCATTACAGTTAAATATCAATAATAGGATACTATTATTAATTACAGAGGTGTAAAGCAGTTGGTGCAGCAATATTCATTAGTACCATAGTAAATACTGACATCTAGTGGTTTTCTAACACATTATTAAAAAGGATTATAGCAAACAGTTCATGTATAAATAATGAAACTGTAATAATAAGACTTTCACCAAGTGGTTCATACTCTAGAATATATATATATATCAGCTTTATTACAGCATTGGACTATTCATGGGAGATAAGAGTAAATAGCGGTTCCTATGCCAGTTCACAGGGTAATTTTCCATAGATGTATGCTGGTACGTTTAACTTAACACAGAAATACAATTTAAACCACACATGTAGAACTGTAACTGTCTAGATGTGAGCCTTATCCAAAACAGCATTCCAGATGCTGAGAATAAAAAATGTATAATTATTCCTTAAGTGATCTTTGTTGCCAGCGTTTGCCGTTACAGTGTGACTGCCATTGGCTCAACAAATCATTTTTATCCAGTTAAATCATCACTCTGTCAGGAGGCGGCCAGGATCGATTTCAGATCACTAGGCAGTAACACACGTTCAAGCAAAACAAACAATAACGCATCAAGCGGCTCTCGTTTACTTAATCATTGCACTACTGAAACATAATGGATACAAAATATACAAATAACAGGCACCATTCTAACTTGTGTTACCACTGAATGAAGCCTTCGTTTAAGGGTCACATTTAGTCACACTAGAGAAGAAGCAGTATATGAGATTGGTGCCCTAAGAGCAGAAGTGTGATCAGAAGAATACTACTTAAAGGGACAGTAAAACCAAAAGGAAACTTTCATGATTCAAATAGAACATATCATTTTAAATAACTTCCAGTTTACTTCTTCTTCTTTGTTCTTTGATATACTTTGTTGAAGAGTAAATCTAGATAGGCTGATAGGAGCTTAGGAGCATACATGTGTCAATAGCAGTCTATGGCAGCAATATAACTATGTATAACTACGTATAACATTGCTATAAACAATGTTGCAAACACTGCTGCCAGATGGCTTGAGGCACGTGCACACTCCTGAGCTCATCTAGGATTACTGTTTAATAAATAATACCAAGAGAACTATGCAAACACTGATCATAGAAGTAAATTGTAAAGTTGTTTATAACTTCATGATCTATTAAACCCATTTAAGTTTAATTTTGACTTTTTACTTGGCACTCCAAATGTTTCAGAACTACATTTCCCATGATGCTTAGGCACTCTGAAGTCCAGTCGCGCATCATGGGAAATATAGTTCTGAAACATCTGGGTTGGCAAGATTCGCCATCACTAAACTATGTTATATAGATTGGTAAACTAGGTAAACCTTTTCGCCCCTGCAATATGCTACTTTACAATACTTTTTGTGGGGACTAGCTGTGTTAACACCATTAATTTAACTTAAGTGTGAGAGACCCAAACGTGCTTTAGATAACCTAGTTCAATGATCATAATTGTTTAAAAGTATAAGTGAATTTGTGTTTGTTTGTGCACATGGATAATGTTGCTAAAGTTTCCCATATATACAATATTTACCATTAATATGGGGTTTCTGAATCTAGGTCCAGAATTGTCATTAAATAACCAATTAAACCTAAGAAAATCCTAGATTTGAGTGAGAAATTATACAGTCCCATTAGCAAAATGTTATTTTCTGTTGAATTCCCATAGACATATATTGTAAATAAAAAAGTTAGGGCTAGATTACGAGTTGTGCGCTAACTGTTGTGCGTGAACAAAAAGGGGTTTATCGTGGTTCTTTGCACATGTCAGAAGTAGCACACATATTACAAGTGGAAAATAAATGCATTCTCTTGAGCGCAATTGAATTTGACGCGCGTCAGGATAGCACAGCATAAGATCTCTGTTTATCTGATCGACTAAAAAGTTGCATACATACACATGTCTAAATGTGTATATATATATATATATATATATATATATATATATATATATATATATATATATATATATATGTACAAAGAGATCAGCACTCACCAACAAAGCAACCACTCTGTGCACGGCCTGTAAATATCCAAAGGAAAAAAGGGCTGGGTATCAGGATCCGGTGTGTATCCTCAGTTGTCCACAGCATTTAAGCCAGCACGAAAAGATTTGAATAATCACCTTTAATGTATCAAAACATAACGTTTCGGCCTCACATGGAGGCCTTGATCACATGTAAAAAACACACATCACAGGCATACAACACATCCCAAAGTGCTACCTTATATACCCCATCCCCTAAACCTGATATGCTAAACGACGCCCAAATTCATGGAGAACAGCTGAAAGAGATCTGATTGATCGCTGAGTCATCACAGTGAGATCGTAGTCATAACAACAGACAGCACCAGATAGGTATTTGCATAACCAGCAGACCACATGTCCGCATTGTGTGATGACGTCATAAAAAATGGCGTCCGTTGTCATGGGAAAGCGTGTACGCTCATAATATACAAAGCGTGACCACTAAGCAACAGCTTATCAGAGCACTGAACGCAAGAACACCGCCCCCAGCTAGACAGGCGTTACCATGACAACAGACCCAAACAAAGAATTTTGAGCCTAAGCATACAGGTTCATATAGTTAACTAAACAATATTACACATACAATTCAGATCGGTTCTTAGATCCAGTGACTAGTCAACAACAAGTAACTGTGTGGTGCAATATATCTGGTATAAGAATAACACCTAACGTGTAGCCATATAAATATCTAAAGCATAAGATCCTATAGCAATGTTTAGTCACTAACAGTATAAACAGATCATTGTGTTCTATATACAGAATTAAAAAAAACCCACACACAAAGTGCTTCCAAAGAGATGGTAGAAACTGAGTTATTGGAGGAGGGGAAGCTCATAGTCACTTATAAAAACAGCTGTAGTCAATCATCACGTTAAGACCCTTCGGGGCAATGGTGTCCAGTCTATGGATCCAGCGTGATTCCATTCTCAGTAAAGCCTTTGATCGATCACCACCCCGCATAGATTTAGGGACGGGATTGATTAATATAGTCCTCATCGTGGAGATGGCATGTCCCGCTTGTAGGGAATGACGAGCCACAGGTTGATCCGAATTGCCCTTATCAAGGGCCAGCCTTATAGTCGATTTGTGGTTGGCCAACCTCTCTCTGAATGTGGTTATCGTTTTCCCCACGTAATAAAGGGAACAGATTGCTAATGGATTGCTAGGTCATTGTGTGTGCTTTCTCACATTGTGTCATGATAAGTAGTTCCGGGTACCCTCTATTGATGAACTTCTGTGCCATTGTACGCAACAACACAGAGGAGGCTCACAAGAAACAACAGCTGGATACTATGGCACAGAAGTTCAGCAATCAACCACAGAAGCCTGCTGAACAACTTTTGAATTATATCACCACTTACACCCCAGCATCCCATAAAGTACAGGAGGTTATCAAACAACATTGGCCGATTGTATCCACGGATACCAGCTTACCATTTGGCGAGATGCCACCACCTCTGCTGGTTTATAAGAGGGCGCAGAACCATAGAGACTTGTTGGTGCACACTGATCCTGTAGAAAGTTACCAGAAGAGCACCTGGCTACCACAAAAGAAAAAAGGCTGTTATAGGTGCGGTAATTGTACGACCCACAATGGCATGTTGTCTGGCAATACATTCCATCATCCTCATACCAACAAAAGATTTACCATTCGGCATCGATTGACCTGTACTTCTGTTCATGTAATTTATGTGATTATCTGTCCATATTCCCTTTATTACGTGGGGAAAATGATAACCACATTCAGAGAGAGGTTGGCCAACCACAAATCGGCTATAAGGCTGACCCTTGATAAGGGCAATTCGGATCAACCTGTGGCTTGTCATTTCCTACAAGCCATGCCATCTCCATGATGAGGACTATATTAATCGATCACGTCCCTAAATCTATGCGGGGTTGTTATGGTTTTGTAAAAAGGTATGGAACTCAACTGCAGATGTTGTGTAAAAATTGTTTGTTTGCCAGTAGTAGCTCAAAGATGCAAAGAGATTGGGCTCAGAGCAACTGTCACTTGGAAATAATATAATATCAAGTAAATCACCTTAACAAGGTTGCTAAGGTGATAGGATAGTGTATAACATCTAACTTCCACTTTAGACTTAATGGGACACTTTGACCAGCTAGCTCCCAGTGGAGCTCAGTAACCCTTAAGTAAGTAGAGTTCAGAATCTGTGGAGATGTGCCAAATTAAATTCTGTAATCCTATAGCATGAGAAGGTCTTACTAGCTTACAGCAGTGATGTCTCAATAAGATGAGAGGAGCTGCAGTTACAATGTGGCACAACTTGGAATACCGGTTTCTGGCTTGCTGTGGAGTTGCCACTTTAAGAAGAGAAATGTTCCGCTGTTATAAATGATCAAACTTAAACTCAGGTTCTGCTTTTTCCCAGAGTGAGCGAGGAGGTCAGTGGAGGATAACAGAGTTCCACAATAGAGAGGTACTCCTGTAACCTACTAGGTAGATAAACAGAAACTGGTAGCTTGATTTAGCGTGGTTCGCTTTCGCTCTTCGCAGCACAGCTGATTGCACTGAGAGCAGCTGAGGCTGAAGGAACGCTTTCACTGAGCGTCTTCCGTTACTTGCGGTTATGCTGGAAAACCGAGCAGCAGCTGATTCCCTGAGAGGAGAGGGGGATATCGGCAAAAGGTTTCAAGTATAATTAAAGGTAGATCCAGGAGATGTGACTTCTTAGAGCTGAACCTTACATTCAGAAGGTTCGACTGATTTAAAGAAACAGTAACTGGAACGCAACTATAGTATCCATTACAGGGGTGGTGATCGATCAAAGGCTTTACTGAGAATGGAATCCTGCTGGATCCTTAGACTGGACACCATCGCCCAGAAGGGTCTTAACGTGATGATTGACTACAGCTGTTTTTATAAGTGACTGTGAGCTTCCCCTCCTCCAATAACTCCGTTTCTACCATCTCTTTGGAAGCACTTTGTGTGTGTGTTTTTTTAATTCTGTATATAGAACACAATGATCTGTTTATACTGTTAGTGACTAAACATTGCTATAGGATCTTATGCTCTAGATATTTATATGGCTATACGTTAGGTGTTATTCTTATACAAGATATATTGCACCACACAGTTACTTGTTGTTGACTAGTCACTGGATCTATGAACCGATCTGAATTGTATGTGTAATATTGTTTAGTTAACTATATGAACCTGTTATGCTTAGGCTCAAAATTCTTTGTTTGGGTCTGTTGTCATGGTAACGCCTGTCTAGCTGGGAGCGGTGTTCTTGCGTTCAGTGCTCTGAAAAGCTGTTGCTTAGTGGTCACGCTTTGTATATTATGAGCGTACACGCATTCCCATGACAACGGACATGTGGTCTGCTGGTTATGCAAATACCTATCTGGTGCTGTCTGTTGTTATGACTACGGTCTCACTGTGATGACTCAGCGATCAATCAGATCTCTTTCAGCTGGGCGTCGTTTAGCATATCAGGTTTAGGGGATGGAGTATATAAGATAGCACTTTGGTATGTTTATATGCCTGTGATGTGTGTTTTTTACATGTTATCAAGGCCTCCATGTGAGGCCGAAATGTTATGTTTTGATACATTAAAGGTGATTATTCAAATATCTTCGTGCTGTCTTAAATGCTGTGGACAACTGGGGATACACACCGGATCCTGATTCCCAGCCCTTTTTTCCTTTATATATATATATATATATATATATATATATATATATATATATATATATATATATATATATATATATATATATATATATATATATATATATATATATATATATATACTGTATGTATATATATATGTATATACGTATATGTGTATATATATATATATGTATTACATATATATGTGTGTATACATATGTATTTATATGTGTATAAACATATTTATGCAATATTCATATTTAATTAAGTGTTTAACTGTGTATTTGCTGTAAATATTTCCCATTCCAATGTTCTTCACTTAGGGGATTATGTTCTTAGTATTTTTAAATAGATATTCCTATATATCTATATCTATATCTCTCTCTCTCTCTCTCTCTCTCTCTCTCTCTCTCTCTCTCTCTCTCTCTCTCTCTCTCTCTCTCTCTCTCTCTCTCTCTATATATATATATATATATATATATATATATATATATATATACTGTATAAATACAGTTGTAATCAGTATTATTCAACCCCCATTGCAAATCAGGTTTATTATCAAAATTTTGACTTTCAGCTGTTCGCAATGAACAAATCAAGCAAAAACAATTGAAAAAGCTCAACACAACGAATGCTTCAAATGGTTTCTTTAAATTCAACTGAACATGCAACTTTTAATTAATTAATTAATTAATGCAGTCTCTAAATTATTCAACCCCCTGAATAGAATCCCTCACAACAGCACAAATATGCAAAACAGGTGTTGTCTCAAGCACACCTGATGCAACTAATCAAGGGCTTCATTAGTTGCACCAGGTGTGCTTGAGCTAGAACACATGAAATACCTGAACTGGCTAGGGGTTTGTTGGGTGTCACGTTTAACTGCATGTTAGAAATATGGCTAAGTTAAAAGAATGGTCCAAAAAGTTAAGAGAATATATCATCACCCTTCACAAACAAGGAGCAGGATACAAAAATTATAGAGAAGGCACTGAATGTTCCTAGAGACAACGTTGGAAGCATAGTTTGCAAGTTCAAAGTTAAAAGAAGAGTGGTTACACTACCTGGATGGGGCAGAAAAAGGAAGCTATCAATGGCTGCAACAAGATTTCTGAGAAGGCAGGTTGAGAAATACCCTCGGGTGACTGCAAAAGAAGTGCAGCAAGACTTGATAGCATATATAGTTATCGAAAACAATTGGATGCGCCTAAAAGTGGCGATAGTATTAAATATCAATCCACATATGTGCAATTATTATTATCCAACGCAACAATTGTTGTATACAACGCAACAATTGTTGTATACAAAGCAACAATTGTTGTATAGTAATCCCAGAGAGTGTTATCAATAATATAAAATATAGTGCTACAACATGTACAATCTTATTATACAGGTTACAAGTGTATACAAAGTACAAGTAAATAATAAGTTTGTATGATGATCACATATATAAAAATCACTTATCCCAAATCAAGACGATGCCTTTCCCAGACACGTAATATAATGTCCCACAGGTCTCAAAGGGAATAAAGTTGTGGCCAGCTGCTTCTTCAAAAAATCTGTTGGTGTCCAAATTCTGCAGTATCAAAAGGAGATAAAAGAAGGCGCCACCATAGTGCACAATCAGTGTTATCAATATCAGCCCACACTCCAAAGTAACATACTTACAAGATGTAAGGCACTTGATAAGTGTTACAAAGACCTTCTGAGCTATTATAGTTGCCCAGAAAACTATTCCCCTTATTCTCCAGACTCCTCAGTGCTTGGACCAGCTTCCACTCCGTTATTATGGCCTGCTCCCACAAACTGGTCTCGAGTAGGGAAATATACTTTTATAGATATATTCCATCAAGTGCTCACATATAGTGGTCACAAATACAATCTATATATTAGATTGATATAAGATAAATGAAATCCATGGATAGTCTAGTATTATTAAAAGACAAATTAAAAACTATAAAACACTTGGTAGCAACAGGCACTCAGGTTTCAGTTTGCACAGTAAAGAGCCTACTAAATGCAGAAGGTTTCCATACCAGAACTCCAAGACGTACACCACTAATGACCCAAAAGGCTCCAATATGCTCAAAAGCATATAAATAAGCCACAGAAGTTTTGGGATTCTGTTCTGTGATGCAAGGAAAAAAAATGTGGAACTTTTCGGCCCGATGGATCAGCAGCATGTATGGAGGAAGACAAATGGAGCATACAATGAAAAGCACACTCTGCCTACAGTTAAGCATGGTGGTGGCTCGTGATGCTCTGGGGCTGCTTTGCTTCCTCTGGCACTGGAAATCTGCAGCGTGTGGAATTCAGATGGATTCATATACTGTAAGTATCAGCAAATCCTAGGAGAAAATGTCATGCCATCTGCAAGGAAGCTGAAGCTTGGGCATCATTGGACCTTCCAATAGGATAATGATACCAAGCATACCTCAAACTCCACCAAGGCATGGTTGCAGAAGAAGTCCTGGAAGATTCTACAGTAGCCATCACATTCACCTGACTGATGGGATTTGAAGAATGCGGTTATAGCACGAAAACCAGAGAATATTACTGAACTGGAGGCCATTGCTCATGAGGAATGGGCTAAGATTCCTCAGGAACGCTGCCAGAAGCTGGTGTCTGGCTATGCATCTCTTTTGCAGCAGGTCATCACAGCAAAAAGGTGCTCTAGTAAGTACTAAAGATGCTTGCCATGAAGGGTTTGAATAATTTTGAGACTGCAGAATTCATTAAAAGCTGCATTTTCAGTTGAATTTGGGGAAAATACTTTTGTTGTGACTGTTGAGCTATATATAAAGTATCTCACAAAAGTGAGTATACCCCTCACATTTTTGTAAATATTTTATTATATTTTTTTCATTTGACAACACTGAAGAAATGACACTTTGCTACAATGTAAAGTAGTGAGTGTACAGCATGTATAACAGTGTAAATCTACTGTCCCCTCAAAATAACTCAACACACAGCCATTAATGTCTAAACCGTTGGCAACAAAAGTGAGTACACCCCTAAGTGGAAATGTCCAAATTGGGCCCAAAGTGTCAATATTTTGTGTGGCCACCCTTATATTCCAGCACTGCCTTAACCCTCTTGGACATGGAGTTCCCCAGAGATTCACTGGTCCTCTTCCACTCCTCCATGACAACATCATGGAGCTGGTGAATGTTAGAGACCTTGCGCCCCCCAACTTCCATTTGAGGATGCCCCACAGATGCTCAATAGGTTTAGGTCTGGAGACATGCTTGGCCAGTCCATCACCTTTACCCTCAGCTGCTTTAGCAAGACAGTGATCATCTTGGAGGTATGTTTGGGGTCATTATCATGTTGAAATACTGCTCTGTGGCCCAGTCTCCAAAGGGAGGGGATCATGCTCTGCTTCAGTATGTCACAGTACATGTTGGCATTCATTGTTCCCTCAATGAACTGTAGCTTCACAGTGCCAGCAGCACTCATGCAGGCCCAGATCATGACACTCCCACCACCATGCTTGACTGTAGGCAAGGAAAGAGAGTCTTTGAACTCCTCACCTGGTTGCCGCCACACATGCTTGACACCATATGAACCAAATAAGTAATCCATGTCCTTAGTCTTCTTGCCTTCAGCAAACTGTTTGCAGGCTTTCTTGTGCATCATCTTTAGAAGAGGCTTCCTTCTGGGATGACAGTCACGCAGACCAATTTGACGTAGTGTGCGGCGTTTGGTCTGAGCACTGACAAGCTGACCCCTCACCCCTTCAACCTCTGCAGCAATGCTGGCAGTACTCATACGTCTATTTCCCAAAGACAACCTCTGGATATGACGCTGAGCACGTGCACTCAACTTCTTTGGTCGATCATGGCGAGGCCTGTTCTGAGTGGAACCTGTCCTGTGAATCGGCTGTATGTTCTTGCCCACCATGCTGCAGCTCAGTTTCAGGGTCTTGGCAATCTTCTTATAGCCTAGGCCATCTTTATGTAGAGCAACAATTCTATTTTTTTGATCCTCAGAGAGTTCTTTGCCATGAGGTGCCATGGCATTGACGACATCCCTCGCCAATGCCACATAACCGAACACCTAAGGAACCTTCACTGGCTCCCCATAAACAAGAGAATCACCTTCAAGCTCCTTGCCCACGCGTTCGAGGCCCTACACAACATCAGACCCGAATACATCAACCACCACGCAAATTTCTACACCCCCGCCAGACAACTCCGATCGGACAACCAAGCAATCGCAGTCATCCCCCGCATCAGCAAATCCACAGCGGGCAGAAGATCCTTCTCCCACATGGCAGCAAAGGCATGGAACACCCTTACAAAGTTCAGAAAGGACCACAAAACCTGGCTCTTCGACTGAACGCCCATCCCCTCCCCCCTCCTCCTATCCACTCCCCTTAGTGCCTTGAGACCCTCACGGGTGATTAGTTTGCGCTCTATAAGTACCCAATAGATAGATGTTGAACTTCCAGTGACCAGCATGAGAGAGTGTGAGAGCAATAACACCAAATTTTACACACCTGCCCCCCATTCACACCTGAGATCTTTTAACACTAACGAGTCACATGACACCGGGGAAGGAAAATGGCTAATTGGGGCCAATTTGGACATTTCCACTTAGAGTTGTACTCACTTTTATTGCCAATGGTTTAGATATTAATGGCTGTGTGTTGAGTTATTTTGAGGGGACAGCAATTTTACACTGTTATACAGGCTGTACACTCACTACTTTACATTGTAGCAAAGTGTCATTTCTTCATTGTTGTCACATGAAAAGATATAATAAAATATTTACAAAAATGTGAGGGGTGTACTCACTTTTGTGAGATACTGTATATAGGTTTAGATATATATTTTTACCAAAAATACAATTGCGTTAATGCATTCCCCCATAGAAGTCAATGGAGCGCGAAAGTGGAAAAAAATCGTAACACTGATCTCGTTTTCTCAAGTGCGCTAACCCGACATCAAATATTAATATCTCACATTCCAATGTTCTTCATATAGCAGAAAATGTTCTATGTATTAATAAATACATATTTCTAGATATATCTGATGGTATTTTGGTACAGTATATATCTATACCTATATGTATATGATTATATATAGATATATACAGATATATATATAGGAATATCTATTTAGCAATACTTAGAACATTTCCCCCTATGTTAAGAACACTGGAATGTAAAATATTTACAGTAAATACATAGTTAAACACTTTATTAAATATGAATATTGCATTAACACGCTTTTACGTGTTTTCATCTACTTGACTGTAAAGGGCTTCAATGCACATATATATATGTATGTATGTGTGTACATATGTATTTATGTGTTTATATGTGTATATACATCTGCAAATATATATATATATATATATATATATATATATATATATATATATATAAATACATATGTACACACATAAACATATATATATATATTTTTTCTACTTTGGGGACATGATTGTTCTATGATATTGATATTGGCGGATCATTTGATAAAGATGTCATAACGACATCGAAACGTTATGGATGAACTTGCTTTTTGACATGTATTGGATAAATTGAGAAATTAAAAAATTGTTATTTCTAAGACCAGTTAGTGCCTTCTTTCAAACGAGGAACATATATATATATATATATATATATATATATATATATATATATATATATATATAAATACATACATATACATCTTTAGACATGTATATATATATATATATATATATATATATATATATATATATAAACTGTATGTATCTCTGTAAACTTGTACAACTGTATGTATGTACAAGTTTATTAAACATAAGTAAGATCCTCAAGTGTTAGAAGAACTCTGGGACAGAGAATAAAATACACTATCTACTGAGCTTACTAGCGAGCATAATCACTCACTTTTTGGATGCCAATTACCCACCATTAAAATGATGTGCAACCCATGTGTTCAAAAAGCAACTCTCTCCTTATACACATGTTGCCACTTTTATTATTTTGTTCAAGACATTTTATTTGTCCCTCCACACAGGAAAAAAATTATGTGGACACCCATGACTGAGCCACATGGATTCTGATTGCTTTGCTTGTTTTAATGTACTATTGTATATTTATATGTTCATTGGTTTTCTCTATTTTAAACACATCTTGGAAAAAAAATATCTAAAGAACTACTGAACATATTTAGTTATTTTTTAAAGACATTAGAAGCCCACAGAATCTACTTACGTTGATCAGCCAACAAGATTAAAACCACTGACAGGTCAAGTGAATAACATTGATTATATTGTCACAATGATACCTGACAAGGAGTGGGATATATCAGGCAGCAAGTTCTTGAATTTAATGTGTTGGATGCAGGAAAAATAGGCAAGTGAAAAGATCTGAGTGACTTTACCAAGGGCCAAATAGTGATGGCTAGACGACTGGGTCAGAGCATCTCCAAAACTGCATGTCTTGTGGGGTGTTCCTGTACTTACTAAAAATGATGCAAGTAACGACAACTGGTGAACCAGCATCAGGGTCATGGGCGCCCAAGGCTCATTTATGCATGTGGGGAGCGAATGCTAGCCCGTCTGGTCCGATCACACAGAAGAGCTAGTGTAGCTAAAATTGCTGGCCATGATAAAAGGGTGTGAGAACACACAGTGCATCACAGTTTGCTGCGTATTGGGCTGCGTAGCCGCAGACCAGTCAGAGTGACCATGATGACCCCTGTCTACCCCCAAAAGCACCATCAATGGGAACATGAACATCAGATTTGGACCATGGAGCAATGGAAGACGGTTGTCTGATCATATGAATCGTGTTTCTTTTAGATCAGGTGGGTGGCCAGGTGCGTGTGTGTCATTTACCTGGGGAAGAGATGGCAGCAGGATGCACAATGTGAAGAAGAAGTCAGGCGGGCGGAGGCAGTTTTATGAATCAAAAGATCAAAAGAGAGAGAACAGCACTCCATGAGATAGAACAGAAGCTGGAATAACTTCCATGCATATTCATTTTTATTGTAACTCCTCAGGGTGCACATTCTTTTAGCACACTATGCCCCTTCACAGAGAAAAAATATCCTGAAGCATATCAGTCTGACCCTGCCCAATGACAGTCCAGCGCCGAAATACCAGGCAATTCTTCTCTGAACAAGGGAAGCAACAACCCCTGACAATAGTTTCGGCCTCCTATGGGCCTCGTCAGTAAGTTGCAGTTTTATGCTCTGGGCAATGTTCTGCTGGGAATCCATGTGGATGTTACTTTGACACGTACCATCTTCCGAGAGATTGTTGCAGACCACGTAACCCCTTCATGGCATGGTGTTCCCTGATAGCAGTGGCCTCTTTCAGCAGAACACTGCAAAACTTGTTTAGGAATGGTTTGAGGAACATGAAAAAGAGCTCAATGTGTTGCATTGGTCTCCCAATTCCCTAGATCTCCATCCAATTGAGCATCTGTGGGATGTGCTGGGACAACAAATCTGATCCATGGAGGCCTCACCTTGCAACTTGCAGGACTTAAAGCATCTGCTGCTAATGTCTTGGTGCCAGATACCACAGGACAGGTTCAGAGGTCTTGTGGAGTCCATGCCTCAATGCATCAGAGCTATTTTGGCAGCACGAGGGGGACGTACACGATACTAGGCAAGTGGTTTAAATGTTGTGGCTAATAAGTGTATTTGTGAAATTTAAAACAAAGTAATATGTATTATATTCTCATGAAATTATATCACAATCTTCTGATTGAATATAATTAAAATTATCAAGGATTTTAGTGAATATTGGTCCACAATAAATACAAGGCTGCTGCTGCATTTCCTAATTCTAAGCACTTGTAATATTAGGTGTCAATGATAGCTTGATAATCCTAATAAGGAGAAGCAGCTCCTCAGGGTCATACTTGATAATGTAATGCATTTTCAAGGGTCTTTTTATTTACAAATAAATGACTCCTCAGCAATTATTTGACTTACTGAAATTAATTTGTCCACTACTGTCGAGAGTACCTAGTATGCATATGTAGATAAACCAGACTTAAATGGACAGTAAAGTCAAAGTAACATTTTCATGATTTAGATAGAGCATGCAATTTTACACTTTCTAATTCACTTCCATTATATAAATGTGCACAGTGTTTTCATATACACACTTTCTGAGGTCCTACTGAGCATGTGCAAGAATTTACAGAATCTATCTATTTTCTTTTTGTGATTGGCTGATGGCTGTCACATGATGCAATGGGAAGGAAAATAGAACTAACTTTAAAATTTGTCCAAAATAAATTTACCACTCATTTAAAATTCATGCTATTTGTTTTTGCATTGACTTTTTTATTATGCATTGATTTATTATGCAATTCTGCCTTTTAAAGAATATCCCTGGGTGAGAACCGGTGAGTTAGTTAGTTCGCCGGTACTTTGACTGCCTCGTCCAGTGATATCTGAAAGGGACATTAAACACTAAATAAATGCTAGATAGAATTATGTGTTCAGAGAAAAGATTAGTCTGACAATAACATGTAGATGGATTTTTTTAAAGTTTCATTAGCTGTTTAAATAGTGACAAAATATTATAAGTGTAAAGTTTCAGTGTCTATAAAACAATAGGAGCTGCCATGTTGTAACTTAGGTTACTTTCTCTGCTGTGGCCAATTAGGGTCAGTAATAAATAGGTCACTAGCGTGTGCAGCCAATGGCTGTGTGGAATATAACTGACAGTGTTCTGCACTTCCATTTCTAACAGGAACTGAAAAGCTCATGATTTTAGAGTGGAATTACAGGAGAAAGGGATACAATGAATATTGAATGTATATTGCAGAGTTCTTTTTATATATACAATTTATCATTTTATATTACTATGTCAAAGTGTTTAATTTCCATTGAAGAACAGGGTCTGTATCCGACGATAGAGGAGACTTTTTAATAGACGAATGACCTTATTCATTCTGCAAAATGAAGGTGAAATTCAAAAACCAAAGTCCATTTAACTTTATAATAAGTTTATTTATTTTAAACACAAAATATTTGACACAAAAGTAGTGAAATAAGAAACCAAAATAACATTCCAATCTTGTACCTTTGTTTGTCATATTACAGTAGTTCTGGTGTTTAATTGCAAATAATAATAATAGTAAAAATAATAATAATATTAAATATATTAAGGCCAGAGTTTTGAATACATTTGTCATATAAAATACCCCAGATACCCAGGAGAGAATAAAGTTTAGAACAAAACCAACTGAAAATCCAATTCAACCACGACTGATAACTAAACTCATATGGAATCTTACATTTAATGTAGCTGATAGACTGTGTTTTAACTATGCTAATTCAATACAGAAATGATCAATAAATCACAAATTAAACTTTCTGTGTGCTAATTCTGACTTGACTATATTTTTATGTCAATTTCTACCCTGAATGAAACAATCAAACCTGGAAACTTACGGCTAGATTTGGAGTTTTGTCGGTAACGACCCGAAAAACTAACGCCGGCTTTTTTCTGGCCGCACCATAAAAATAACTCTGGTATTGAGAGTCCACATAAAGGCTGTGTTAGGCTCCAAAAAAGGAGCGTAGAGCATTTCTTTCATGTAATTAGCAAGAGTCCATGAGCTAGTGACGTATGGGATATACATTCCTACCAGGAGGGGCAAAGTTTCCCAAACCTTAAAATGCCTATAAATACACCCCTCACCACACCCACAATTCAGTTTTACAAACTTTGCCTCCGATGGAGGTGGTGAAGTAAGTTTGTGCTAGATTCTACATTGATATGCGCTCCGCAGCAAGTTGGAGCCCGGTTTTCCTCTCAGCGTGCAGTAAATGTCAGAGGGATGTGAGGAGAGTATTGCCTATTTGAATGCAGTGATCTCCTTCTACGGGGTCTATTTCATAGGTTCTCTGTTATCGGTCGTAGAGATTCATCTCTTACCTCCCTTTTCAGATCGACGATATACTCTTATATATACCATTACCTCTGCTGATTCTCGTTTCAGTACTGGTTTGGCTTTCTACAAACATGTAGATGAGTGTCCTGGGGTAAGTAAATCTTATTTTCTGTGACACTCTAAGCTATGGTTGGGCACTTTGTTTATAAAGTTCTAAATATATGTATTCAAACATTTATTTGCCTTGACTCAGAATGTTCAACATTCCTTATTTTTCAGACAGTCAGTTTCATATTTGGGATAAATGCATTTGTTTCAATCATTTTTTCTTACCTTAAAAAATTTGACTTTTTCCCTGTGGGCTGTTAGGCTCGCGGGGGCAGAAAATGCTTCATTTTATTGCGTCATTCTTGGCGCGGACTTTTTTGGCGCAAAATTTTTTTTCTGTTTCGGCGTCATACGTGTCGCCGGAAGTTGCGTCATTTTTTTACGTTTTTTTGCGTCAAAAATGTCGGCGTTCCGGATGTGGCGTCATTTTTGGCGCCAAAAGCATTTAGGCGCCAAATAATGTGGGCGTCTTTTTTGGCGCTAAAAAATATGGGCGTCACTTTTGTCTCCACATTATTTAAGTCACATTATTTATTGCTTCTGGTTGCTAGAAGCTTGTTCACTGGCATTTTTTTCCCATTCCTGAAACTGTCATTTAAGGAATTTGATCAATTTTGCTTTATATGTTGTTTTTTTTCTTTTACATATTGCAAGATGTTCCACGTTGCAACTGAGTCAGAAGATACTTCAGGAAAATCACTGCCCAGTGCTGGAGCTACCAAGCTAAGTGTATCTGCTATAAACTTTTGGTATCTGTTTCTCCAGCTGTTGTTTGTATTGCATGTCATGTCAAACTTATTAATGCAGATAAAATTTCCTTTAGTACTGTTACATTACCTGTTGCTGTTCCGTCAACATCTAATTTTCAGAGTGTTCCTGATAACATAAGAGATTTTATTTTTTAAATCCATTAAGAAGGCTATGTCTGTTATTTATCCTTCTAGTATACATAAAAGTCTTTTAAAACTTCTCTTTTTTCAGATGAATTTTTAAATGAACATCATCATTCTGATACTGATAATGGTTCTTCTGGTTCAGAGGTTTCTGTCTCAGAGGTTGATGCTGATAAATCTTTGTATTTGTTCAAGATGGAATTTATTCGTTCTTTACTTAAAGAAGTATTATTTGCATTAGAAATAGAGGATTCTGGTCCTCTTGATACTAAATGTAAACGTTTAAATAAGGTTTTTAAATCTCCTGTAGTTATTCCAGAAGTGTTTTATCTCCCTGATGCTATTTCTGAAGTAATTTCCAGGGAATGGAATAATTTGGGTAATTTATTTACTCCTTCTAGACGTTTAAGCAATTATATCCTGTGCCATCTGACAGATTAGAGTTTTTTGGGACAAAAATCCCTAAGGTTATGGGGCTGTCTCTACTCCTGCTAATGTACTACTATTCCTACGGCAGATAGTACTTCATTTAAGGATCCTTTAGATAGGAAAATTGAATCCTTTCTAAGAAAAGCTTACTTATGTTCAGGTAATCTTCTTAGACCTGCTATATTTTTAGCGGATGTTGCTGCAGCTTCAACTTTTTGGTTAGAAGCTTTAGCGCAACAAGTAACAGATCATAATATTATAGCATTATTATTATTCTATAACATGCTAATAATTTTATTGGTGATACCATCTTTTGATATCATTAGAGTTGATGTCAGGTATATGTCTCTAGCTATTTTAGCTAGAAAAGCTTTATGGATTAAACTTGGAATGCTGATATGTCTTCTAAGTTAACTTTGCTTTCCCTTTCTTTCCAGGGTAAATAATCATTTTCGTTCCTTTCCTCACAACAAGGAACAAAAGCCTGATCCTTCATCCTCAGGAGCGGTATCAGTTTGGAAACTATTTCCAGTTTGGAATATATCCAAGCCTTATAGAAACCTATAGCCAGCTCCTAAGTACCTATGAAGGTGCGGCCCTTATTCCAGCTCAGCTGGTATGGGGCAGATTACGTTTTCTTCAAAGAAATTTGGATCAATTCCGTTCTCAATCTCTGGTTTCAGAACATTGTTTCAGAAAGGTACAGAATTGGCTTCAAGTTAAGGCCTCCTGCTAAGAGATTTTTTCTTTCCCGTGTCCCAATTAACACAGCAAAGGCTCAGCATTTCTGAAATGTGTTTCAGATCTAGAGTTGGCTGGAGTATTTATGCCAGTTCCAGTTCTGGAACAGGGGCTGGGGTTTTATTTTATCTCTTCATTGTACCAAAGAAGGTCAATTCCTTCAGACCAGTTCCGGATCTATCATTATTGAATCGTTATGTTAGGATACCAACATTCAAGATGGTTACTGTAGGACTATCCTGCCCTTTGTTTAGCAAGGGCATTATATGTCTACAATAGATTTACAGGATGTGTATCTGCATATTCCGATTCATCCAGATCACTTTTAGTGTCTGAGATTCTCTTTTTAGACAAGCATTACCAGTTTTTTGGCTCTACCGTTTGGCCTAGCCTCAGTTCCAATAATTTTTTTCAAAGGTTCTCGGTGCCCTTCTTTCTGTAATCAGAGAACAGGGTTTTGGTATTTCCTTATTTGGACGATATCTTGGTACTTGCTCAGTCTTCTCATTTTCGAAGAATCTCATACGAATCGACTTGTGTTGTTTCTTCAAGTTCATGGTTGGAGGATCAATTTACCAATCAATTCATTGATTCCTCAGACTTGGCCTCTTCTGAAGAGAGAGTTGTTCATTTGTTTTCAGATAGACAATGTCACAACTGTGGCATACATCAATCATCAAGGAGGGACTCACAGTCCTCTGGCTATGAAAGAAGTATCTCGAATTTTGGTTTGGGCGGAATCCAGCTCCTGTCTAATCTCTGCGGTTCATATCCCAGGTATGGACAATTGGAAAGCGGATTATCTCAGTCGCCAAACGTTGCATCCGGGCGAATGGTCTCTTCACCCAGAGGTATTTCTTCAGATTATTCAAATGTGGGAACTTCCAGAAATAGATCTGATGGCTTCTCATCTAAACAAGAAACTTCCCAGGTATCTGTCCAGATCCCGGGATCCTCAGGCGGAGGCAGTGGATGCATTATCACTTCCTTGGAAGTATCATCCTGCCTATATCTTTCCGCCTCTAGTTCTTCTTCCAAGAGTAATCTCCAAGATTCTGAAGGAATGCTCGTTTGTTCTGCTGGTAGCTCCGGCATGGCCTCACAGGTTTTGGTATGCGGATCTTGTCCGGATGGCCTCTTGCCAACCGTGGACTCTTCCGTTAAGACCAGACCTTCTGTCTCAAGGTCCTTTTTTCCATCAGGATCTGAAATCCTTAAATTTAAAGGTATGGAGATTGAACGCTTGATTCTTGGTCAAAGAGGTTTCTCTGACTCTGTGATTAATACTATGTTTCAGGCTCGTAAATCTGTATCCAGAGAGATATATTATAGAGTCTGGAAGACTTATATTTCTTGGTGTCTTTCTCATCATTTTTCTTGGCATTCTTTTAGAATACCGAGAATATTACAGTTTCTTCAGGATGGTTTACATAAGGGTTTGTCCGCAAGTTCCTTGAAAGGACAAATCTCTGCTCTTTCTGTTCTTTTTCACAGAAAGATTGCTATTCTTCCTGATATTCATTGTTTTGTACAATCTTTGGTTCGTATAAAGCCTGTCATTAAGTCAATTTCTCCTCCTTGGAGTTTGAATTTGGTTCTGGGGGCTCTTCAAGCTCCTCCATTTGAACCTATGCATTCATTGGACATTAAATTACTTTCTTGGAAAGTTTTGTTCCTTTTGGCCATCTCTTCTGCCAGAAGAGTTTCTGAATTATCTGCTCTTTCTTGTGAGTCTCCTTTTCTGATTTTTCATCAGGATAAGGCGGTGTTGCGAACTTCTTTTGAATTTTTACCTAAGTTGTGAATTCCAACAATATTAGTAGAGACATTGTGGTTCCTTCATTATGTCCTAATCCTAAGAATTCTAAGGAGAAATCGTTGCATTCTTTGGATATTGTTAGAGCTTTGAAATATTATGTTGAAGCTACTAAGTCTTTCCGAAAGACTTCTAGTTTATTTCCGGTTCTAGAAAGGCCAGAAAACTTCTGCCATTTCTTTGGCATCTTGGTTGAAATCTTTAATTCATCTTGCCTATGTTGAGTCGGGTAAAACTCCGCCTCAGAGGATTACAGCTCATTCTACTAGGTCAGTTTCTACTTCCTGGGCGTTTAGGAATGAAGCTTCGGTTGATCAGATTTGCAAAGCGGCAACTTGGTCCTCTTTGCATACTTTTACCAAATTCTACCATTTTGATGTATTTTCTTCTTCTGAAGCAGTTTTTGGTAGAAAAGTACTTCAGGCAGCGGTTTCAGTTTGAATCTTCTGCTTATGTTTTTCATTAAACTTTATTTTGGGTGTGGATTATTTTTAGCAGCAATTGGCTGTCTTTATTTTATCCCTCCCTCTCTAGTGACTCTTGTGTGGAAAGATCCACATCTTGGGTAGTCATTATCCCATACGTCACTAGCTCATGGACTCTTGCTAATTACATGAAAGAAAACATAATTTATGTAAGAACTTACCTGATAAATTCATTTCTTTCATATTAGCAAGAGTCCATGAGGCCCGCCCTTTTTTGTGGTGGTTATGATTTTTTTGTATAAAGCACAATTATTCCAATTCCTTATTTTATATGCTTTGGCACTTTTTTCTTATCACCCCACTTCTTGTTTGGTGAGGGGTGTATTTATAGGCATTTTAAGGTTTGGGAAACTTTGCCCCTCCTGGTAGGAATGTATATCCCATACGTCACTAGCTCATGGACTCTTGCTAATATGAAAGAAATGAATTTATCAGGTAAGTTCTTACATAAATTATGTTTTTTAACGCAGCTTCAACTCTCGATACCAGAGTTGCTTACGCAAGCGGCCAGCCTCAAAAACGTGCTCGTGCACGATTCCCCCATAGGAAACAATGGGGCTGTTTGAGCTGAAAAAAAACCTAACACCTGCAAAAAAGCCGCGTTCAGCTCCTAACGCAGCCCCATTGTTTGCTATGCGGAAACACTTCCTACGTCTGCACCTAACACCCTAACATGTACCCCGAGTCTAAACACCCCTAACCTTACACTTATTAACCCCTAATCTGCCGCCCCCGCTATCGCTGACCCCTGCATATTATTATTAACCCCTAATCTGCCGTTCCGTAAACCGCCGCTACTTACATTATCCCTATGTACCCCTAATCTGCTGCCCTAACATCGCCGACCCCTATATTATATTTATTAACCCCTAATCTGCCCCCCACAACGTCGCCTCCACCTGCCTACACTTATTAACCCCTAATCTGCCGACCGGACCTGAGCGCTACAATAATAAAGTTATTAACCCCTAATCCGCCTCACTAACCCTATAATAAATAGTATTAACCCCTAATCTGCCCTCCCTAACATCGCCGACACCTAACTTAAATTATTAACCCCTAATCTGCCGACCGAATCTCGCCGCTACTGTAATAAATGGATTAACCCCTAAAGCTAAGTCTAACCCTAACACTAACACCCCCCTAAGTTAAATATAATTTACATCTAACAAAATTAATTATCTCTTATTAAATAAATTATTCCTATTTAAAGCTAAATACTTACCTTAAAATAAATCCTAATATAGCTACAATATAAATTATAATTATATTATAGCTATTTTAGGATTTATATTTATTTTACAGGTAACTTTGTATTTATTTTAACCAGGTACAATAGCTATTAAATAGTTAAGAACTATTTAATAGCTAAAATAGTTAAAATAATTACAAAATTACCTGTAAAATAAATCCTAACCTAAGTTACAATTAAACCTAACACTACACTATCAATAAATTAATTAAATAAACTACCTACAATTACCTACAATTAACCTAACACTACACTATCAATAAATTAATTAAATACAATTCCTACAAATAAATACAATTAAATAAACTAGCTAAAGTACAAAAAATAAAAAAGAACTAAGTTACAAAAAATAAAAAAATATTTACAAACATAAGAAAAATATTACAACAATTTTAAACTAATTACACCTACTCTAAGCCCCCTAATAAAATAACAAAGCCCCCCAAAATAAAAAAATGCCCTACCCTAGTCTAAATTACTAAAGTTCAAAGCTCTTTTACCTTACCAGCCCTGAACAGGGCCCTTTGCGGGGCATGCCCCAAAGAATTCAGCTCTTTTGCCTGTAAAAAAAAACATACAATACCCCCCCCAACATTACAACCCACCACCCATATACCACTAATCTAACCCAAACCCCCCTTAAATAAACCTAACACTAAGCCCCTGAAGATCTTCCTACCTTATCTTCACCATACCAGGTTCACCGATCCATCCTGAAGAGCTCCTCCGATGTCCTGATCCAAGCCCAAGCGGGGGGCTGAAGAGGTCCATGATCCGGCTGAAGTCTTCATCCAAGCGGGAGCTGAAGAGGTCCATGATCCGGATGAAGTCTTCTATCAACGGCATCTTCAATCTTCTTTCTTCGGGAGCCATCATCTAACATTCGACGCGGAACATCCTCTTCTCCCGACGCCTACTAGCCGAATGACGGTTCCTTTAAGGGACGTCATCCAAGATGGCGTCCCTCGAATTCCGATTGGCTGATAGGATTCTATCAGCCAATCGGAATTAAGGTAGGAATATTCAGTCAATCAGATTGAGCTCGCATTCTATTGGCTGTTCCGATCAGCCAATAGAATGCGAGCTCAATCTGATTGGCTGATTGGATCAGCCAATCGGATTGAACTTGATTCTGATTGGCTGATTCCATCAGCCAATCAGAATATTCCTACCTTAATTCCGATTGGCTGATAGAATCCTATCAGCCAATCGGAATTCGAGGGACGCCATCTTGGATGACGTCCCTTAAAGGAACCGTCATTCGGCTAGTAGGCGTCGGGAGAAGAGGATGTTCCGCGTCGGATGGAAGATGATGGCTCCCGAAGAAAGAACATTGAAGATGCCGTGGATAGAAGACTTCATCCGGATCATGGACCTCTTCAGCTCCCGCTTGGATGAAGACTTCATCCGGATCATGGACCTCTTCAGCTCCCGCTTGGATGAAGACTTCAGCCGGATCATGGACCTCTTCAGCCCCCCGCTTGGGCTTGGATCAGGACATCGGAGGAGCTCTTCAGGACGGTTCGGTGAACCTGGTATGGTGAAGAGAACGTAGGAAGATCTTCAGGGGCTTAGTGTTAGGTTTATTTAAGGGGGGTTTGGGTTAGATTAGGGGTATGTGGGTGGTGGGTTGTAATGTTGGGGGGGGGTATTGTATGTTTTTTTTTTACAGGCAAAAGAGCTGAATTCTTTGGGGCATGCCCCGCAAAGGGCCCTGTTCAGGGCTGGTAAGGTAAAAGAGCTTTGAACTTTAGTAATTTAGAATAGGGTAGGGCATTTTTTTATTTTGGGGGGCTTTGTTATTTTATTAGGGGGCTTAGAGTAGGTGTAATTAGTTTAAAATTGTTGTAATATTTTTCATATGTTTGTAAATATTTTTTTATTTTTTGTAACTTAGTTCTTTTTTTATTTTTTGTACTTTAGCTAGTTTATTTAATTGTATTTATTTGTAGGAATTGTATTTAATTAATTTATTGATAGTGTAGTGTTAGGTTAATTGTAGGTAATTGTAGGTAGTTTATTTAATTAATTTATTGATAGTGTAGTGTTAGGTTTAATTGTAACTTAGGTTAGGATTTATTTTACAGGTAATGTTGTAATTATTTTAACTATTTTAGCTATTAAATAGTTCTTAACTATTTAATAGCTATTGTACCTGGTTAAAATAAATACAAAGTTACCTGTAAAATAAATATAAATCCTAAAATAGCTATAATATAATTATAATTTATATTGTAGCTATATTAGGATTTATTTTACAGTTAGTATTTATCTTTAAATAGGAATAATTTATTTAATAAGAGTTAATTAATTTGGTTAGATTAAAATTATATTTAACTTAGGGGGGTGTTAGTGTTAGGGTTAGACTTAGCTTTAGGGGTTAATACATTTATTAGAATAGCGGTGAGGTCCGGTCGGCAGATTAGGGGTTAATAAGTGTAGGCAGGTGGAGGCGACGTTGTGGGGGGCAGATTAGGGGTTAATAAATATAATATAGGGGTCGGCGGTATTAGGGGCAGCAGATTAGGGGTACATAAGGATAACGTAGGTGGCGGCGCTTTGCGGTCGGCAGATTAGGGGTTAATAAGTGTAGGTAGGTGGAGGCGACGTTGTGGGGGGCAGGTTAGGGGTTAATAAATATAATACAGGGGTCGGCGGTGTTAGGGGCAGCAGATTAGGGGTACATAAGTATAACGTAGGTGGCGGTCGGCAGATTAGGGGTTAAAAAAAATTAATCGAGTTGCGGCGATGTGGGGGGACCTCGGTTTAGGGGTACATAGGTAGTTTATGGGTGTTAGTGTACTTTAGAGCACAGTAGTTAAGAGCTTTATAAACCGGCGTTAGCCCAGAAAGCTCTTAACTACTGACTTTTTTCCTGCGGCTGGAGTTTTGTCGTTAGACACGACTCTAAATACTGGAGTTAGAAAGATCCCATTGAAAAGATAGGATACGCAATTTACGTAAGGGGATCTGCAGTATGGAAAAGTCGCGGCTGAAAAGTGAGCGTTAGACCCTATTTTGAGTGACTCCAAATACCGGAGTTAGCCTAAAACCAGCGTTAGGAGCCTCTAACGCTGGTTTTCACGGCTAACGCCAAACTCCAAATCTAGGCCCTAGTACATATGCTTCTTCTGTACAGAGAAAGAAAGAAATAATTGCCTTACAGTACAAGCTTCTCTTGACATCTAGGACAGAAGTTTTATTTATGTATAGTAAAAAAACTCTGTAATACACTCTTGTTCGTTTCTAATTGACCACAGCAAAGGAGATACAAAACGCATACATATAAGGTTTTAATATGACCACTAAACTCAAAATTAGTTTCATAATTCAGATAAGCATGCAATTTAAAATACCTTTCTCATATATTTCTATTATTAAAATATGCACATTATTTTTATATACACACTTTCTGAGGCTCCTGCTCCTACTGAGCATGTGTACAAGAGCACATTAAATATGTATATGCATTTTATGATTGGCTGATGGCTGTCACGTGATACAGGGGAAGAGAAAAATTACCTTAACTTTTAAATTTGCCAGAAAATATTCTACTGCTTGGCCTCTATTTATCAAAGGTCTTGCGGACCTGATCCGAAAGTGCGGATCAGGTCCGCAAGACCTCGCTAAATGCGGAGAGCAATACGGCCGCCCGCAGGGGGTGTCAATCAACCCGATCGTACTCGATCGGGTTGAATTGCGGCGAAGTCTGTCCGCCTGCTCAGAGTAGGCGGACAGGTTATGGAGCAGCGGTCTTTAGACCGCTGCATCATAACTGGTGTTTCTGGCGAGTCTGAAGACTCACCAGAAACACGGGGCATCAAGCTCCATACGGAGCGTGATAGATATGCCCCCTTGTTTCAAATTAAAAGTAAGGGCTTTTGCATTGTCTTTTTATTGTGTATTTGTCAGTTATTCAATTCTACTGTATTTAGTGGTCTTTTAATTTAAAGTGGTATCTCGACTGCAAACTGACACCTAGAATTACAAGTTGTATGCTAAACCGGGTGTGTAAAGAACGCAAAAAAATGTTATCTCACTTTCCATAGTGCTGCCATTACAAGTTACTGAAAAACCTCCTTGTGCTGTGCGTTATGGTGCGATAAGCTCCATACCGCACAAAAGCCAAGGGCCCATATTTACCAAGCTCCGTACGGAGCTTGAAGGGCAATGTTTCTGGCGAGTCTTCAGAATCACAAATGCATACACGACCCATGTGACAGCCATCAGCCAATCACAAATGCATACACGTACCATGTGACAGCCATCAGCCATTCACAAATGCATACACACTTATTCTTGCACATGCTCAGTAGGAGCTGGTGACTCAAAAAGTTTAAATATAAAAAGACTGTGCACATTTAGTTAATTGAAGTAAATTGGAAAGTTGTTTAAAATGGCATGCTGTATCTGAATAATGAAAGTTGAATTTTGATTGAGTGTCCCTTTAATAGGTTTAGTTTATTAGTAGCGATGTGGAGGACCAGCGGTTTAGGGGTTAATAGTTTTATTATAGTGTTGGCAATGTGGGGGACTGGCGGTTTAGGAGTTAATAGTTTAAATATAGTGTTGCGATGTGGGTGGGTGGCAGATTAGGGGTTAATAAGTTTAATATAGTATTTGTGATGCGGGAGGGTGGCGGTTTAGGGGTTAATAGATAGTTTATGGGTGTTAGTGTACTTTGTAACATTTTAGTTATGAGTTTTGTAAAACATTTTTGTTTCACAAAATCCATAACTACTGGTCTCAGATCACGGAATGGATCACGGTGGTATAAGCTATAACGCTAGTAACAACTTGTAATACGGCGCTATGGAAAATCCCGCACTCAAACGTAATTTATTGAGTGTGGAATAGAAGTTGCGTTACAGGCTAAAATGCTTGTGGTATAGCTATACCGCCGCGACTTGTAATACGGGAAACCTGCCATTCCACGTGTAATGGCCAATTTTTCAGAGGTATAGCCTTACCGCACCATAACGCAAAACTTGTAATCTAGCTGTAAGAATTTTACTTTTGCAGGTATGTGTTGTTTTTAATTGCTAATATATATATATACACACACCATGCATATATTAAAAACACCTATGAAGTGATTTAGTGATTTCATGAATGGCGACTCCTCATCTTCCTGCTATGTGATGTACCTGCCAAGTAGTCTTATTGTACCTTGGATTCAATAACGTTATGTAACATAGGATGCTTTCCTTGGCTGATGTTCCAGCTGTTTTCCATGCTCAGGGCAGTGTTCAGATGTCACACATGTGATTCTATATGAATGGGCTGCACTGAGCCGGGGGAATGAAACTCCCGCTGGGAACATGTGGTCTAGGATTTCTAAAAAATTCAAGAAATGCAAGAACTGTGCCTTGAACTGTTTAGGAGAATACTAACTGTTTTTAATGAACAAATGAGACAGAGGAATAGGCTGGGCAATGAACTGAATCATCATAAAAGGTGCTTCCCCACAAGAAACATATTCAGATGCAGGTGTCCTGATCAACTCCAAAAATTGTCTTAAATGTGTAAAATTACTATTTAAAGGGACATGAAATCCATTTTTTTGTGTGTGTGATTCAGATAGAGGGGCTGAATTATCAAGCTCGGAATGTAGCTTGATGCCCCTGTTTCCGCGTGAGCCTTCAGGCTCACTGGAAACAGTAGTTATGAGGCCACAGACATCAATCCGCCAGATCCAATACGATCAGGCTGATTGAAACCCCCTGCTAGCGAATCTGCAGGGGGCGGTATTGCACAAGCAGTTCACAAGAACTGCTTGTGCAATGATAAATGCCGACAGCGTATGCTCTTCGGCATTTATCGATGTGCGGGGACATGATACGCTACATCGTATCATGTCCGCTCGCACATTAATAAATTGGCCCCAGAGAATTCCATTTTAAACAACTTTCCAATTTACTTATATTATCTAAATTGCTTAATTCTTTAGATATCCTTTGTTGAAGAAATAGTAATGCACATGGATGAGCCAATCACATGAGGCATCTATGTGTAGCCACCAATCAGAAGCTATTATTTATATCTGTTTTTCAACAAATCATATCAAGAGAATGAAGTAAATTAGATAAAGAAGTAAATTATATGCATCACATTCCTGCTTTTTAAATAAAGATAGCAAAAGAACGAAGAAAGATTGATAATAGGAATAGATGAGAAAGTTGCTTAAAATTGCATGCTCTGTCTGAATAATGAAATAAATAATTTGGGTTTAGTGTCCCTTTAAGCACATAATTGGAAAAAGGAGGAATAAATGTATAGCTAGTACCAAAATAACGGCTAGATTACGAGTTTTGCATTATGAGTAAAAAAGCAGCATTAAGGCTCATAACGCTGCTATTTTACTACCACTGCTATTACGAGTCTTGTAGGTACCGCTGTCCTGCACACTTTTTTGACCTTACCGCAAATCAACTTACGCAATTTGCGTATAGTCTATTTTCAATGGGACTTCCATAGCACCGGTATTACAAGCTTTTTTTTTAGGCCAAAAAGTGAGCGGTACAGCCTATCCCGCAAGATTCGTAACGCATTTTAAAGTCAGTAGTTATGAGTTTTACACTACAAAGTCGTAGTATAAAACTCATAACTAAAGTGCTAAAAAGTACACTAACACCCATAAACTACCTATTAACCCCTAAACCAAGGCCCTCCCGCATTGCAAACACTAAAATAAAAATATTAACCCCTAATATGCCGCTCCGGATCAGCCAATAGAATGCAATCAGCCAATAGAATGCGAGCTCAATCCTATTGGCTGATTGGATCTTTTATGGATTTTTTCTACCTTAATTCCGATTGGCTGATAGAATTCTATCAGCCAATCGGAATATAAGGGAAGCCATCTTGGATGATGTCATTTAAAGGAACCTTCATTCGTCGTTAGTCGTCGGAAAGAAGAGGATGCTCCGTGTCGGATGTCTTGAAGATGGCTCCGCTCCGCGCCGGATGGATGAAGATAGAAGATGCCGTCTGGATTAAGACTTCTGCCCGTCTGGAGGACCACTTCTCCCGGCTTGGATGAAGACTTCTCCCGGCTTCGTTGAGGACTTCTTGTCGCTTCGTTGAGGACTTCTCCCGGCTTTGTTGAGGATGGATATCCGGTTTTCAAAACTGTAAGTTGATCTTCAGGGGTTAGTGTTAGGTTTTTTTAAGGGTTTATTGGGTGGGTTTTATTTTTAGGTTAGGGTTTGGGCCGCAATAGAGCTAAATGCCTATTTGAGGGCAATGCCCATACAAATGCCCTTTTCAGGACAATGTGGAGCTTAGGTTTTTTTAGTTATGGTTTTATTTGGGGTGTTGGTTGTGTGGGTGGTGGGTTTTACTGTTGGAGGGGTTGTTTGTATTTTTTTTTTCAGGTAAAAGAGCTGATTTCTTTGGGGCAATGCCCCGCAAAAGGCCCTTTTAAGGGCTAAGCCTATTGGTAGTTTAGTTTAGGCTATTGTTTTTTTATTTGGGGGGGGGGGGGGGCTTTTTTATTTTGATAGGGCTATTAGATTAGGTGTAATTAGTTTAAATATCTTGTCATTTGTTTTTTATTTTTTTGTAATTTAGTGTTTTTTTTATTGTAAGTTAGGTAATTGTATTTAATTTAGTTAATTGTATTTAATTTAGGTAATTTATTTAATTGTATTGTAGTGTTAGGTGTTAGTGTAGGTTTTATTTTACAGGTAAATTTGTATTTATTTTAGCTAGGTAGTTATTAAATAGTTAATAACTATTTAATAACTATTCTACCTTGTTAAAATAAATACAAACTTGCCTGTAAAATAAAAATAAAACCTAAGATAGATACAATGTAACTATTAGCTTTGAAATAGGAATTATTTAGTTATTAATTGTAGGTTTTATTTAGATTTATTTTAATTATATTTAAGTTAGGGGGTGTTAGGGTTAGACACAGGTTTAGGGGTTAATAAATTTAATATAGTGGCGGCGACGTTGGGGACGGCAGATTAGGGGTTAATAATATTTAACTAGTGTTTGCAAGGCGGGAGTGCGGCGGTTTAGGGGTTAATATGTTTATTATAGTGGGGGCGACGTTGGGGGCGGCAGATTAGGGGTTATTAAGTATAATGTAGGTGTCGGCGATGTCCGGAGCAGCAGATTAGGGATTAATAAATATAATGTAGGTGTCTTCTCTTTTTACCTTATGTGTCCACCTTCTGAAATTTGGAGCACTATTCTTACCAACAAAAACTTGTATATGTACAGTATGTATATATATATATATATATATATATATATATATATAGTCCATGTAGAAAATAAGGTAACAGCACCACAGCACACAATCTTCTTTTAAAGGTGAAAAATCTTTATTTGAGGTTTAGCAACCAGTAAAAAAGCGACGTTTCGGACCTACATAGTCCTTAATCATGCATAAGTTAAAATCAAACAAACAGACTTTAAAAAGGGTATCTGGACCAATCATGCTTCAAATCTCAGTGTTAATTGGTTTAACCCATACCTATCCAGGTTTGTAAATTTCAACAACACAGTGACCTCTAGTGGTACCAGAATATATTCCATCATTTAAAACCATTATAAAAACAAATACAAATCATAATCTCTATTCAGACCATATGGATGTAATGTGTTCAGACGTTTAATCCACCATACTTCTTTCTGTTTTAGTTTTAGTTCCCTATTACCCCCTCTTCTATGATGGGGGATATGGTCAATCACTTGAAAGCGAAGCTGGCTTACTGTATGGCCCATATTTGTAAAATGTGCTGATACTGGAAGTGACATATCTTTTGATTTAATGGATGCTTTATGTTGACTAAACCTATCCCTGGCGGCTTGGGTGGTCTCGCCAATGTAACAAAGGCCACATGGGCATTTAAGTAGGTAGATTACATAGTTAGTTTGGCATGTATACAACCCATTGATTGTATATTGCTTTCTTTTGTCATTTTGTGCTAAGAATTTCCCTTTAATAACTGAATTACATTGGGCACAGTGTAAGCAGGGGTAACAGCCTTTATTAGGGGTAGTTAAGTAATTTACATCAGACATTTTAGTTGTACCTATGTCAGCTTTTACTATGTGATCCCTAAGATTTTTTACCCTTCTATATGATGGCATAGGAGGGAGTTTAAATGATTCTATCTCTGGATTATATTTTGACAAAAGGTGCCAGTGTTTTCTTACTATTCTAAAGATGTCATTACTCTTGTCACTGTATTCCATTGAAAGCACTAATCTATCTGTTCCTTTCTCTGTTGGTTTTTTATCATGTATTCTATCCAAATCCTGAATGTTTTTAGCAATATTTTCTTTTGGATATCCTCTTTGGATAAATTTATTGCCCATAGACACTAGTCTTTCTGGCAATACTTTTTGATCTCTAACTATTCTTTTAGTACGCAAAAGTTGACTCCTGGGTATGGATTTAAAAACAGTATCAGGATGGAAACTTTCATATCGCAGCAGAGTATTTCTATCTGTGGGTTTTACATATAGATCTGTACTTAATGTATTTCCATGTCGATATACAGTTGTATCCAGAAAGTTAATCTTTTGGATAGAGTAAGTAAGGGTAAATCTTAGGCCTGTCATGGAGGCATTGATATCCTCAACAAACTGTATCAGGGACTCCAATGAGCCCCCCCATATGCCAAAAATATCATCTATATACCTTAGCCACAGCTTACAATGGCTGATGAATGGCTGATTAGTGTAGACAAATTTGTTCTCAAAGCCACTCATGAACAAATTGGCATATGAGGGGGCTACATTGGAGCCCATGGCTGTTCCCCGCTTTTGCATGTAGTAAGTGTCTTGAAAGAGAAAATAATTGCAATATAGGACAAGTCTTAGCATGTCATCAAAAAAATCAATCTGAGATAGATTATATAAGCCACTGTCACTCAAAAAGCTTTTCACAGTCAATAGGCCTGCCTCATGGGGAATAGAGGTATATAAATTTACCACATCCAGTGAAAAAATTAACCAAGTATCCTCTATTTCAATCCCCATAAGTTTTAAAAGAAAATCATTTGTATCCTTAATAAAGGATTTTTGCTGTTTGACAAATGGAAAGAGGACTTTGTCCAGAAAGATAGAGATATTAGAAAAAATAGAATCGGTACAGGCCACAATAGGGCGTCCTGGTGGATGTAATAAGCTTTTATGGACTTTGGGTAATGTATAAAAAATTGGTGTTATAGGGTATTTGTTATACAAAAAATCATAGACCTGTTTAGAAATAATGTTATGTGTCAAAGCTCTAATATGCCCTTAAGCTCTCTTTGTATTTCTTTAAGAGGATCATGATCCAGTATTTCATAAACCCCTCCATCTGACAGCTGTTGTAATATCTCCTGCACATAATAGTCAGTGTCTAACACTATTATTGCTCCGCCCTTGTCAGCATTTTTTATGGTGATATTTTTGTTATTTTTCAAAGTAGATATAGCCTCCCATTCCCCTTTTGTGAGGTTATGTTGTTTTGTGTAAGGATTTAATCTAGTTTTTTTCATTAGATTAGCAACATCTTGTTGAACAAATTTAACAAATGTTTCTACACCTGAGTTGCTTGTTGGAGGTACATATGAAGATTTTTTGTGCAGATTTAACTTTTTCAAATTCAAACATTCACTCTGCATATCATCTTCATTTGTTACATTGGCGAGACCACCCAAGCCGCCAGGGATAGGTTTAGTCAACATAAAGCATCCATTAAATCAAAAGATATGTCACTTCCAGTATCAGCACATTTTACAAATATGGGCCATACAGTAAGCCAGCTTCGCTTTCAAGTGATTGACCATATCCCCCATCATAGAAGAGGGGGTAATAGGGAACTAAAACTAAAACAGAAAGAAGTATGGTGGATTAAACGTCTGAACACATTACATCCATATGGTCTGAATAGAGATTATGATTTGTATTTGTTTTTATAATGGTTTTAAATGATGGAATATATTCTGGTACCACTAGAGGTCACTGTGTTGTTGAAATTTACAAACCTGGATAGGTATGGGTTAAACCAATTAACACTGAGATTTGAAGCATGATTGGTCCAGATACCCTTTTTAAAGTCTGTTTGTTTGATTTTAACTTATGCATGATTAAGGACTATGTAGGTCCGAAACGTCGCTTTTTTACTGGTTGCTAAACCTCAAATAAAGATTTTTCACCTTTAAAAGAAGATTGTGTGCTGTGGTGCTGTTACCTTATTTTCTACATGGACTGTATACACTGGAGTTTGGCTGATACTCCTTGGTAACGTGCACACAGGTGGGAAAGAAACTTTACTAAAACCTATGGTGCTGGATTCAACTCACTTACTTCTTATATATATATATATATATATATATATATATATAAAAAAAAATATATATATATATATAGATATATACGTATATATATATACACAATAAACCTCACAAGAACAGCACTCTCCATTTACAAACTATTTAATGATTAACATTTTCGGGGTCTCCCCCGTCCTCAGATGATCTGACCCCAAAAACGTTAATCATTAAACAGTTTGTAAACGGAGAGTGCTGTTCTTGTGAGGTTTATTGTGAATATCAAAGTTTGAATTGCACCCCGGCAGTTGTTTAATTTAGGGAAGTGAGTGCTGGATCCCACAATGGTTGCTGTATATATATATATATATATATATATATATATATATATATATATATATATACAGTATATATGTATGAATTAATTAAGAAATGCACTAAAATGGGTTAATCCAGCACACACTAAATATAGAACACTATTAGCAAAAATATATTGTCGTGCAAAAAATTCCACAGGGAGCCACCAAGTCAGATCAGAAAAAAGCAAAGCATTTATTAAATCACTACAATACTAATCTATACACTACCATATAAATATAGGTTCATATAATCCAAAAGATAATTCTATAATGGTGTGAGTAATCCTAAAAACTTGGAAAGATAAGGGCTATGTAAAGTTAAATATACCGGTATATATAAGGATATATTCAAAACTATATTCCTTAAATCTGAACTATAACACAGTTAATCATAGCAAAAAATTCATTGAAATGAACCGTGCACATATAGAGATATCAATTGATTACATGTATAACCACAATAATCATATATTATAAATGACAGCGTTATCACATAACAAAAGTTAAATGCTAATATCCTGAAGACAAATGCACAGTCCCCAGTGCGCTAATGCATCAACATATGAGAAGCAGTTCCATAGTAGAGCAGGAATGAATTAAAGCACACAGTCTCTTGTTAGTAATGCTCTAGAGAAACTTGTTATAGCACTAGTGGTATTCAGTTAGAATCAGGCGAAAGAGCACAAAGAAATCTTGAGTGCATAAGTGGACAGAAAGAAATCAACACAGCGTCCATATGAAAATGAACCATAGACTAGGTTTTCAAGGCTTACACAGCCTACAGCTCACCAGACCAAGGCCCCTATTTATCAAGGTCTGGCGGACCTGATCCAACAGTGCGGATCAGGTCCGCCAGACCTCGCTGAATACGGCGAGCAATACGCTTGCCGTATTCAGCATTGCACCAGCAGCTCACAAGAGCTGCTGGTGCAACGCCGCCCCCTGCAGACTCGCGGCCATTCGGAGCTTGATACATATGCCCCCAAGTATGCAATTCACTTGACGATTCCACGGTTAGAGCTGCCCCTCCGTCTCCCCATCAGATAAACTGTGCGATCCGCTGAATTTCACCTGTTGAAACAGTACAGGCCGATATCCTCCAAGATTGGCGTCCCACGCCTCCAGCTTCACCAGGATTATAAAAAACTAACTATAGGAAATCAAGAAAAAGAAGGAAATTCTTGAGAGATTTATTAGATTATAAAGAGGATAAAGTGTATGAATATGCAACTAGATATACTTCAGAATCTTCTGAACCTGAAAAATCAGGTTCAGAAAGTCAGTCTAATAGAGGGAGACGGCAGCGTAGAAGGAGGAATTTTTTGGACAGGGGTCCCCAAGGGACAAAAGAAAAAAGAAAAGAGTGTTGGATGCAAACATAAAAAAGGTAAATGGAAAGACAAAAGGGTAGACTCTACGGAGCTCTCAGAATATAGAAAAACAGAATCAGTAATTGAGGATGAATTAGAAGTAGTTAATTTATCTGACAAAAATTTGGAATCACCACATCTCCAGCTTTTGAAGAAAGGCCTGTCATTCTGTCCCACAAATAAATTGGATAGATTTACGGTTACCAAAGATTTAAATATGTTCGCTAGGAAAGTGGTTCTTAAGAAACTTTATATGAACAGACCTGATATTACTAAATTAGATATGCATGCTAAAAAACATTGAGTGATCTTGAATCACTTTTACAAGCAAATGGTGAAGATGATTCACAAGGTCAGACATCTATATCTATTGAATTTAGTAATTTAAAACCTAAATCAAACTATATGCCATCTTTATCAATGGTTTCTAATGTATCTAACTTTGTAAAAATGGTTGAAAAGGATGTCAAAAATGTGGACGTTAATTGGAGCTCAAAGAACAACCTAAATAAGGAGGAAATTGATGCACTAAATGAGTTGATGACTGACAATAGCATCATAATAAAGCCATCTGACAAGGGTGGGAATGTGGTGATCCTAAAAAAAACAGGATTATGTAAATGAATGCATGAGACAACTTAATATCAAAACACAATATGAACTATTAAGAAAAGACCCTACATTTGAGTATAAAATTACACTCGACAAGATTCTGTTAGAAGCTTTTAAGGAAGGAATAATCAACAATAATGAATATCGTTATATGAAAAATTAGTTCCCGGTGGTCCCCACCTTCTATCCGATTCCCAAGTTGCATAAAAATAAACAACACCCCCCTGGGAGACCCATTGTGGCAGGGATCAATGGTTTATGTGAGAATGCTGGCAAATATATTGATTGGTGCTCACGGCCACACCTTTTGTCTTTACCATCTTATGTAAAAGACACTCGAGATGTCCTTAAAAAATTGGACAAAATCAGTGTCAGTACAACCACAATTTTGGTTTCTATAGATGTTGAAGCTTTATATTCATGCATCCCCCATAGCCAAGGTATAGAGGCATGTAAATATTACCTAACACAAAGAGGATCACAATATGAAAAACATACCCATTTTGTACTTCAGCTGCTTAAATTTATGTTGGAACATAATTATTTTTTATTTGATAAAAAATATTATAGACAATTAATGGGTACAGCTATGGGGGCTTGCTGTGCCACCACATATGCCTGTCTTTATCTAGGCATGTGGGAGGCGAATAACATCATTGATATACCAGCAGAATATGAACCAATGATTGATCTCTGGACACGCTATATTGATGATGTCCTCCTGCTATGGAATGGCACTTTAGAAAACCTACATACCTTTATGAAAAGTCTTAATAAGTCTTAATAATAACTCTTTCAATTTAAAATTCACGTATGAGTATAGTGACTGTGAATTAACCTGTCTTGATTTAAAGATTATGAAGAGGGGAAATACTCTTGTCACTGAATCTCATAGAAAACCAACATCAGCGAATACATTGTTGTTGGTTGTTGGCTAGCAGCCATCATCCAAAAACCCAGATTGAATCCATCCCTGTGGGGCAGTTTCTTAGGCATCGTAGACGAGGGATTCAAACTTCAGGCAGTGGACCAAACAAAAAGATAAAAAATGCAAACAATCAATAGTACGATATACTTCAGTATATAATAATAGATGGCAGGACATATTTTAAAGAACCATTGGAATCTTCTTACTTTAGATCCAGAGGTAAAATAAATTGTAGGTGAATATCCCTCATTAACAGCAAAAAAGCCTGCTCATTGAAAGATAAACTTGTAGCTAGCCACTTTATAAATACAAATTCAAGTGAGAATTGGTTAGCAAAAAAGAAAAAAGAGAATGGATCTTTTATATGCAGAAAATGCATTATCTGTAAGTTTATGCTTAAAGGGGATACAATTGTGAATTTGGAAGGAAGAATTTTTAGAATAAAGGGACATATAACATGCAAAAGTATTGAAGTAGTATATATGGTGACCTGTACTTGTCCGAGATTCTATATAGGAAAAATCTATAGAGAATTACATGAAAGAATAAAAGAGCATAGGAGAGACATTTTGAATGAAAATATTAAAACTAGTGGGATTGCTCGACATTTTTAGGAGCACCATAATAGTTTAGATACAGATTTAAGATCGATGGGTTTGGAGTTGATAGATATAAAGGATAGAGATGGAGATATTGACCAGTTATTGCTGAAGGCAGAATGTAAGTGGATATACAATATGAACTCCTTAAAACCTAATGACTTAAATGAAGAAATGAATTATGCTCCTTTCCTAAGTAAAAATGTATAACTTAATACTCTCTAATATTCTACTTTTAATTTTAGGTGATTAATAAATTGTTAGTTACTTAAATATTTGTATATGCTCTTTATGCCCTGGCTTTGATAGTATAGACAATCTTGGGCTGTTCTATCTAAGTCTGTAAAATAGACCAATGATTTTTAACCTTTTTTTTGCCGTGGCACACTTTTTTACATTAAAAAATCCTGTGGCACACCACCATCCCAAAATGTTAAAAAAATCACACATTGTAGCCTAATACAACATATATATATATATACACATACACACAAACACACACATACTGTATGTATTGTGCTGTTATGCCATGCCTCCTACAAACTACCCCTGTACTGGGAGTAAAAAACAAGCAAAGTTTAAAAAAATATGTCACACTGTTGTTAGTCTGCCGTGGCACACCTGAGGATCTCTCACGGCACACTAGTGTGCCACGGCACACTGGTTGAAAAACACTGAAATAGACAATATATAGGTATTATAAATATCCTTACATTAGTATCCAAGTAAATTGTGTAATATAGTATATATATATTATAACATTTTGTTTCAAATTCCCACTCTCTTATGTATGATATGAATACGTATTGATATAGGTATATATTTGTTTGCTACGTAATTAAACATAATAAATATGTGTGAGTATAGTGAGTAATCCAATATAGTATATTTCACCGGAACCAATCATGAGATGGCTATATAAGTTGCTAAAACGGAACTATGGTTATGACGCTTGAAAAGCCCTACATTAAGTACAAAGGGTGAAACGCGCGTAGCGTGAAAGTCACGCCTCTGTGAAGCTGGAGGTGTGGGACGCCAATCTTGGAGGATATCGGCCTGTACTGTTTCAACAGGTGAATTTCAGCGGATCACACAGTTTATCTGTATGGGAGACGGAGGGGCAGATCTGACCGTGGAATCGTCAAGTGAATTGCATACTTGGTCTGGTGAACTGTAGGCTGTGTAAGCCTTGAAAACCTGGTCTTTGGTTCATTTTCATATAGACGCTGTGCTGATTTCTTTCTGTCCGCTTATGCACTCAAGATTTCTTTGTGCTCTTTCGCCTGATTCTAACTGAATACCACTAGTGCTATAACAAGTTTCTCTAGAGCATTACTAATAAGAGACTGTGTGCTTTAATTCATTCCTGCTCTACTATGGAACTGCTTCTCATATGTTGATGCATTAGCGCACTGGGGACTGCGCATTTGTCTTCAGGATATTAGCATTAACTTTTGTTATGTGATAACGCTGTCATTTATAATATATGATTATTGTGGTTATACATGTAATCAATTGATATCTCTATATGTGCACGGTTCATTTCAATGAATTTTTTGCTATGATTAACTGTGTTATAGTTCAGATTTAAGGAATATAGTTTTGAATATATCCTTATATATACCGGTATATTTAACTTTACATAGCCCTTATCTTTCCAAGTTTTTAGGATTACTCACACTATTATAGAATTATCTTTTGCATTATGTGAACCTATATTTATATGGTAGTGTATAGATTAGGATTATAGTGATTTAATAAATGCTTTGCTTTTTTCTGATCTGACTTGGTGGCTCCCTGTAGTTTTTTTGCACAACAATATATTTTTGATAATAGTGGTCTATATTTAGTGTGTGCTGGATTAACCCATAGTGCATTTCTTAATTAATTCATATTATAGTCTCTGGGTTCCGTACACTGGTTCACCTGCTGGTATTCAGGTTGTCAGGTGTTCCATAACTATACACTTTTATATCCTTTTTAGAGCGGGTGCTATTGCTTTACAGTATATATATATAAAACATAATTTATGTAAGAACTTTGCAAATGAAGGTCAAGACCTACAGAAATTGTGTAACTAAAAAGCACTCATAAACTCTATGCTAGCCACAATGAAAATTGTGTATATATGTAACCATTGGAAAAAACAAACGCTTGTTATCCTAGGGGAAAAGCAGCGGTTAAAATACTGAACTTTACTGGTTTTTAAATTTAAAATCGGACAAACAACATTAAAACCAAAAAGTGGTATAATCTGAGATAGATCCGATTAGGTCATTGCCAATGTGGGTAGAAAACAATAGTGTAAGACAATGAACGATTATAATCTCACTAGACTGTTAGTGCAGGGTGTCAGTATCTGAATTGCTTATGATAACATTTAAATAAGACTGATATAGTTGGAGATAAAGTCTAAGCACAATTTGTTTACTGTACAGAATATAAAGTGTAATTCCCTGCTCCTTTGATTTAATACTCTAGACCTTGTTGTAACGATTGCACATCTCTCCTGCTAAGCAAGTATAGTGTCAGTATGGTCAGATGACAGTAAGCAACAGTCTGTATTAGATGCACTGTAATGCTATCAAATAGAGCATGTGTCACCTTATAATTGTAACATATGTCTCCTTTAATTTGAAATATTTTGGCTTTTCCTTGTGTAACAAATAAAAATGTTTCTTATTAAATAATAGTATGTAATCAGCTTGACAAGCTAATGTTCGCTGTGTGCTATCTATCATATAACGTTGTTTATGTCTGATAACATACTCGATTTGGAGTTTTATTTATTATAGTAATGTTTTTCAACAAATAAAACTTGTTACTAGATGTTTTATTGGTTTTTACTTAGTAGAGAGTTACTCTTTTAGATATATAATGTGGTTCCACTATTAGTCAGAACCCTACTGGGAGTGTTGGCTGCAGTGTAAAAAAAACTATTAAAAAACACTATACCATGTAATTTTAAGATTATTTAATAACTGTGCCAAACAACATTGTTGTAATATAAATATTGTTGAAAAAATAAATGTATTTTACAACATGTGTGTGGTTGCTAGATTCAGCTGTATGATGTAAGAGCTTTGCTCTCCTGGTAAGGGATATAAAAGATTTGCTCTCTGCTAAGTGATATTAAATAGTGTATTAACAGATAGAAGCACTAAGTTACAAAGTTAGAATAGGATGGCCAGAACCATTGGTGATATGGTTAGAAAAGATTTCAGTAGGAAAAGTGTGACATCAATAACAACTAGAAATTGGTTATCTCCTAAGGCTGGCTTTCATAAATGTAATGTGAGACCTTGCAAAAGCTGTAGCTATGCTATGGTTGGTGATGTTTTTTCTTCTTCTCGAACCGGTCAGGTTTACAGAATTAAGGATTACATTTCTTGTACTTCAACTTTTGTCATATATCTACTAACTTGTAATATTTGTAATTTTCAATATACTGGATTAACCTCTAGGATGCTCAAAGACAGAGTGAGGGAACACCTACTCTCTTTGGAGGCTGAGGTACCTAAAACTCCGGTTGCTAAACATTTTGCTTCACATGGTGATAGAACTGCTAGTTTTAGTTTCCAGGGTATAGAACACGTTACTTTGGGACCTAGGGGTGGAGACAGGTATGCAGCTTTAAGTAAACGTGAAGTTTTCTGGATTCACACACTGAAGACTGGTGCCCCCTATGGTATGAATAAGATCAGTGACATTAAACTGTTCATTAATAAATCCTAATGCCTGTAGTCCACTGTTATTTTGACCTCTTGAATACAGTTTATAATAATGTTTGGTATTTATGTGGGCACTTTTAACACTTTTCTTCTCTCTATTCTACCATATTGTGTGTTTTTCTATATGCTGGCATTTGACTTTCTATACTAAGTAACACATGGGTAGAATAGATTAGAACATTTTGTGTTAATGTAAATCAATATGTGTCTATTATATATGCATTCTTTTATTTAAGATCGTTATGACTTGCTATACTCTTGGTCTCCGTGACTGATACTCATTGCATATGCAGTTTGGGGTTCATTTAAAAATCCTTTTTTATGTAAACCCTTTATACATTGTAATACACAATGTTAGCGCCTTATATTGATCCCGCTTTGCCTCACCATGTCTTATACGCCTGGTATTTTACTTTTTATACCGTGACACTTCATGATGCGGCGGTTTGGTTAATAGTAAGGTGTTTGCATTGATGCTGCAATGGGTGTGTGTGTATATTTACATTTTATTCGCTATTTGTCCGCACAATGCTATATTATGACACTTTTTGCTGCACTTGTTTTCATATACCCATTTGCTTCCTATTATTATCCTTGATAGTTAAATTGTGGAACCTTGAGCTCTTAGTCTCGACATTTAGTTTTTCAAACATAAATTGTTTTTCTATGTGACCATCAAAAAAGTTAGTCCCAATATATGTATTTGTACTTATATGAGTGTTCAGTTACACTGTCCATATCTTTTGGTAACGAACGGCTAGATTTAGAGTTTTGTCGGTAACGACCCGCGTAGCTAACGCTGGCTTTTTTCTGGCCGCACCTTTAAAATAACTCTGGTATTGAGAGTCCACAGAATGGCTGCGTTAGGCTCCAAAAAAGGAGCGTAGAGCATATTTAACGCAACTTCAACTCTCGATACCAGAGTTGCTTACGGACGCGGACAGCTTCAAAAACGTGCTGGTGCACGATTCCCCATAGAAAACAATGGGGCTGTTTGAGCTGAAAAAAAACCTAACACCTGCAAAAAAGCCGCGTTCAGCTCCTAACGCAGCCCCATTGTTTGCTATGGGGAAACACTTCCTACGTCTGCACCTAACACTCTAACATGTACCCCGAGTCTAAACACCCCTAACCTTACACTTATTAACCCCTAATCTGCCGCCCCCACTATCGCTGACCCCTGCATATTATTATTATTAACCCCTAATCTGCCGCTCCGTAAACCGCCGCTACTTACATTATCGATATGTACCCCTTATCTGCTGCCCCTAACACCGCCGACCCCTATATTATATTTATTATCCCCTAATCTGCCCCCCACTACGTCGCCTCCACCTGCCTACACTTATTAACCCCTAATCTGCCGAGCGGACCGCACCGCTATTATAATAAAGTTATTAACCCCTAATCCGCCTCACTAACCCTATAATAAACAGTATTAACCCCTAATCTGCCCTCTCTAACATCGCCGACACCTAACTTCAAACATTAACCCCTAATCTGCCGACTGGAGCTCACCGCTATTCTAATAAATGTATTAACCCCTAAAGCCAAATCTAACCCTAACACTAACACCCCCCTAAATTAAATATAATTTAAATCTAACGAAATAAATTAACTCTTATTAAATAAATTATTCCTATTTAAAGCTAAATACTTACCTGTAAAATAAATCCTAATATAGCTACAATATAAATTATAATTATATTATAGCTATTTTAGGATTTATATTTATTTTACAGGTAACTTTGTATTTATTTTAACCAGGTACAATAGCTAAAAAAGTTAAAATAATTACAAAATTACCTGTAAAATAAATCCTAACCTAAGTTACAATTAAACCTAACACTACACTATCAATAAATTAATTAAATAAAATACCTACAATTAAACCTAACACTACACTATCAATACATTAATTAAATACAATATCTACAAATAAATACAATGAAATAAACTAACTAAAGTACAAAAAATAAAAAAGAACTAAGTTACAAAAAATAAAAAAATATTTACAAACATCAGAAAAATATTACAACAATTTTAAACTAATTACACCTACTCTAAGCCCCCTAATAAAATAACAAAGACCCCCAAAATAAAAAAATGCCCTACCCTATTCTAAATTACTAAAGTTCAAAGCTCTTTTACCTTACCAGCCCTGAACAGGGCCCTTTGCGGGGCATGCCCCAAAGAATTCAGCTCTTTGCCTGTAAAAAAAAACACATACAATACCCCCCCAACATTACAACCCACCACCCACATACCCCTAATCTAACCCAAACCCCCCTTAAATAAACCTAACACTAAGCCCCTGAAGATCTTCCTACCTTATCTTCACCATACCAGGTTCACCGATCGATCCAGAAGAGCTCCTCCGATGTCCTGATCCAAGCCCAAGCAGGGGGTTGAAGATGTCCATGATCCGGCTGAAGTCTTCATCCAAGCGGGAGCTGAAGAGGTCCATGATCCGGCTGAAGTCATCATCCAAGCGGGAGCTGAAGAGGTCCATGATCCGGCTGAAGCCTTCTATCAACGGCATCTTCAATCTTCTTTCTTCCGGATCCATCTTGTAGACCTCCGACGCGGAACATCCAGCTGGCCCGACGGACTACCGACGAATGAAGGCTCCTTTAAGGGACGTCATCCAAGATGGCGTCCCTCGAATTCCTATTGGCTGATAGGATTCTATCAGCCAATCGGAATTAAGGTAAGAAAATTCTGATTGGCTGATGGAATCAAGTTCAATCCGATTGGCTGATCCGATCAGCCAATCAGATTGAGCTCGCATTCTATTGGCTGTTTAATCTGATTGGCTGATTCTGATTGGCTTGATTCTGATTGGCTGATTCCATCAGCCAATCAGATTTTTCCTACCTTAATTCCGATTGGCTGATCCTATCAGCCAATCGGAATTCGAGGGATGCCATCTTGGATGACGTCCCTTAAAGGAGCCTTCATTCGTCGGTAGTCCGTCGGGCCAGCAGGATGTTCCGCGTTGGAGGTCTACAAGATGGATCCGGAAGAAAGAAGATTGAAGATGCCGTTGATAGAAGACTTCAGCCGGATCATGGACCTCTTCAGCTCCCGCTTGGATGATGACTTCAGCCGGATCATGGACATCTTCAGCCCCCTGCTTGGGCTTGGATCAGGACATCGGAGGAGCTCTTCTGGATCGATCGGTGAACCTGGTATGGTGAAGATAAGGTAGGAAGATCTTCAGGGGCTTAGTGTTAGGTTTATTTAAGGGGGGTTTGGGTTAGATTAGGGGTATGTGGGTGGTGGGTTGTAATGTTGGGGGGGGGGTATTGTATGTGTTTTTTTTACAGTCAAAAGAGCTGAATTCTTTGGGGCATGCCCCGCAAAGGGCCCTGTTCAGGGCTGGTAAGGTAAAAGAGCTTTGAACTTTAGTAATTTAGAATAGGGTAGGGCATTTTTTTATTTTGGGGGTCTTTGTTATTTTATTAGGGGGCTTAGAGTAGGTGTAATTAGTTTAAAATTGTTGTAATATTTTTCTGATGTTTGTAAATATTTTTTTATTTTTTGTAACTTAGTTCTTTTTTATTTTTTGTACTTTAGTTAGTTTATTTAATTGTATTTATTTGTAGATATTGTATTTAATTAATGTATTGATAGTGTAGTGTTAGGTTTAATTGTAGGTATTTTATTTAATTAATTTATTGATAGTGTAGTGTTAGGTTTAATTGTAACTTAGGTTAGGATTTATTTTACAGGTAATTTTGTAATTATTTTAACTATTTTAGCTATTGTACCTGGTTAAAATAAATACAAACTTACCTGTAAAATAAATATAAATCCTAAAATAGCTATAATATAATTATAATTTATATTGTAGCTATATTAGGATTTATTTTACAGGTAAGTATTTAGCTTTAAATAGGAATAATTTATTTAATAAGGGTTAATTAATTTCGTTAGATTTAAATTATATTTAACTTAGGGGGGTGTTAGTGTTAGGGTTAGACTTAGCTTTAGGGGTTAATACATTTATTAGAATAGCGGTGAGCTCCAGTCGGCAGATTAAGGGTTAATGTTTGAAGTTAGGTGTCGGCGATGTTAGGGAGGGCAGATTAGGGGTTAATAATATTTATTATAGGGTTAGTGAGGCTGATTAGGGGTTAATAACTTTATTATAGTAGCAGTGAGATCCGCTCGGCAGATTAGGGGTTAATAAGTGTAGGCAGGTGGAGGCGACGTTGAGGGGGGCAGGTTAGGGGTTAATAAATATAATATAGGGGTCGGCGGTGTTAGGGGCAGCAGATTAGGGGTACATAGCTATAATGTAGCTGGCGGCGGTGTGCGGACGGCAGATTAGGGGTTAATAAGTGTAGGTAGCTGGCGGCGACGTTGTGGGGGGCAGATTAGGGGTTAATAAATATAGGGGTCGGCGGTGTTAGGGGCAGCAGATTAGGGGTACATAAGTATAACGTAGGTGGCGGTCGGCAGATTAGGGGTTAAAAAAATTTAAATCGAGTGGCGGCGATGTGGGGGGACCTCGGTTTAGGGGTGCATAGGTAGTTTATGGGTGTTAGTGTACTTTAGGGCACAGTAGTTAAGAGCTTTATGAACCGGCGTTAGCCCAGAAAGCTCTTAACTACTGACTTTTTTCTGCGGCTGGAGTTTTGTCATTAGAATTCTAACGCTCACTTCAGCCACGACTCTAAATACCGGAGTTAGAAAGATCCCATTGAAAAGATAGGATCCGCAATTGACGTAAGGGGATCTGCGGTATGGAAAAGTTGCGGCTGAAAAGTGAGCGTTAGACCATTTTTTGACTGACTCCAAATACCGGCGGTAGCCTAAAACCAGCGTTAGGAGCCTCTAACGCTGGTTTTCACGGCTACCGCCAAACTCCAAATCTAGGCCTTAGGCAGTTAGCTCTCATAGATACTCTACGAGTTAATTTCTGATTTTGTTTAGTAAACCCGGTATAGAAACAATGAGCTCTTTGATTCTATTATATTTATCTAAACATAGATCCCATGTATCTAAGTCCTATTTTAAAGTTGTGTATAGTTTTTTCATTGTTTATTTTTTTCTTACTAGTTTGTTTTTGTACGGAATGTGATTACATGTATTTTGCTATACACCTGGTGTGGGAGGTGTTACACCCTGACTTAAGGATCCCTCACACACCTGTTCACTAGCTCTGATGAAGTGCCGAATGTGGCAGGAAACGCGTCAGCAGTAATTCAGGTCTGTGTGTACTGTGCCTTGCTATTTTTATCTATAATATACTAATAAAGTGGATGTTTTAATCATATCTCATCAGCCTATCTGTCATCGCTTTATGGGTTAATGCCATCCGCAATGGTGTCTTAAATTTTGTAGAATAGGACATAGCAATGCTAGGATTTTAGCTTAATAATAGGTATAACCTACAAATCACTCTATATAATGAGCAACTAAATGTAACGTTGCAGTAATTACACCGGTATAAAGAGTTGCTCTTTAAAGTAATACGGTTGAAATGTTAGAAAAAACCCCCAAAGCCGTATAGATATTTGATAGATTCTATCATTACACAGTAAAAGCTTATGTTGGCTGTCTCCTGTTAATTAGCAGTGTGTAACATAGATTGCTACCCTAGTATAACGTTACAGTGATTGTAACTTTGTGAAAGATTGCTCTTTGAAGTTATGCAGGTTGAAATGTGGGTCTAAAATCACTTAGCCGTTTTGGTGTTTAATAAATTCTATCGTTACACAGTAGTGCTAGTAGTCTCATGTGAAATGGCAACAAATATTACTAGATTTCTACACCACGCTGTGCTAAGGTATCGGATAGTCTCATGTGAGTTAGTAATAAGTAACACTAGATTTTTACCCCTCATTATGATAAGGTATAGGATTGTAAAGTCCTCCCATGATCATAAGGCGACCAGTTATGAATAAAGTTAAATTATAACAGATAGATTAACCACTTTATATTTAAAAATGAGGATCCCAGGTCCTCCAACAACTCCCTAACATGTTTCGCACATACACTGTGCTTTATCAAAGGCCAATTATGTAAGAACTTACCTGATAAATTAATTTCTTTAATAGTGGCAAGAGTCCATGAGCTAGTGACGTATGGGATATATATTCCTACCAGGAGGGGGAAAAGTTTCCCAAACCTCAAAATGCCTATAAATACACCTCCCACCTCACTCATACCTTAGTTTAAAGTGTAGCCAAGAAGTGAGGTGTATAAAAAGGAGTAAAAAGCATACAAAAATACTAACTGGAAAAAATAATGTGCTTTATACAAAAAAATCATAACCACAAAAAATAGGGTGGGTCTCATCGACTCTTGCCACTATAAAATAAATGAATTTATCACGTAGTGATGTCGCAAACCTAAAAATTTGGGTTCGCGAACGGCAAACGCGGACTTCCGCAAAAGTTTGCGAGCCGGGCGAACCGCCATAGACTTCAATAGGCAGGCGAATTTTAAAACCCACAGGGACTCTTTCTGGCCACAATAGTGATGGGAAAGTTGTTTCAAGGGGACTAACACCTGGACTGTGGCATGCCGGAGGGGGATCCATAGCAAAACTCCCATGGAAAATTACATAGTTGATGCAGAGTCTGGTTTTAATCCTTAAAGGGCATAAATCACCTAACATTCCTAAATTGTTTGGAATAACGTGCTTTAAAACATCAGGTATGATGTTGTATTGATCAGGTAGTGTAAGGGTTACGCCCGCTTCACAGCGACAGACCAAACTCCCGCAGAGGGTACAACATCATCATCATCATCACACCGTACGTCCATGTGTGTAATGCTGCCTGACTGAGACATATCCCTGTTATCTACATCCTGTGGCAATAATGGTTGCGCATCACTCATTTCTTCCAACTGATGTGTAAATAACTCATCTGACAGATCAAGTGAAGCGGCTGTGGTGCTAGTGTTGGTGGTGGCGGCAGGCGGGCGAGTGGTAACTTGAGAGGTGCCCGAAGCTAAGCTGGAGGAGGATGGTGCATCAAGGTTCCGAGCAGAAGCTGTAGAAGACTGGGTGTCCTGTGTTAGCCAGTCAACTATGTCCTCAGAACTTTTCGAGTTCAGGGTACGTGGCCTCTGAACACTGGGCATTATTCTAGGGCCAAAGGGAATCACATCACCACAACCACGACGGCCCCTGCAGGGTGGCCTGCCTCTGCCTGTCATTTTTTTTCCCATTAGTGGTACTATGCGTGCAAGCTACTGTGACAACAGATATGAGTGGCACTGTGCACTGGCAGAAGTTGGCAGAGTAAACGCTGTAGGCCTGACACACACGCTTGTAGACAACTAACTGCTATTCAATCTATTACAGTCAAAAAAATTTTTTTTAATGTACACTACTGTTACACCAGATATGAGTTGCACTAGTGTGACACTGTGCCCTGGCAGGCCCTGACAAATCTGTTACACATCTACAACCACCAAAAAACAACCATGCTAAATAGTTTCTAAATTTTGTCCTGAGTTTAGAAATACCCAATGTTAACATGTTCTTTTTTTGCAAGTTATAGGGAAATAAATACAAGAAGCACTTTGCTATTTCAAAACCATTTTTTTTCAAAATGAGCGCTAGTTACATTGGAACCCTGATATCTGTCAGGAATACCTGAATATCCCTTGACATGTATATATTTTCTTTTAGAAGACATCCCAAAGTATTGATCTAGGCCCATTTTGGTATATTTCATGCCACCATTTCACCGCCAAATGCGATCAAATAAAAAAATTTTTTTCACAAACTTTAGGTTTCTCACAGAAATTATTTACAAACAACTTATGCAATTATGGCATAAATGGTTGTAAATGCTTCTCTGGGATCCCCTTTGTTCAGAAATAGCAGACATATATGACTTTGGCGTTGCTTTCTGGTAATTAGAAGGCCGCTAAATGCTGCTGCGCATCACACGTGTATTATGGCTAGCAGTGAAGGGGTTAATTAGGTAGTTTGTAGGGAGCTTGCAGGGTTAATTTTAGCTTTAGTGTAGAGATCAGCCTCCCACCTGACACATCAGACCACCTGATCCCTCCCAAACAGCTCCCTTCCCTCCCCCACCCCACAATTGTCCCCGCCATCTTAAGTACTGGCAGAAAGTCTGCCAGTACTAAAATAAAAGGTTTTTAAAAAAATCAAAATAAATTTTAAGCATATTTACATATGCTGTGGTGTAGCATCCCCCTTAGCCCCCAACCTCCCTGATCCCCCCCAAAACAGCGCTCTAACCCTCCCCATCTGCCTTATTGGCGGCCATCTTGGGTACTGGCAGCTGTCTGCCAGTACCCAGTTTGCAAAAAAAAGTAGTTTTTTCTGTTTTTTTTTATTTTTTCTGTAGTGTAGCTTCCGCCCCCCCCCCCCCCACAGACCAACCCCCACCACCTGCCTGATCTTTTTTTTTAAAATTTTTATTCCTTTTTTTTTTAAATTTTACATCAACTTTTTCTGTAGTGTAGCGGTTCCCACCCGCTCCCTCCCCGTGCACTTGCCTGCCCCGCCTTCCCGTGCACGCGCGCGTCCGTGCGCGCCCCCGGACATCCCCGCCCAAGATCCTGCCCCCCTCCACTGACTGCTATTATTTCACAGTCAAATTTCTAGTTTTTTTTTAACCCCTTAAGGACCAAGGCCATTTTTCAATTTCTTTCCCTTAAGGACCAGGGCTATTTTTACATTTCTGTGGTGTTTGTGTTTAGCTGTAATTTTCCTCTTACTCATTTACTGTACCCACACATATTATATACCGTTTTTCTCGCCACTAAATGGACTTTCTAAAGATACCATTATTTTCATCATATCTTATAATTTATTATTAAAAATATTATAAAATATGAGGAAAAAATGGAAAAAAAACACACTTTTTCTAACTTTGACCCCCAAAATCGGTTACACATCTACAATCACCAAAAAACAACCATGCTAAATAGTTTCTAAATTTTGTCCTGAGTTTAGAAATACCCAATGTTAACATGTTCTTTGCTTTTTTTGCAAGTTATAGGGAAATAAATACAAGAAGCACTTTGCTATTTCAAAACCACTTTTTTTCAAAATGAGCGCTAGTTACATTGGAACCCTGATATCTGTCAGGAATAACTGAATATCCCTTGACATGTATATATATATATATATTTTTTAGAAGACATCCCAAAGTATTGATCTAGGCCCATTTTGGTATATTTCATGCCACCATTGCACCGCCAAATGCGATCAAATAAAAAAAATTTGTTCACTTTTTCACAAACTTTAGGTTTCTCACAGAAATTATTTACAAACAACTTATGCAATTATGGCATAAATGGTTGTAAATGCTTCTCTGCGATCCCCTTTGTTCAGAAATAGCAGACTTATATGGTTTTGGCGTTGATTTTTGGTAATTAGAAGGCTGCTAAATGCCACTGCGCACCACACGTGTTTTATGCCCAGCAGTGAAGGGGTTAATTAGGGAGCATGTAGGGAGCTTGTAGAGTTAATTTTAGCTTAAGTGTAGTGTAGTAGACAACCCAAAGTATTGATCTAGGTCCATTTTGGTATATTTCATGCCACCATTTCACCGCCAAATGCGATCAAATAAAAAAAAAAACGTAAAATTTTTCACAATTTTAGGTTTCTCACTGAAATCATTTACAAACCGCTTGTGCAATTATGACACAAAAGGTTGTAAATGCTTCTCTGGGATCCCCTTTGTTCAGAAATAGCAGACATATATGACTTTGGCGTTGCTTTCTGGTAATTAGAAGGCCGCTAAATGCTGCTGAAAGTCTGCCAGTACTAAAATAAAAGGTTTTTAATTTTTTTAAGCATATTTACATATGCTGTGGTGTAGCATCCCCCCCTTAGCCCCCAACCTCCCTGATCTCCCCAAAACAGCTTTCTAACCCTCCCCATCTGCCTTATTGGCGGCCACCTTGGGTACTGGCAGCTGTCTGCTATTATTTCACAGTCAAAAAAGTGTTGTTTTTTTTAAATCTACACTACTGTTACACCAGATATGAGTGGTGGCACTGGGCAAGTGGGCACAGTATACGCTGTGAGCCTGACACACAGGCTGGCAGGCAGGCAACTGCAATTAGATTACACAGGAAAAAAAAAAAGCAGACTGATGTTCTAGCCCTAAAAAGGGCTTTTTGGGGTGCTGTCCTTACAGCAGAGATCAGATGAGTCCTTCAGGACTGTAGTGGACACTGAATACACTAGCCTAGCTATCAATTTCCCTATTAAATCAGCAGCAGCTACACTCTCACTAAGAATGCAGCTTCCAAATTAATCTAAATTGGATGCTGTCCAGGAGGTAGGAGGGTCTGGGAGAGAGTGCTGCCGAATGGCTGGAATGTGTCTTCTGACTGTGAGGTACAGGGTCAAAGTATTACTCAATGATGACGAATAGAGGGCGGATCGAACATCGCATATGTTCGCCCGCCGCTGTGAACGCGAACATGCTATGTTCGCCGGGATCTATTCGCCGGCGAACTATTCGCGACATCACTATTTATCAGGTAAGTTCTTACATAAATTATGTTTTCTTTCATGTAAGTGGCAAGAGTCCATGAGCTAGTGACATATGGGATATAATACCCAAGATGTGGAAGTCCACAAGTCACTAGAGAGGGAGGGATAAAATAAAAACAGCTATTTCCGCTGAGAAATTAAATCCCAAAAATTAATTCATTTTTATTAAAAATTTCAAAAAACTTAAATGAAAGGCATTAGAATCAAACGGAGACAACTGCCTGAAGAACCTTTCTACCAAAGGCTACTTCCAAAGAAGCAAATACATAAAAATGGTAAAATTTAGACAGCTAGATTACGAGTTTTGCGTTATGAGTGGCTCGCTAATAACTTGCAAAATATTGTCACCGCTTACCTTTAATAGCACTGCTATTACAGGTTTGCAAAAACCCGGCGTTTGCGGGCGATATGACTGCGTTGAGCTCCATACCGCATACAAATACCAGCGCTGCTTTGAGCTGCTTTGACAAGCTACCTAATTAAAATAAATACAAATTTACCTGTAAAATAAAACCTAACCTGAGTTACACTAACACCTAACATTACAATAAAATTAAATAAATTAAATTAAAAAATATATTTATCTAAATTACAAAAAATAATAAACACTACATTACACAAAATAAAAAAAGAAATTATCAAAAATAAAAATGAATTATTCCTAATCTAATAGCCCTATCAAAATAAAAAGCCCCCCCCCCCCAAATAATAAAACCCCAAGGCTACACTAAACTGCCAATAGCCCTTAAAGAGGCCTTTTGTGGGGCATTGCCCCAAAGAAATCAGCTCTTTTACCTGAAAAAAATACAAACATCCCCCCAACAGTAAAGCCTTCCACCCACACAACCAACCCCCCAAATAAAAACTTACCTAAAAAACCTAAGCTCCCCATTGCCCTGAAAAGGGCATTTGGATGGGCATTGCCCTTAAAAGGGCACTTAGCTCTTTTACATTGCCCAAACCCTAAGCTACAAATAAAACCCACCCAATAAACCCTTAATAAAACCTAACACTAACCCCCGAAGATCCACTTACTGTTGTGGAAGACCGGACATCCATCCTCATCCAGCCGGGAGAAGTCTTCATCCAAGCGGCAAGAAGTCCTCAACAAAGCCAGGAGAAGTCTTCATCCAAGCGGCAAGAAGATGTCCTCCAGGCGTGCAGAAGTCTTCATCCAGACGGCATCTTCTATCTTCATCTTTCTGACGCGGAGCGGCTCCATCTTCAAGACATCCGGGAGCATCCTCTTCATACGGTCCCAGCCGTACACTGAATGTTCCCTTTAAATAGGCTGACCATATTGCCGCTTTAAAAAGGGACACATGAAAAATACATATGTCAGGGCTGTTTTCAGGGCTGTTTAAAGAAATGGTTTTGTATAAGAACCCTCACATATGTATTTTTCATATGTGTTCCTTCTTAAAGCGGCAATATGGTCAGCCTGCCTTTAAGGGACATCATCCAAGATGGCGTCCCTTGAATTTCGATTGGCTGATTCTATCAGTCAATCGGAATTAAAGGGTAAAAAAAATTAGCCAATGGGATTGAGCTCGCATTCTATTGGTTGTTCAAATCAGCCAATCTGTACAGATCTTGTAGTTATAGAGTGTACTGCTCACTTTTTGGCCGGACAGGCAAACTCATAATACCAGCGATATGGAAGTCCCATTGAAAAATAACTTTTTGAAAGGTGCGGTAGTTACGTTGCGTTACGGCTAAAAAGGTGTGTGGTACAGCTATACCTACAACACCTGCAATACCAGTGGTAGTGAAAAAGAGCCATAATGCTGCTTTTTCACTCATAATGCACAACTCGTAAATCTATCTGAGAAAAAGTATGCAAAGAAGACCACGTTGCTGCTTTGCAAATTTGATCAACTGAAGCTTCATTCTTGAGAGCCCAAGAAGTGGCAACTGATCTAGTAGAATGAGCTGTAATTCTCTGAGGTGGAGATTGCCCCACCTCCAAATAAGCTTTGGGAATCAAAAGTCTCGAAAAAGCCAGAGAAATAATAGAGTCTTTCTAAAATCTTAAGTAGCCTCAACATAATATTTCAAAGCTCTTACTACATCCAAAGAATATAAAGACCTTTCAAGAGTATTCTTAGGATTAGGACACAAAGATGGAACAACAATTTCCTTATTGATTGGCAAAAATTTAAATGAAGTCCACAAAACAGCTTCAAGCAGAAGAGATAGCCAAAAGAAATAACACTTTCCAAGAAAGTAATGTAATGCCTAGAGAATGCATAGGCTCAAAAGGAGGAGCCTGTAAAATCTTCAAAACCAAAATTGAGACTCCAAGGAGGAGAAATAGATTTAAAAACAGGTTTAATATGAATCAAAGCCTGAACAAAACAGTGAATATCAGGAAGTTTAGCAATCTTTCTATAATATAAGACAGAAAGAGCAGAAATTTGTCCTTTCAGAGTATTTGCAGACAACACCTATATCCAAACCATCCTGAAGAAACTGTAAAATCCTATGAGTTCTAAAAGAATGCCAAGAATAATCATGAGTTGAACATCATGAAATAAAGTTTTTTTTTAAAAAAATTCTCCTTGAAACAGACTTACGAGCCTGTATCATAGCGCTAATAACTGAGTCAGAGAAACTTCTATGACTAAACACTTCAATTTCCATGCCTTCAAATTTAGAGATTTGAGATCCTGAGGGAAAAACGTCCCCGAAACAGAAGGTTTGCCCTTAAAGGATGTGGCCAAGGCTGGCAACTGGACATCCTGGCAAGGTCCGCATACCAAAACCTGAGAGGCCAAGCTGGGGCAAACACATAAGATCGTTCCATTATGATCTTGGAGATCACCCTTGAAAAAAGAACAAGAGGCAGAAAAATGTAAGCAGGTTGGTAAAAACCAAGGAACTGCTAGAGCATCCACCATCTCCACCTGAGGATCCTTGGAAAGCTTCTTGTTTAGAAGAGAGACCATCAGATCTATTTCTGGAAGAGACCACATCTGTACAAGATGAAAAAAACACATCTGGATGGAGAGCACTCAGCTGGATATAAGTCTGACGGCTGATATAATCCCCTTCCCAATTGTCAACACCTGGGATATGAATCGCAGAAATTAGACAAGAGTTGGATTCTGTCCAAGAAAGTATCCGAGATACTTCCTCCATAACTGAAGGACTGCAAGTACCTCCTTGATGATTGACATATGCCACTGTTGTGATATTGTCTGTTTAAAAACAAATGTAAAAGTTGTCTCTTCAATAGAGGCCATGCCTGAAGAGCCCTGAAAATAGCATGGAGTTCTAAAATATTGATTGGTAACTTTGCCTCCAGAGGTGTCCAAACCCCTAGTGCTGTCAGAAACTCTCAGACAGCTCCTCAACCTGAAAAAACTTGCATCTGTTAAGAATACAGTCCAGGTAGGATAAACAAATGAGGCCCCCCTTAACAATAAGGTGATAGTCCAACCACCAAATCAGAGAGAAAAGAGTGTTGGGATTTAAGTATATCAGTTGTGGTATCTGAAAATAATCCCTGCACCTATGGTGCAACATGCAAAGCTATAGAGGCCTCAAACAAAAATGAGCAAGGAGTATTGTACCTGATGCTGCAGTCATGAAACCTAAAACTTCCATGCACATAACCACTGAAGGAAATAATAGAGACTGAAGGTTTAGAGAAACTAAAAACATAATTTATGCTTACCTGATAAATTTATTTATCTTGTGATGTATCGAGTCCACGGATTCATCCTTACTTGTGGGATATTCTCCTTCCCTACAGGAAGTGGCAGAGAGAGCACCCACAGCAGAGCTGTCTATATAGCTTCCCCCTTAGCTCCACCCCCCAGTCATCCGACCAAAGGCTAGGAAGAAAAAGGAGAAACCATAGGGTACAGTGGTGACTGAAAGTTTAAAAATAAAAATATATATGCCTGTCTTAAATAAACAGGGCGGGCCGTGGACTCGATACATCACAAGAGAAATAAATTTATCAGGTAAGCATAAATTATGTTTTCTCTTGTAAGATGTATCGAGTCCACGGATTCATCCTTACTTGTGGGATACCAATACCAAAGCTTTAGGACACGGATGAAGGGAGGGTCAAGACAGGGACCTTAAATGGAAGGCATCACTGCTTGTAGAACCTTTCTTCCAAAAATAGCCTCCGAAGAAGCAAAAGTATCAAATTTGTAAAATTTGGAAAAGGTATGAAGCGAAGACCAAGTCGCCGCCTTACAAATCTGTTCAACAGAAGCCTCATTTTTAAAAGCCCATGTGGAAGCCACAGCTCTAGTAGAATGAGCAGTAATTCTTTCAGGAGGCTGCTGACCAGCAGTCTCATAGGCCAAACGGATGATGCTTTTCAGCCAAAAGGAAAGAGAGGTAGCCGTACCCTTTTGGCCTCTCCGCTTACCAGAATAAACAACAAACAATGAAGATGTTTGATGGAAATCTTTGGTTGCTTGTAAGTAGAACTTTAAAGCACGAACCACATCAAGATTGTGAAACAGACGTTCCTTCTTTGATGAAGGATTAGGACACAGAGAAGGAAAAACAATCTCTTGATTGATATTCTTATTAGAAACAACCTTAGGAAGAAAACCAGGTTTGGTACGCAAAACCACCTCATCTGCATGGAAAATAAGATAAGGGGAATCACACTGTAAAGCAGATAGCTCAGAAACTCTTTGAGCCGAAGAGATAGCAACTAAGAACAAAACTTTCCAAGATAGAAGCTTAATATCTATTGAATGCATAGATTCAAACGGAACCCCTTGAAGAACTCTAAGGACTAAGTTTAGGCTCCAAGGCGGAGCAACAGGCTTAATTCTGACCAAAGCCTGACTAAAAGTTTGAACGTCTGGGACATCTGCCAGACGTTTGTGTAGTAGAATAGACAAAGCAGATATTTGTCCTTTTAGAGAACTAGTTGATAATCCCTTCTCCAAACCTTCTTGGAGAAAAGACAATATTCTAGGAATCCTAATCTTACTCCACGAGTAACCTTTGGATTCACACCAATAAAGATATTTGCGCCAAATCTTATGATAGATCTTCCTGGTGACAGGTTTTCTAGCCTTAATCAGGGTATCAATGACCGACTCAGAGAACCCACACTTTGATAGAATTAGGCGTTCAATCTCCAAGCAGTCAGACGCAGAGAAACTAGATTTGGATGCAAGAACGGAACTTGGATTAGAAGGTCCTGCCTCATTGGCAGGGTCCACGGTGGAACTGAGGACATGCCCACTAGGTCTGCATAACAAGTCCTGCATGGCCACGCAGGTGCTATCAGAATCACCAAAGCTCTCTCCTGCTTGATTCTGGCAACCAGACATGGGAGGAGAGAAAGCGGTGGAAATACGTAGGCCAGATTGACGGACCAAGGTACGGCTAGCGCATCTATCAGTACCGCCTTGGGATCCCGGGACCTGGACCCGTAACGAGGAAGTTTGGCATTCTGATGCAATGCCATCAGATCCAATTCTGGTGTGCCCCATAGCTGAATCAGCTGAGCAAATACCTCCGGATGGAGTTCCCACTCCCCCGGATGAAAAGTCTGATGACTTAGAAAATCTGCCTCCCAGTTCTCTACTCCTGGAATGTGGATTGCTGAGACATGGTAAGAGTGATCCTCTGCCCATCAGATTATTTTGTTTACCTCCATCATCGCTAGAGAACTCCTTGTTCCTCCTTGATGATTGATACAAGCTACAGTCGTGATGTTGTCCGACTGAAACCTGATGAATTTGGCTGCAGCAAGCTGAGGCCACGCCTGAAGCGCCTTGAATATCGCTCTCAGTTCTAGGATGTTTATCGGAAGAAGAGATTCCTCCCAAGACCATAAACCCTGTGCTTTCAGGGAGTTCCAGACTGCACCCCAGCCTAGCAGGCTGGCATCTGTCGTTACAATGAGCCACTCTGGCCTGTGGAAGTACATTCCCTGAGACAAGGGGTCCTGAGACAACCACCAGAGAAGAGAATCTCTGGTCTCCTGGTCCAGATGCAGTTGAGGAGATAAATCTGCATAATCCCCATTCCACTGTTTGAGCATGCATAGTTGCAGTGGTCTGAGGTGTAGGCGGGCAAAAGGAACTATGTCCATTGCCGCTACCATGAGTCCGATTACCTCCATACACTGAGCCACAGATGGCCAAGGAATGAAGAGTTCAGCAAGTGGTTAAGAGTTTTGATTTTCTGACCTCCGTCAGAAATATTTTCATTTCTACCGAACCTATCAGAGTCCCTAGAAAGGAAACTCTTGTAAGAGGGAAGAGAGAACTCTTTTTTATGTTCACCTTCCACCGTGAGATCTCAGAAAAGCCAACACAATGTCCGTGTGAGCTAGCTGAAAAGTCGACGCCTGGATAAAGATGTCGTCTAGATAAGGCGCCAGAACCGCCAGAAGGGACCCTAGCACCTTTGTGAATATTCTTGGAGCCGTGGCTAACCCGAAGGGAAGAGCCACAAACTGGTAATGCCTGTCTAGAAAGGCAAATCTGAGAAATTGATGATGATTTCTGTGAATAGGGATGTGTAGATACGCATCCTTTAAGTCCACGGTAGTCATATATTGACCTTCCTGGATCAGAGGCAGAATAGTCCGAATGGTTTCCATCTTGAATGATGGAACTTTGAGGAACTTGTTTAGAATTTTGAGATCCAAGATTGGTCTGAAAGTTCCCTCTTTTTTGGGAACCACAAACAGGTTTGAGTAGAACCCTAGCCCCTGTCCTCTTTTGGGACTGGGCGGATCACCCCCATGGTAAGAAGATCTTCTACACATCGTAAGAATGCCTCTCTCTTTGTCTGGTTTACAAACAATCAAGAAATATGAAATCTCCCCCTTGGAAGGGAGTCTTTGAATTCCAGAAGTTATCGCTGGGACACAATTTCTAAAGCCCAGGGATCGTGAACATCTCTTGCCCAAGCCGGAGTGAAGAGAGAGAGTCTGCCCCCTACTAGATCCGGTCCCAGATCGGGGGCTACCCCACTGTCTTCGATAGGTATAGTTGTACGCTTAGACAGAGTAGAAATAGCTCCCTCCACCTTAGGAACTGTCTGCCACGAGTCCCGCATGGTGTCAGATATGGGAAACATTTTCTTAAAAACAGGAGGGGGAGAGAACGGAATACCTGGTCTATTCTACTCCTTAGTAATAATATTCACAATCCTCTTAGGGACTGGGAAAACATCAGTGTAAACAGGAACCTCTAAGTATTTATCCATTTTACACAATTTCTCTGGAACTACTATAGGGTCACAATCATCTAGAGTCACTAATACCTCCCTGAGCAATAAGCGGAGGTGTTCAAGCTTAAATTTAAAGGCCGTCATATCAGAATCTGTCTGAGGAAGCGTCTTTCCTAAATCAGAAATTTCTCCCTCAGATAACAAATCCCTCACCCCTACTTCAGAGCATTGTGAGGGCATACCAGATACGGCTACTAAAGCGTCAGATGGCTCAGCATTTTTTCTAAACCCAGAGCTGTCCCGCTTTCCTTGTAAACCAGGCAGTTTAGATAAAACCTCTGTGAGGGTTGTATTCATAACTGTGGCCATGTCTTGTAAAGTAAAAGAATTTGACGCACTAGAGGTACTTGGCGTCACTTGTGCGGGCGTTACTGGTTGTGACACTTGGGGAGAGCTAGATGGCGAACCCTCATTTACTTCTGACTGAGAATCATCTATTGCTCTATTTTTAAGTGCTAATATATGTTCTTTATAGTTTATAGACATTTCAGTACAATTGGGACACATTCTAAGAGGGGTTCCACAATGGCTTCCAAACTTATTAAACAAGGATTTTTCTTGGTGTCAGACATGTTAAACAGGCTAGTAATGTAACAAGCAAGCTTGGAAAACACTGTAATCAAAGTAAAAAACACTTAGAAATAAAACGGTACTGTGCCTTTAAGAGAAAAAAAGCTGCACCAGTTCTGCAAAACATTGTAAAAAAGCAGTAAACAAAGAAATTTTTACAATAGCATTATAAAGAATTAGTAACTTTGCACAGCTATGCAAATAAACAATTAACCCCTTAATGGCAAAACGGATTGAAAAAACGTTATACCCAGTAAAAAAGACTTTCAGCACCTTGCCACAGCTCTGCTGTGGCTCCTACCTGCCCTTCAGAACAATTTGTGGGGAAAAAAACTTCTTTAACAGCCCTCAAACACAGCAGGAAACTCAGGAGAAGCAGTGATATGTCTCAGAGGAAAGGAAACTTCAGAGCATTGTGAGGGCATATCAGATACGGCTACTAAAGCGTCAGATGGCTCAGCATTTTTTCTAAACCCAGAGCTGTCCCGCTTTCCTTGTAAACCAGGCAGTTTAGATAAAACCTCTGTGAGGGTTGTATTCATAACTGTGGCCATGTCTTGTAAAGTAAAAGAATTTGACGCACTAGAGGTACTTGGCGTCACTTGTGCGGGCGTTACTGGTTGTGACACTTGGGGAGAGCTAGATGGCGAACCCTCATTTACTTCTGACTGAGAATCATCTATTGCTCTATTTTTAAGTGCTAATATATGTTCTTTATAGTTTATAGACATTTCAGTACAATTGGGACACATTCTAAGAGGGGTTCCACAATAGCTTCCAAACTTATTAAACAAGGATTTTTCTTGGTGTCAGACATGTTAAACAGGCTAGTAATGTAACAAGCAAGCTTGGAAAACACTGTAATCAAAGTAAAAAACACTTAGAAATAAAACGGTACTGTGCCTTTAAGAGAAAAAAAGCTGCACCAGTTCTGCAAAACATTGTAAAAAAGCAGTAAACAAAGACATTTTTACAGTAGCATTATAAAGAATTAGTAACTTTGCACAGCTATGCAAATAAACAATTAACCCCTTAATGGCAAAACGGATTGAAAAAACGTTAAACCCAGTAAAAAAGACTTTCAGCACCTTGCCACAGCTCTGCTGTGGCTCCTACCTGCCCTTCAGAACAATTTGTGGGGAAAAAAACTTCTTTAACAGCCCTCAAACACAGCAGGAAACTCAGGAGAAGCAGTGATATGTCTCAGAGGAAAGGAAACTGCGCAACTGAGGCGCGAAAATAGGCCCCTCCCACCTCACTTGATGTTTTGAGGCCTATCAGAGAAACACCAGAGTGTCTCTTAATTAACCATGTGAGTTACAAAACTCAAAACCAAGCCACAATGACCCCTTTAGTCCCTTCAAAAAAATGTTATAAATGCATCAATAAACAAAATGTTTTTACCTAACAGTGTCACCAGTAACTAATGAGCCCTTCAAGCAAGCTGAAATTTCTATTAAAATGTCTGAATACAGCTTACCCTTCCCTCATGTGGATATTGCCAGCCTTTTCTAGAATTAACACAGTCTGTCTAGAAAAATATAGACTGAACATACCTCATATGCAGCTTAGCCTGCAAACTGTTCTACCAACTGAAGTTTTCCAGTACTCTTCAGGCCTTGTGAGAACAGCAGTGGATCTTAGTTACAAAGTGCTAAGATCATCATCCTCCTTGCAGAAATCTTCATCCCTTTTCTGCCAGAGAGTAAATAGTACACACCGGTACCAATTAAAATAATAAACTTTTTCTTGAGAAATAAAAAACTAACATTTTAGTCACCACATAGCTCTTTGCCCTTCCTAGCAGTTAAGTAGGCAGAGAGAATGACTGGGGAGTGGAGCTAAGGGGGGAGCTATATAGACAGCTCTGCTATGGGTGCTCTCTCTGCCACTTCCTGTAGGGAAGGAGAATATCCCACAAGTAAGGATGAATCCGTGGACTTGATACATCTTACCAGAGAAATTAACTTAATTTGTCTCTAGTCTATCAGAGACAGAATCATAGACACTAAATCTTATCTGGAAACCTTAAAAGGTGACCCTTGTCTAAGGAATCAAGAAACTCTATTGTAAATTGATCCTCCAACAATGTCTTGAAGAAACCACACTAGTTGTTTCAAGTGAGATTCTGCTAAATGAAAAGATTAAAGCTAGTACCAAAATATAATCTAAATAAGGAAACACTGCAATACCCTTGTGACAGATACCCTGACTACCCCATTTGGGTAGCTCCACCAATCTGGTCCTGCTTCCTCCCTGCCGACTGCAGCTATGAAGCTGGCAAGTGACCACAGCTTGTAGCCACCCCTGATGCCCGACAGCACCAGTATTCAGGGTCCCATCTTGTGGCAGACTCCGGCTACCCAGACTAGGTAGCTCTGCCAGAGGGTCCTTCCTCTGCCTGGAACAGGCTGCTATGTAGCCCGGGAAAGTGATTTTAGCAGGAGCCCACCCAAATAACTAGACATACTAGCATTCAGGTGAAACAGGAACTGACTTTATTGGAAAACACACATTCCTTTTATACACAAAGCTCATCTTAATAAGACACTGGACAATTCCAAAATTTTCCTGCCATTCCCACCCCTCCAGACAGACCGGCTCCTCCATAGCAGCCCCAGTCCCACAGAATCCCAGGACCCAGGAGTGGTGGTTTTGGGATGATCCAGGATGTCATTTGAAAGCTCCCAGTCCCCAGATCCTACAGTCCAAAAAGCGGCATGATTTGTTACTGGGGACTGGAGATACAGTCCGTTGAAGTTAAGGGGGTAGGGGTGTCCAAACTCCCCGGTTCCCAAAAGAGCTCCCCTCTGATAATGCCCCCAGCTCTTGTCCTCCCGAGGGGCTACCAATCCCCAAAAGTTCTGCTGTTCTGTGGCCAACCAGGAGTTCCAGGAGCCCGGCCAGCCTGAGAGGGGTTAGGCGGGTGTCCGTTATGAAGCGGACGACTGGGAGTTCCAGGAGCCTGGCCAGCCTAGGAGGGTTTTTCCTGGTCATAGATCAGTTCTTCCATGACCAAGTGTACACAGCAAAACAACACATAGAACGCATTTGGGAGATCTCGTAAGCCATGAAATGGCCAAATCTAATGTAAATAGTAATGAACCATGTAGTAGGGGGGTGGGGGGTAGCCTTGTCTATCTGGTATCTGTGACATCTCCCCCCCTCCAGTTCGGCAGACCTGGCTAGACCCTTAACAGGTCGACCTGGGACTGTCTGATGGTGGCCCTCCACTTCTGGGTTGCTGGGAGAGGTTATCCCATCTCTCCTGGGCTTGGGGCATCCTGGGAGGTTACTGATGGTGTTTATCCCCTGCGCCCTGTGCACAGTGATAGTCCCAAACAAGTTTGCCAAGGCTGGATCCCAAGCAGTTGCTCTCCCACAAGTTCTAGTGTCTTTAAGTTCCATGGCCACACGGCCTCCCTGTGTGACCCTCAGTTGAGTACCGGCTGCTCTACCCACAACCAAAGCCATTGCTGGTTTCCTGGCTGTATTCCCACCCCAGACAAGAGGGTGATGTTGCTCCTTGGTGGGACAGGCGAGACTCGGGTGCCCAAACTTGGGGCACCAACTGCAGGTCCTGGTCTCCCCCGGGCCCAATGTCATGTCTGCCCCCTGTGGGAAATTCTCTTGGGCGGAAAAAGGGTAGAGATCATGCGCAGCTACTTGGGATAGAGACGGGCTGTCTTTCCTCCTGGGAAGGGGATCTGCCACTGGGGGGGAGGCCGGCTACCTCTGCTCCCTGAGAAACTGTGCTGCCACTAAGGAGGGAGACTGTTTGTCTCTGCTCCCTGCAAGGGGTTCTGCCGCTGGGGACAGTTATCAACATCCTTCTCTCCCTGCAAGGGGTTCTGTGTAAGGGGAGGGCTCTGCTGCTGGGGAGAGAGACCGACTGTCTCCTCTCCCAGGAAGGGGCTTTGTGTAAGGGGAGGGAGGATGACTACCTCAGCTCCCAGGGGATGGCTCTGCTGCTGGGCAGAGAGGCCGGTTGTCTCTTCTCCCTGTACCTGACTCTGCCGCTGGGGAGAGAGACCGGTTGTCTCCTCTCCCTGTACCTGGCCCTGCCACTGGGGAGAGAGACTGATTGTCTCCTTTCCTGGGAAGGGGTTCTGCCGCTGGGGAGAGTTATCGACATCCGTCTCTCCCTGTAAGGGGTTCTGTGTAAGGGGAGGGAGGATGACTACCTCCGCTCCTAGGGGATGGCTCTGCCACTGGGGAGAGAGACCGACTGTCTCCTCTCCCTGCTCCTGACTCTGCCGCTGGGGAGAGAGACCGACTGTCTCCTCTCCCAGGAAGGGATTCTGCTTACGGGGAGGGAGGACGACTACCTCCACTCCCTGGAGATGAATCTGCTGCTGGGGAGAGACACTGACTGTCTCCTCTCCCTGTACCTGGCTCTTCCACTGGGGAGGGAGAGAGACCAACTATCTCCTCTCCCAGGAAGGGGTTCTGTGTAAGGGGAGGGAGGATAACTTCCTCCTCTCCCTGGTTTCCCGGAGCTGCTGCAGCGGCTGGTCAGAGGCCGGCAGCTCTCTGCCCAGTTGCCAGTGCTTCTGCTGGGGTGGCTCCCTTGCCCAAGCCCATAAGTTCGGGGCCAGGCTGCTGATCTGTATCTAGCAGCTCTTCGTCACTTATGCTCTGTGGCCACTTCTCGGAAGCCAACCTCCATGATTCCCAGGCTGCTGCACCACGGCTCCGTGTTGACTCTGTGGCATGTTGCTGTAGTCGGTCTAGCAGCCCCTTGTATGCCTTTTCCAGTTCCCATTCTTGGAAAATAAGCGATACCATATCGGATACCAGCCAGGAAACCCCCGAGAGATCCAACAGCTGCTCTTGGAAAAAGCAAATGTTCTTTACTCTCAGTGTTGCTCAGATCCAACATTCTGGATCGTCTGTCATCTTTTCCAATAGTAATCTATGGCCGCCGAAGCCAAATCCCTCTGTGGGGGTTCAATCTGTCAGCCATGGCCACGCTTGCATAGCGAGCCATCGGAGGGCCCGGTAGCCATCCTCCACCCACATATCTGCCTGGACCAGTCCATATAGTTCCAATAGCCATTCCTCCATGGGCTGCTCTCCCAGGAAAGGCACTCGCAAGTCCCACCGGACCCAGTACCTCTCATCATCTGTGGGGAGGACCTTTCCATCACGATCCTGTTCTTGTTAAAGCCTCTCCCTCCATAGTTGCCAGTAGACAATGCTCCTCCAGCTCATCTGGTCCTGTTCATAACCAGGACCATCCAGCTGGGTCAGCACCTCCTGTACTCTCCTTAGGAACTCAGCTTCCATAGTTACCGGCTACTGTGGCATGTCTCCTCTGTCCGTAGAAACTGTGTGAAAGCAGATCCCACCACTGCCAGCCAATGTGATGGATATCTGACTACCTCGGCTAGGTAGCTCCGCCAAACGGGTCCTGCTTTTTCCCTGTCGACTGCAGATATGTAGCTGGCAAGTGATCACAGCCTGTAGCCACCCCTGATGCCCGACAGCACCAGTATTCAGGGTCCTAACCTGTGGCAGACTCCGGCTACCCAGACTAAGTAGCTCTGCCAGAGGGTCCTTCCTCTGCCTGGAACAGGCTGCTAAGTAGCCCAGGAAAGTGATTTTAGCAGGAGCCCACCCAAATAACTAGACATACTAGCATTTAGGTGAAACAGGAACTGACTTTATTGGAAAACACACACTCCTTTTATACACAAAGCTCATCTTGATAAGACACTGGGCAATCTCCAAATTTTCCCGCCATTCCTGCCCCTCCAGACAGACCGGCTCCTCCATAGCAGCCACAGAATCTCAGGACCCAGGGGTGGTGGTTTCAGAGTGATCCCGGGGAGCTGCGTGATTCATTACTGGGGACTGGAGATATAGTCGTTTGAAGTTAAGGGGGTAGGGGTGTCCAAAACCACTGGTTCCCAAAAGAGCTCCCCTCTGATAATTCCCCCAGCTCTTGTCCTCCCTAGGGGCTACCAATCCCCAAAAGAGCGGAGCTCTGAAGCGAAGGGCAACTAGAGTGACCAGGGGTAAAGTTAGCAGGTGTCCTTCTGTTCTGTGGCCGGCCAGGAGTTCCAGGAGCCCGTCCAGCCCGAGAGGGGTTAGGCGGGTGTCCGTTGTGAGGCAGCCAACCAGGAGTTCCAGGAGCCCGGCCAGGGTAGGAGGGTTTCTCCCAGTCATAGATCAGCTCTTCCATGACCAAGTGTACATAGTAAAGCAACACAACACCCGCATCTGGGAGATCCAGTAAGCCATGAAATGGACTAATCTAATGTAACAGGGAGTGAGCCATGTAGTAGGGGTGTGGGGGGTAGCCTTGGCTGTCTGGTATCTGTGACAACCATGCTTTTTGATTACAGATAGAAGGGCACCAAGAATCTTTGAAAAGAAACTCTGAGCTGTTGCTAGCCCAAAAGGATGAGCGACAAATTGATAATGCTTATCTAGAAAAGACAATCTCAGAAAACAATAGTGGTCTGAATGAATTGGAATGTGAAAATAAGCATCATGTAAGTCTATTGTGGAGTTGTGGACATGAAGTAACCTTGCTGAACAGAAAGGCAGAATAGTCCCTATAGTCACCATCTTGAAAGCTGGGACTCTTACAAAATGATTTAAAAATTTCAGATCCAGAATTGGTCTGAACAAATTCTTTCTTTGGGACAATGAATAGATTTGAATAGAAACTCAAACTCCATTCCTGCAGAGGAACTGGAACCATCACCCCTGAAAAACTCTTAATCTGAAACACATTTCTGAAAAATCTGAGATTTCACAGGGTCTGTTGTAACATGGGAAAGAATCTTCCCATGGGAGGTTTTTATTCTGAAACCTATTCGATACCCCTGAGAAAACAATATTCTGAAACGTAGACCTCTGAAGAAGTAACCAATAGCGCTACGAAAAGCGCTAGGCTCCGTCCCCCGCAATTCAGTATTTATTACTTGCTTGCTAAACGGCAAAATAGCTGATCAGCTGCATGTGGTTTATCTTCTGCAGCAGCTGTGGATCAGGCTTGTGCTGTTAGCAAGTCTATGTAAATGGTTGTTGTTTTTATTCATTTCTGATACGTTTTTTATGTGGTTTTATATACTTTATGGTCGTATGGGACCTTCCTGCTTTGTGAACTTTTTACTGACATTTGTATATAATTACATGTCTGAATAAATATCCTTTGTATATAGTAGCCCCTGTCTCTGCCCCTTTTTACCTAAGGTTTAAGGACTTCTGACTAGCAGTACACATGGAGGTGTACTCGCATGCAGTTTGAGTGTGTCCAAGGGAGCAGTTTGATCCAGGCAGGAGATTTCCTGGAGGAGGAGTATCTGCTACTATACCACAAGTGCCTTTAACATACCTCATACTTTTGAGGTGGAACCACGTGAGTGTGCTGTACATCTTTTTATTTAAAGTCACCTAGTCTGTTTATTGCACTAAGTGCACCACCTGTGCGCTTGTCCCTTCTCTATTCCATATAAATATGTATTTAAGAATATATTCTGTTATGTGAAGAACATTGGAATGTGAAATATTTATATTTCATTTTGGGTTATCATACTTGAGAAAACATGATCGGGTTTGCGTGACTTGTTGGATCTTAGGTTTTTTCCACTTTCACACTCCATTGAAGTCTTTGGGGGGATACGTTAACTCTGTTGTGATATTCTAAGTTTTGCTTTTTGCGCATGTCGGGTTAGTGCTTATACAAAAACCTTATACTTTAAACTTGTAATAAGCGTGCTACTTGACGTGCACAAAAAGCTTACTTCTAGCGGAGTTAGCATGTGAGCAGGAGCGGTGAATACCACCCCACTCTTTACCTAGCCCTTAATGGGGCTCCTTCTGACCTGTATAAATATACATACAATAAAAATATACAAAGAAGTTGAATAAACCGATATAGATCTGTGTGTGTGTGTGTGTGTGTTTAGGGTGTGTATATGTATAGATAAGAACAGCTGTCCTAAAATGGTTTTGATGTTACACATTGCATTGACTGCTGTGCTTTAAAGAGATAGTAAACCAAAAATGTTATTGTTTAAAAAAATAGATAATCCCTTAATTTACCATTCCCCAGTTTTGCATAACCAACTTTGTTATAGAAATATACTTTTTACCTCTGTAATTACCTTGTATCTAAGCCTCTGCTGACTGCCTCCTTATCTCAGATCTTTTGACAGACTTGCATATTTGCCAATCAGTGCTGACTCTTAAATAACTTCAAGTGAGTGAGCACAATGTTATCTATATGAAACACATGAACTAACGCCATCTAGCTGTGTAAAAACTGTCAAATGCATTCAGATGAGAGACGGCCTTCAAGGGCTTAGAATTTAGCATAGCTAGGTTAAGCTTTCAAATAAGAATCACAAGGGAAAAAAGCAAATTTGATGATAAAAGTAAATTAGAAAGTTGTTTAAAATTACATGCCCTATCTGAATCATGAAAGTTTAATTTCCACTTTACTATCCCTTTAAAGCTGTGTTAATCAGCATTGTACTGGTATAGGGGAAATCTAAAATAAATATATCTACTAATGAAAAGTAATACAGTTTTCTTTATTCAAACATTCCATTAAAATTCCATAGCAATAGGGAGATTGTACAAAAGTCTGACGCGTTTCATTTGACGACAGCAAACACCTTGAGATTTTTATGTAAAATTTTTAGTTGTGCATAATGAAACAACTTTAAATATATATTCATTATTTATTTTGCTCCCTTTTTTGTAATTTAGTTCTGAAAATTAATCAATTTCTCAGAACTTGAAATGCACCCTACTGACTTCTCAAGGCTTACCCTGCTACATATCTGTCCCTAATTAAATTTATCAGATAACAAGTGTGAAACATTGTACTTTATACTAACATTATGACAGTGACTAGCCTTGTTGTCTGTTGACTGAAACCCTGATTGGCTCCTACAAATAAGGCAAATGGTGGGTGGAGTTTGGCTATGGAAAATGCATTAAAAAGTAAAAACGATGTTAATTTGTTTTAAAAACCATAAGACTTGGCTATTAAGTTATTCTTTAGCAACACAGCAAAAATGTCTTGTAATTACAGGGTGCTTACTGTCCCTTTAAAGGGACAGAAAAGGGGGCGGTGCCTAGCTGAGCTCTAAGATGGAGGCATAGTGAGAGAGCTCCGCATTGTCATGAGCAAGATAGCAGTTTTTAAATGGCCATAATGTTATACAGAGCCACAAATCTGTGAGATAACTAGGACACAAGGCTGGCATGAGAGCAACAGCAACAAATCACCTCCGTAAAGTCTCTCAGAATCATGAGAAGCGGCAGAGACATGGCGGTCTACGCAACATGCAACTCACAATACCCGGTGTGAACTAATACCCCAGAACACAGCCGCGCTAATTAGACAGGAGAACCGGCGCAGGAGTCCCTTGATAACTCAACTCTGCAGACGGCACCACACGGGAGTATATCAGAAGCTCCGCAATGTAACGCGGTACTTAGATAACAACTCAGAAGAAGTGCTCCGCCATTACCACGTGGGTAAGCTAATGTGAAAGCACTCGACACACAGAGTCCCGCACAACACCCCAGGACTTTCATAAAAAGCAGCCCACACTGTCAGAAACAGATTTCTTCAGCAGTGGAGCTGCATGCACTACATATTCTATGCTGGACCTTTGTTAAACTACACACGCTGACACATAGTTAGTTGAGACTATGACCTAGAGCAGCATATGTTTTCATAGAACCTGTGGGAGCTACATCTAAAATATATTCAGACCGCACTGGGAAGATTCCAATGAGGATCTTAATCACAAACTTAACTAAGCACTATTAGAAAGTGAGGGACAGTGAGTAAAACAGACAGCCTGATCACAATCTGGATCACTGATCTCTAAAAAGAGCAACTCATAGGAAATTCAAGACATATATTAAAGTCAAAATAAATAAAGGCAAGACCTGATTAACTCCTAAACTTGAGGGAGCACCATTACATAATAATATAAAACTGCCCTACATCCCAAACAGGGAATTGCACGGACATTAACCCAACAATATATAAATATATCTGTGAGGAGAGCCAGTAAGCTGGACAAAATCTCAAAAACTACTCCTGTAGACTCTTTTTTCAAACAAACAAAAGCAACTAAAAGCTCTGAAAATATGGAAACAGATAATGAAGATGATGTTGAGATAGAATCAAATGCAACAATTCAGGCAGATCAGATACCAGTAACAAAAGCTGATCTACAGTCGCTGGTCTCCAAACAGGACATTAATATAAACTTTGAGAAATTATGGAACAAGATGGATACTTTCCACTCTTCAATGACCGCCAGCCTCAAAGAAATTAAAAATGATATTACAGAAATTGATAACAGGGTAGACACGATAGAAACACAGCAAGAAGAAATGGCAGAGGATATTTCTGCACTATCTCAATCCCTGTCCTCACAACAGCAAGAGATTATAGACCTCCATGAAAAGATGGAAGACATGGAGAATAGATCTCGAAGGTGCAACCTGCGCCTTAAAGGAATCCCGGAAACTGTACTAAACAAAGATCTTAACGAATATCTCCAACAGTTGTTCCATGCCATCTCTGGAGACAACTCAGTCGACTCCTTCCAAATAGAGAGAGCACACAGAGCTCTCAGAGCCAGACCTAAAGATGATATGCCACCCAGGGACGTCATAGTCCGTATGCTACGGTTCCCCGAGAAGGAGAAAATTATGCAAGCATCTCGCAAGAATCCCACATTCAAATTCCAGGGCAATGTGGTGCAATTCTACCAAGACCTATGTATACGCACTCTACAGCGTCGCACCATGTTAAGACCACTCACCTTACTATTGTGGAGAAACCAGATACCATATCGTTGGGGATTCCCTTTTGCATTAATAGTAACGAAAGATGGGAAGACAACAATGATCAAAAATCTGGAGGAAGTCCCAACAGCATGTAAAAGTCTGGGACTAGAGTTACCAGACTTCTCATCGAGCGCAACACATTCAAGAGAGCCGACCTCCACCAACCTGAAAGGTACACCCTCTAGGAGCAAATAATCACAGGTCACTAAAGGCAGAAATTCTAAAACTTAAGAGGACTGCCCAGATCTTGGTACTAAAATAACAGCCCACACATTTACCCGCTAAACCAGGCTGGGTAACTCTCCCTATAGGAGACAGACTCTGACCCCCACAGGCTACACTGATGTTTTCCCCCTTTTGGGGTTTTTTTTTTTTTTTTTCTTCTCTGGTAGCCCGGCAAAATATATAGACTGATAAGGAAAGGAGCCTTGGGTTCAGGTTGCATGTATCCTTTTTCACGTACACTAAGCTCTTATATGAACTTGATTTACATAAGTTAGTTGTGTAACTCTACTTTGCTCAACTGGTAGTGACTTGCCCCACCAAAATGGTTAATTAAAGGAATAGTGTAGGATGTCAGTGCTCGGCAGTGTACTCTCTCCTCTCCATCCCCACTGATTATTTATCACACCTTTACCCTCCTTTTTCTCCTTGGCAATACCTTGCCGCATATTCTTTTTCAAATCTGATCCACGCCCCCCTATTTCTTCTTCCCTCTTTCTCTTCAATTGGTAACCTATTTGTGACACTTATTGAATTGTCGTTAAAGTTAAAGTTGTTTACTTGTTCATGTTAATTATGAATGTTGTTATTTACCACCTTGTTTACTCTATCCAACATTAAGTCATGAAATCAGCTCTCACCAGATGGACTCCCTCACTAGAGGACTAGATGACTTCTATTACAATTACTTGGTCAATCAAAAGACTGGTAAAACCTCCAGAATACGCTCTCACAGGGGTCAGGTAAGCCAAAAACACCGGACACACTCCTTACACTTTCACATAAACTTCTATAGTACAGAACACACAAGATGACGGTCCCAAACATAAACCTAGTCTCGCATAACGTGAGAGGCCTACACTCAAATATCAAAAGACGCACAGCCTTGTCCCAGTATAAAAACCTACACGCTAATATGATCTTTCTCCAGGAGACCCCCTTTACGACAGCCTCAACCCCTAAATATTGGACAAAGGACTATAACTATCACTTCCATGCTACTTCACCTACTAAAAAGAGGGGGGTATCTATCCTGATCCATCGCTCACTCCCATTTACACATGGGGAAACAATAGCAGACAAAGAAGGGAGATATCTAATAGTACAGGGGCAAATACAGGGAGTAGATGTGGTGCTATGTAATATCTATGCGCCAAATGAAAAACAAAATAAATTCATGAGATTGATATCCCACTTACTAACTAACTGGTCCCAGATGCGCATTATCCTAGCAGGAGATTTTAACTTAGACTTACAGAACTTGACATACAAACACCCTAACAATCTGTCCAAAAAAAATATGAGACTGCGATCTATGGCAACCACCACTATAGATATCTTAAACCCACACGCCCTGATAGACACATGGAAGACTCTATATGGCATAACCTCTGACACCACTTATTACTCTGCAGCCCACAAGAAATACTCTAAAATAGATTACATCTTTATAAGCCAGTTACTTCAACCGGTCCTTCGCTCAGCTAACATCCACACATGTGTGTGGTCTGACCACTCCATCTCACAGATTCAACTGAGGGAGCTAAGAGTCCCACACAGGTTACAGTCCGGGACCTATGATCCCTCCTGCCTACAAAACCCACAAACCAAAACTACTCTTATGAAGGCACTGGGAGAGTACTGGAATATTAATTTGGGATCGACCTCTAACCCTATATCCGTTTGGGCAGCTCATAAGTCGGTGGTCAGAGGCCTACTCATTAAAGAAAAAACTATATATAAAAACAAAATTAGAACACATCTATCTCAGCTGAATGCGGAGATAGAGGAACTAGAGCGTACACATAAATTGACATTATCCAATGCCACACTTCATTCACTCCAACTCAAAAAACAAGCACTAGCAAAATACATGAATGAAAATTCTGTCAAAATGGCACACAAACTAAACACAAATTATTTTCTATATGCGAATAAACCTGACAGATACCTGGCCAAAAAAATTAGGAATTTACACCAGGCCTCTTCCATCCCAACACTGATAGGAACAGAGGGCACCCCAACATCCCACCCTCAAGAGATAGTGGACACCTTTGCCAGATATTATGGACAACTATATGATGGTCTTAAGGTGTCCCACTCTATTGCCACTCGAGACCTATGCAGAAATTTCCTAAACACTGCCGCACTGGGTAAAATTACGGAGCAAGACCGTGACAGGTTAAACGCTAAAATCACCCAAGGAGAAATAGTAGAAGTCTTAAGAGATCTCAAACCAGGGAAGGCGTCAGGCCCAGACGGTTTCCCGGGAGAATATTATAAATTATTTAAATCCACACTAATTCCCCATTTAGTTAAGTTCGCGAACCATATCATGGAAGGTCACAACATTCCGGTAGAACTGCTTCAAGCCAAAATAGTAGTAATACCAAAACCCGGGGAAAACCCTAAATATTGCCCTAGCTACAAACCCATATCCCTTATAAACCAAGACATAAAAATAGTGACTAAAATTCTGGCCAACCGACTTAAACAGATAATACCAACTATAGTACACCCAGAACAAGTGGGTTTCATCACGGGGAGGGAAGCCCCTGACAATAAAAGGAGGATGACAGCAGTGGTGGACCATCTGACTGAGAGGGGAGTGCCTTCTCTGCTCCTAGCCTTGGATGCGCAGAAGGCATTCGATAGGGTGGATTGGCAGTACATGTGGACAGTGATGGAAGATTTGGGAATTAGAGGCCCCTTCCTAACAGCGATCAAAAATGTTTATTCTAACCCTACAGCAAGAGTTAGGGCGATAGGACACCAATCTACAACAATAAATATTAAAAACGGAACTAGGCAGGGGTGCCCCCTGTCGCCTCTCCTATTTGCCCTATGTATCGAGCCCCTAGCAGCAACTATAAGAAATAGAGTGGATATCTCTGGTTTACAAATTGGCAAGATTACCCACAAAGTAACTCTATTCGCAGATGACGTCCTACTGACTCTAACCAAGCCTCTGCTGTCCCTACCTAATTTATATGATATTATAGACAAATTTTCCACCATCTCGGGATACAAAATAAATCTAGACAAATGCGAGGCCCTCCCTATAAACCTCCCTACACACACAATCAAACTAATAGAAGCCAACTTCGAATTCAAATGGATGACAAAAAGCATTAGGTACTTGGGAATTAATTTGACCCCCCATTCTAGTGATCTTTACAAACACAACTATACACCTCTATTTAGACAGATTTGCTCAGATCTAAGCAGGTGGCAAACGTACAACTTTTCGTGGTACGGCAGACTATCCTCTATAAAAATGAATGTGCTACCACGAATCTTATATTTATTTAGAACTCTCCCAATTAAAGTTAATAAGCAAGATATAGACTCACTACAAGGAGCCCTCCATAGCTACATAAGAGACAAAAAACAGGCGAGAATCCCATCTCAAATACTATCACGACACAGGAAATTAGGAGGGGTAGGACTACCTAATCTTTATGACTATTACAAAGCCTCTAGGTTGGCTCAGATTTCATTGTGTGGTAGAAGGGATAAACATATCATTTGGCCGGACATAGAAGCGACATTGGGAGGGTTGGATTCCCCAGAAGACATTATATGGAACTGGGGGGCTACGGGGGAAGACACAAGACGAACCTCAGCGATAACAAAGCTTTCGGCCCATGAGTGGCATATAGCAGCCAAGATCCCTGGTATGTTTCCCAAGATCTCCCTGCAAAAACCCCTGAAATATTTGGTGACAGATGACTGTAGACCTAGTATTAATAAATGGGTGAATAAAGGATTCTATAGAGTTGCAGATATTGTTAAGAAAGGAGTTCCCCTATCATTCTTACAACTAAGACAACAACTAGACCCGATTCCATTACGCTGGTTCCAGTACTTACAGGTTGCCTCGGCAACGAGAGCATATCTATCGGGATCTACTCCGCAGGTTTCCACTACCTTAGAGAGATTAAGTAGTACACCTAAAAGATCGAAACACGCAATCTCACAGATATATTTAGAACTACAAAAAGCTAGGTCTGGATCCAAAAATGCTTTAATGCTTAGATGGGGAACAGAAACGGGAATAGAATGGGAGCAGGACGTTTGGGAGAAGGTACTTTTTGAATCAAGTAAAAACCTGTGCAGACCTCAGAGAAAACATTATAAAAACCTCCTTCAGGTGGTACTTAACACCTATTCGGACGTCCCACTCAAATAGAACAGGTTCTAGCCTTTGCTATAGAGGGTGTGAAGAAAGGGGATCGTACCTACACAGGTGGTGGGAGTGCCCGAGAGTCAAAGAAATATGGGTCAAAATTTCTGCATTTTTGAGCGACTTACTAGACGAACACATAACACTTGAAACCTCCCAGGCCTTACTACACAATAAGATACCTAGATTAAACAAACACATCAATGCATTTATTAGAATAGTATGCACTATAACAAGAACTAGTATAGCAAAATACTGGAAAATAGGCACCCCCACATGGAATGAAATCCTAACTAAAATTCGACAGACATACTCCCTATATGAAACAGCAGCGTTTATACAAAACACGTCAGACTCGTTCCAAAAAATTTGGTATTATTGGATCCTGAAGGGAGAAAAGAGGAAAGTTTCAGATGGGGGCATCACACAAGTAGGAGACGGTTAGCCCATTGAGAGAATTAGGGGAAATGGAGAAAAATGACCCTGTCGGAGCGAGAGAGCGAAAGGCGCCTAACAATATATCATCGGGCAGTAATACTGGAGATAAGTATTATATTTTGTATGTAACCATGCTTACATGTGAACTGGTGGTGTTTACTGTTATTGTTTTTCATTGTTAATTATTTGGCATTTTAACATCTAGACTTTCTATAGAGTTTAAATAGTTGGGCGTAAGCTCACCTGATGGCCTTCCTTAAAGGGTCACACACTATTCACCCTCCTCATTCTGGAACTGCACAAGGACCTATTTGGAAAGTCTTATGGGTTCCCCCCCTTTTTTTTGTGTGGTCTTTTTTGAGTTCCTCCGCAGATCAAGGACACAGGATTACTCATATGAACTCCTACAGGAGACCATAACTCGGAAAGTCGAGGGGTAATCAACCGAAACTGCAGCCTATTAGTAACTCTTTCTGCTTATCCCCATGACCCTTGTGTAACCCACCAACATAGGAGTGTGTGGCCCTTGTTCAAGATTGGTTATCGTCCGGTAAATCACTATGTGACTTTGCATCTTTAAAAATATATAACCTGTAATAGATATCTTGTATTCTCATTCAAGAAGGAGGCTAAATATTGTATAATTGGCAACTCTTCCTCTTTCTTTTTGGTTTGTAACCTTTATAAATGCTCAATAAAAAATTATTAAATCTAAAGGGACAGAAAACACAAACTTTTATTTTGTAATTCATATAGATAATACAATTTTAAACAACTTTACAATTTACTTCTATTATCTAATTTGCTTCATTCGCTTGGTATTTTTTTATTGAAAATCATTCCTTTTTAGGCTCAGAAGCAACAGTGCATTACATTGGTGGCTGCGCATATGAACCTCTTGTCATTGGCTCACACAATGTGTTCAGCTAGCTCCCAGTAGTGCATTGCTGCTCCTTCAAAAAAGGATACCAAGAGAATAAAAAAAAAGTGATAATTGAAGTACATTGGGAAACTGTATGTTCTGTCTGAATCATGAAAATAATTGGGTTTCATGTCCCTTCATTATAAACTGTGTACAGTCTGTCCATCTATATTTAAAAAGGTAATACCCACAATAGTGGCACATTATCTACTTTCCATCAAATTCCCATGATTCCTCTCACCCATCACCACTTACTGCCTGGGTGCCCTAACACACTGAGGCCCTAATATTCAAAACATCAGTCTGGCGATATATATTAAAAAAATGTGGACTGAACCTCGATGTGCGGACGAGTGGCGATGCGTCTCCATTAGGATATGATCAGGATACCTACTTCATCAAAAGACCACTGAGGTGCAATGTAGGCAGCAAGGGCGGGGGGGGGGAGTCTGTTTTTAAAGCGTGTTTACACAACATAGACTGCGTGTTGGGGAAATAAAAACGTTTTCTGTGTAGTAATACTTTTAAATCATGCATATTTATATTTATATTCAGTTTCACTGTACATTTAGTAGATTTGTCAAATTTTTTATTTTTTATTTTTTGATAAAATTTAGATTTTGGTAAAAATAGCTGGTTTTGCTGGTGAACGGGATACCACGATCAGCAGCAGCAGCTATTTCAAATGCTAAAATAAAGGTATTTATAAAAATTTAATATACTTCAGCAAGTAAAATGGATAATTAGGAACTAATTAAACAGGAGAATAATTTACAGCACACTCACCTAGAAGTTTACAAGTTTACATTACAAGTTTTGCATTATGGTGCGGTACGGCTATACAGCTTAAAAATTGGCCATTGCGCGTGGAATGGCAGGTAATGCAAGTCGCGGCGGTATAACTATACCACAAGCATTTTAGCCTGTAACTTAACGTCCATTCCACACTCAAAAAATTTGAGTGCGTGATTTTCCATAGCGCCGTATTACAGGTTGTATGTTCTGGCTAAAATGCTTTCGTTACTGCCTATACTATACTGCCGTGAGCCATTCCGTGATCTGAGACCAGTAGTTATGGATTTTGCGAAACAAAAGTGTTTCACAAAACTCATAACTAAAATGTAATAAAGTACACTAACACCCATAAACTACCTATTAACCCCTAAACCGCCACCCTCCTGCATCGAAAATACTATATTACACCTATTAACCCCTAATCTGCCGCCCACCCACATCGCCAACACTAAAATAAACCTATTAACCCCTAAACCACACCCCCATCGCAACTAATAAATAAACCTATTAACCCCTAATCCGCTGCCCACCCACATCACTACTACTATAATAAACATATTAACCCCTAAACCACCAGGCCCCCACATTGCAACTAATAAACTAAACCTATTAACCCCTAATCCGCCAGCCCCCCACAACGTAACTAATAAACTAAACCTATTAACCCCTATTAATTATTTAGTGTCGGCGATGTCGGGGAGCAGCGGATTAGGAGTATTTAAGACACACAGGCCCATTTATCAAAGGGCTTGCGGACCTGATCCGACACTGCGGATCAGGTCCGCAAGACCTCGCTAAATGCGGAGAGCAATACGCTCTCCGCATTTAACATTGCACCAGCAGCTCACAAGAGCACAATGCCGCCCCCTGCTGACTCGCGGCCGCCAGCAGGGAGGTGTCAATCAACCTGATCGTATTCGATCGGGTTGATTTCCGGCGATTCCTGTCCGCCTGCTCAGAGCCTCTTTATGACCGCTGCTTCATAAGTTGTGTTTCTGGCGAGTCTGAAGACTCGCCAGCAACATGGCCCTTCAAGCTCTGTACGGAGCTTGATAAATGGGCCTGTAGGGGTTTATGTTAAGGTATTAGGTTTTCAATGTTATTTTCTTTTCCCCATAGACATCAATGGGGTTTCGTTACGGCGATTTGCCATTCCACGATCGCAGGTGTTTGATCCATTGATGTCTATGGGGGAAAGCATGCACAAGCACATAAACTCAGCCCTTGGCTTTTGTGCGGTGTGGAGCTTATCGCACCACAACGAACAGCACAAAGAGGCTTCTCAGTAACTTGTAATGGCAGCGCTATAGAAAGTGCGATACCGCTCATCTTTTTGTGTTATTTACGCACCCGGTATAGCGCAAAACTTGTAATCTTGGTGACTGTGTCTTAAAGGACCACGAAATGAAGTCGAACTGCATAATTAACAAGTACACAATAAAAAGACAATGCAATAGCACTTACTCTGAATTTCAAATAAGGAGTAGTTTTTATTCTGGCAAATGTATATTTTTTTCACTGCTCACAAAAAAGCTGTAGCACATCATATAGACTTCAGATTCTAGACCTTGCTATATTCTACCCAATAACTGCTGATCAGTGCAACAGCTTCTTTATATCATCTGTCCCTAACTGGTCACAGCAAGGGACATAAAATAAAAAAGTAGCACTTAAAGGGACACTCAAGTCAAAATAAACTTTTATGATTCAGATAGTGCCTGCAGTTTTAAGACACTTTTCAATTTACTTTTATATTTGCACACTTTCTGGGGAACAAGCTACTATTGAGCATGTGCACAAGCTCACAGGGTATACGTATACAAGTCTGTGATAGGCTGATGTCTGTCACATGATACAAGGGGCCAGGAAATGGGAGAAAAAATAAATTTTCCAAGATAAAATGATAAATATTATTATTTTTTACAGCTCATATTTAAATAATTTTGTGGGGTATTAAAATATGTTGAGTTTAATGTTCTGTGCACCAGCTTTTAAGGGACATGAAACAAAATATTTTTCTTTCATGATACAGATAGAGAATACACGTTTTAAAAGGTTTCCAATTTACTCCTATTTTAAAATTTGCTTCATTCTCATTTTATTCTTTGTTGAAGAGATATCTGGATAGGTAGCGTGCACATGTCTGGATAACTACATGACAGGAAATAGTGCTGCCATCTAGTGTTCTTGCTAATGTATAACATTGTTGCAAAACTGCTGCCGTATAGTTCGGCAGACACGTGCACACTCCTAAACTTGCCTTCCTGCTTTTCAGCAAAGGATAACAAGAAAATGAAAAAAAAATAAGATAATAGAAGTAATTTGGAAAATTGTTTAAAATTGTATGTTCTATTTGAATCATGAAAGAATTTGTGTTTTTATGTCCCTTTAACGTATTTAAACGAGACGTCTCTGTTTTTCAGTTACAGAACTTATTTACGACACTGCAATGCTGGAAACATCTTGTCTCACTGTTTACTTAGCAGACAAAACGAAGCAATAATGTGTGAATAATCCGCTGACAGTAAAACAGTCACTCTCAAGTCCCCTTAGGGTAATATGATGACATCTGATAGTACAAGAATGACTCGGAAGTTGTAATTTAATTTAAAGAAAATTGGACAAGCTTTGGAGTCTAGTTATCAAAGAGTAAAAGGTGACTGGACCACATGCAGACTTGGATACCTGCTGTGCTTATGCGCACGCTGCCTGGATCTCTCCCAATGCTGTCTATTGAAGTATCGCAGAATGTTCAAAAGCACACAAAGGCAAAATACATCCAAGCTATCTAAATACAAAATGATATGACACACATGTTTAATTACACAAGAATCTGGCGCCGTTTAATGCAAACACCAAGTGATTATATTTGGCCTAAAATGTGTGGTGTTTGTTCAATTGTAAAAACAGTTAAGAAGGATAGACAGATAGATACATACATAGATAGATGGATGATAGGGACATATAGTTGAGCAGATAAGTAGATAGATAGACAGACAGATAGACACAGATTGATTAATTGATAGACAGACAAACTGACAGATATATAGATAGATAGATGATAGATATAGACATATGATTTTAACAGATAAGTAGACAGACAATAGATAGATATAGACAGACAATAGATAGATTGATATATATATATATATATATATATATAACATATGATTGAACAGATAAGTAGACAGAAAGATGACAGATAGATAGAGACATATCGTTGAGCAGATAAGTAGATAGATAGACAGACAGACACAGATTGATAGATAGATGGACAGACTGGACAGATAGATAGATGATAGATATAGACATATGATTGAACAGATAAGTAGAAAGACAGACAATAGATAGATAGATAGAGACAAATGGTAGAAGAGATAAGTAGATCTGTATCTGGATTTCCTATAGATAGGGTAAGCATGAGAAAAACTTCATATATTTGGCCCTATCTATCAAGCTCCGAACGGAGCTTGATGGCCCGTGTTTCTGGCGAGCCTTCAGACTCGCCAGAAACACAAGTTATGGAGCAGCAGTCACAAAGACCACTGCTCCATAACCCTGTCCGCCTGCTCTGAGTTGGCACCCCCCTGCTGGTGGCCAATTGGCCGCGAGTCTGCAGGGGGCGGCGTTGCACCAGCAGTTCTTGTGAGCTGCTGGTGCAATGCTGAATACGGAGAGCGTATTGCTCTCCGCATTCAGTGATGTCTTGCGGTCCTGATCCGCACTGTCGGATCAGGTCCGCAAGACATTTGTTAAATTGGCCCCTATATATATTTTCACACCCTTTCTCAGACAGTAGCAGACCTATGGAACAGAGGGTCATGGTGTAAAAAAAATGTTGGACCTCTCCAAAGGTAACTCAGTAGTAAGTAATAGTAATATTATACATGCTTCTCTGTATAATGTGAGTTAGATAGATATAGATAAAAAGATAGACCTGCACTAATAACAGGCTCCCCTGCCTCAGTATTGTACACATTCTTCACACACCTGTGTATAGACTGGCTGCTATGGGCCCCCTCCAGCACTTGGGCCCTGGGGCCACTTCCCCTGCTGCACCAATGGTAGCACCACCCCTGTTCTCAGACCAACTTGTAAATAAAAATTACACAACCAATGAGTAATGCAAAGTTCATTTACTTTTTTGGATTCTTTTTTAACTTGTGCATTGCAAGTTCCTATTCGTCAATCGTAAGCTAACATCCTGCTGTTAATATTTGATTTATTATAATGATCACCGCGTGTAACAGTGCCATGCACCCCATCTATGAATAATGTTTTAAAAGTGAGATTTGTTCACATTTTTAGCAGTTATATTAAAAAAAAGTTATTTGTAAAATGTGGAAATCTATGCATGGGGTATTTCGGGTAAATGAAGTTTGAGGAAAAAAATAAAAAATAAAAACTGGTGCAAGGACAAGTGAGGTCTTACCCCAATAATTTATATGTGCAATTGTGCAGTGTTCTCACTCAAGTCAAAATAAACTTTTATAATTCAGAAAGAACAGCAGCTTTAAGACACTTTCCAATTCCATTATCAAACTTTGGACAGACTTTTTATATTCACACTTTCTGGTCCTACTTTCATGATCCTACTTATCATGGGCACAAGCTCACAGGGTATATGTATACTAGTCTGTGATTGGCTGCTATCTGTCACATGATACAGGGGGCTGGAAATGGGAGAAAAAAATAAAGTTGTCAGAAAGAAATCTACTGTTTATTTGAAATTCAGAGTAAATGCTATTGCCTTGTCTTTGTATTATGTACTGTACTTGTTAATTATGTAATTCTTTGAGTGGTCCTTTAAAAGGGACTTTAAACAGTAAATACGTTTTATAAGCATAGTAATTCAGGTTATCCTCCCCCTTCTCTCTATTCATTGGTGCCCCTATATTAAAATCAAGCTTTCATTGCATTCCACTGCTAACATGTGTTTGCATATGTGTAGCAACCCTTCTTCAGATACTTGCATTGAAACTTAGGTTACAATATGGAGGCATCCCATAATCAGAGGTCAGTGCATGAAATGTATTTTATGTTTAATGATCCTTTAGGGCAATGGCTCTAAAGCTAAATCTGTCGACCGCAGTATATGAAAATTTAACATGATCATTTGAAAACCATGAGAAAAGCTGTTTTTTCTCAACTGATTGGCTTGCAATTGCATGACAAGAAAATGGTTATTATTGCTTTAACTGACATATTATACAGTGAAATACTGGAGCAGCCCAGCCCTTCTATTGTGCAGCAGATGCTACAAAGCAAACATTAAAAAAGAACCTATTTTACTCTTTATGCCTTTTATAACCACAAGATAAGCATAATATGTACATACCTGATACCAGTCTCTGCACTAACAGAGGCTCTGATTTGTAAGCTTGTTCTATACACTAAGCATATCCACCAATCAAATCTTCCACACATCCACCAGCTACTATGCGCCTATTAATGCTGAGATTACTTTATAGAAACTTAGGCCTAGACTACAAGTGGAGCTCAAGAATATTAGTGCTATGAAGAACTAACACCATTCAATATGTATATTTTGTATGTGTATGTACAGTATGTATGAGTGCACATACATATGTACACATACACCATTACACATACATACACATAGATACATAAACACATACAAATCCACAAACATACACCTTTAAACCCTTCCCAGTCCAACACCTTGTCATATAACATATCCCTTAAAATCACTTTTTAAACATGTATTATGTATAAAAGTTAGTAAAATACTGTATTTCAATATGTTTTACATGTGTTTTTAGATACCTTAATTGTAGCGATTTACTTCAGGTCTCCAGTTAGGCTAACCTTTTTAGCACTATTATGTAATGTGCTCAAACTTGTAATTTGAGCTATATTTAGTGCAGCCACGCTAAAAAAAATGTTGGTCATGTTAACATTCTCTAGTAATTCCATTTTTACCATGGACTTGTGATATCAGATTGTAACCTGGACTGTAATGTTCAAAACTGACTTTTTTTTAACTCAGGTTGAATTGTAAGGTGTCTTCCATGTCTCTTTAAACCCACAGAACATTTATGTGGTTGTTGATTAGATTATACTCATTTTCCCCTTATTGATGGTTAAACTTTGGTTTAGAGCGGTTATTATTATTTTTTTTTCATTTCTGGGGTTTAACATATAAACACACTCCATTTAATTATATAAACTAACTGTGTTTGAATAAGCAATAAAGAAATGTGTATCCAATTTGCAATGCATGAATGTTATAATATTCAATTCTGTAAGAGGATAAATATTCTATCCAGCAAACAGAAATATACAAGTAATATGAAAAAGTCATTAAAAACTGTTTGATATTGGAGAACTAGTGAGTATATCTATCTCTTAGCGTAAGTCATGTTTTCAGTGGAAAGAAATGAAAGGATATTTAATAAACATTGGGTGACGCCAAACATTCTTCTCTTATTCCTAATTTTGATTAGTGCCAACTGGCTCTTAATTATAATTGTGAAAATCTTTGCATGCAATGTTGCAAATACCCGTGCCGGTTTCTCAATTTAGAGTCATGCACATTTTCCTTTGAAAAGGATTCTGTCAGATCAAATTAATTAGGTACAGCAGCAAGAATGATCTCATTTGAAGAGATGGCAATGAATATAATGTTGTTTTGTATTTAGGTAATTTTATATAAGGCTCTTTTGGATAGAGAATTTCAATAGAAAGATTGAGGTTAACATGGAAAACTCAGCATGGATACAAATGATCAGTTTGATACAAATACAAATTAAACCAACATGTTTTCACTGCAGTTTAACTTGTATTTGCTTCTAGTTCAGAATACATTTACTTTTCTGTTAGTTTAATAAGTGTATTGTGAATTTTGAGCGAACTTCACCTGCACACAAATGGTAAGATAAATCAATAAGAACTGCAAGTGTAAAACACTTAGGGTCCGATGTTTAAAATATCTCTGTGTCTGCCGTCAAATGTGCTTTTCTGTCTTGCCAATGTCACAAAATTCTCGCCAGGTGAAATATTGTAAAAAGGTAGGCTTACCCTTGCTGTACAGATGATTGGTGATGTGCCTTCCATATCAAACTATAGGTCTTGGTGCTTTTGAACATTCCGAGCACAATGCTACTGAATGTGAATCTCAGCTGTGTGAAGGGGGCATATTTTCAAAACGTTTCACAACATATAGGGGTTAATCTATCAATGGATCTAAAAGAAGAACAAGACATAAGTCCTAAAAAATATCTTTGTGTTAAATTTCCATCTCAAAATACAATTGTAAAAAGACCTAGCTTTAAGTTCCTTGCCTATAAATACATTTATTCCAACTTCTAATATGTCTAGTATTTATAATTTGCATTGAATTGCAGACATTTGGAACACAATTTCATTCTATTCTTTTCTATGGACTTTGCGACAGAGAAGGTGGAGAATACACGTTTGGTACCCAAGCGGATAATTTGTTGAAGACTAGACAGTGTGATAACTTGCCGATCTTGATCAGATTTTGCTAAATACTGGCAGAAAATTTGTAAAAAATCAATAAGATGCAGATTCAAATTCAGAGGGAGACAAAACTATTGTTTAGGCCTGGGTCCACACTTAGATAAATCAAGAAACTAGAATACGTGCTTATTTTGCTGAGCGGACACAGGCGAACAGAGGATTGAAGCTATGATAAATAGACCCCATAATGGGCTAGATTACGAGCAAATTAGCTCTTCCGCTCGTGCGTAAACTTTGTTATACAGAGGCTTTTTGCGCTCATATTACAAGTTTAAAGTAAAAGGTTTGCACACAAGCACTAACCTCACTCATGCAAAAAGATTGATTTTGAATATCACAAATGCGTTAACATATTTCCTCATAAACTTCAATGGAGCGCAAAAAGTGGGGTAAAAAACAACAGCACTCGCATGCAAATCCAATTGCGTTTAACCAAGTATGTTAACCCAACATTAAATATGAGTATTTTACATTCCAATGTTCTTCACATAGCAGAATATGTTTTATTTATTCTTAAATAAATATTTCTATATATCTGATGTTTTTTTGGTAAAATATATATCTATACCTATATATATATACAAAACAAAGGATGTACATCCTAAGCCCTGTAAACCTGTCTGTCAGTATTCAGGGCTTTGGTGTTTACAGTGAATTAGGATGTGTACCTTGCCGGTCTGAGAGTGCAGTCCATTCCTGTGTTTTATATGTACTCAGGGAAACTACAAATGCCTGTCTCACCCTGGGATGTTTGCAGTTGGTTTGTTTGAAAGTATCCATTATGTGACTGCTGGTTAGGGTCCCAGGATGGGAGAGACCTTGACGTGGTCCTGGGTTTAAACCATTTGGCGCCAAATGCAACTAACTCTCCCGTGTTTCCTTTTAATCATTGCTGGGTACCTTATAAAAGTGTATAGCGTTGCTCCCCTTCAACCAGAGGGGAAACAACAACAAAAATACAAGAAAGCGCACCCTTCAGTTTCCTTGCATTCTTTCTGTGTGTTATATATATATATATATATATATATATATATATATATATATATATATATATATTATATATATACACAATATATATATGATTATTTAATGGTATAGGTATATACAGATATATATAAGAAAATCTATTTAAAAATACTTAAAATGTATTCCCCTATGTGAAGAACACTGGAATGTGAAATATTTACAGCGAATACACAGTTAAACACATGTTTGTTCATGCTTTCAGCTACTTGACTGCAAAGGGCTCCAATGCACATATATGTATACATATTTATGTGTTTAAATGTGTATATGTCTATAAATACATATATGCACAAATAAATACATAAATACATATTTACACACATATAAACATATATATATATAATGTGTTTTATGCAACTTTTTAGTTGAGCGTAACAGTTAACCAAAGCTCTGAAGTCATGCTAACCCTACGCGCGTTAAATTCAATTGTGCTCAAGCAAACTCATTTACTTTCAACTTGTAATATGTGCGCTACTTGCACGCAGTAGCGATACACCCCTTATCGCTCACACGCAACAGTTATCGCGCCACTTCAAATCTTGCCCAAACTGTGTTTCATAATATAAAATTGCATTATGTTTTGTAATAATTCAAATGATCTTTTTGCAAACTCATCTCGCCAATGAATGAATGGCAAGAAATGTATGTGTTTAAATGTTCACCTAAGCTAGCATGTATTGTTTAGAACATTAGAAGATACCTGCAAATTATCCTCATTGCTATACAAGTTATGCCCAGAGAACGCCCATTGAACACCTATATCAATGTGGTGACCATTATTAATAAAGAAAATAATATTAATAATAATAATAATAATATACATATAAAATGGATTGTGGGTATATTGTGTACTTGTATCTGTTGTAAATATTTTAGACTGTAAAATAGAAATTTATAGGCTAGATTAATATTAGAGAGCAAAAATCTTAGCAATATTAAATTAGCTCAAATTAATTTAATAGTGCTTTTATTCTTGTGCTGGTATTACAAATTGGAAGCAAAATGTTGGTGCACAAGCGCTAACATCTAGAGGTTGGACAGCACAGCCGCTCTATCTCCATTTCCTCATAGACTTCTATGGGGATCGCTACAAAAGCCTCTTCTGGCTTTTGCATCGTGCTCTAACCAGAAGGTACGCTAGGACAACTGCGCTAAAGGTGAAGGTGTTAAGAAATACTTCAAATACCTTTTTTTTTTCACTTAGAAGAAAATTTTATATTTATATATAGATTTATGAGTATATATATATATATATATATATATATATATATATATATATATATATATATATATATATATATAATGCAAGATAATAGAAGTAGACTCAGTACTGCTTAATCAAAATAAATCCTTTATTGAGGTGTAGAAGAACTTTGTTACAAAAATATTGGCGTATGAAGGGGCTACATTGGAGCCCATGGCCGTGCCTTTTTTCTGAAGGTAGTACGTGTCTTGAAATAAAAAATAATTTAATTACAGGACAAGTCTTAGTAAAATTTTAATCAATTCAAATTGTGCGTTAGTCAGGAAAATGTATTGTTTAGCAAGATCAAGTACAGATTGTATGCCTGCTTCGTGTGGTATTGATGTATAAAGGCTTTTATGTCTAAACTAAACAAAATGTCAGAATCATCACAAGTGCCACATACTTTAGTAAGAAAATCCCTCGTATCCTTCAAAAAGGACTGCTATTTAGAAGCTATGGGGTTTAAAATCTTATCCAGAAAAATAGAGATATTTGCAAAGGTCAGTACCAGAGTCGGTACCAGCAACAATGGGCCTCCCTGGGGGTTCTTTTAGGTTTTTATGGACTTTTGGGAGAGTGTAAAATAGAGGCGTGCTGGGATATTTTTTTTTAATTAGGAATGTTGCCAGATTTTGTGTAATGATCTCTCTCTGAAGTGCCTCATCCACAATTTGTTTATTCTCCATCTGGATTTCATTGACAGGATTATTATAAAGAATCTGGTACATTCCCCCCATCAGACAGTTGTCCCAAAATTTCTTTTATGTAGTAATCTTTATCAAGCACTACTACTGCCCCGCCCTTATCGGCATGTTTAATGACAATCTGATGGTTTGTAGACAGAGTATGGCTAATCTTTCTGCATAGGTTAAGTTATTTTTTATTGATCCTTACCTTGCTTTATCTAGCAATGTTTTAATATCACTTTGTACAAATTTAATGTAAGTTTCTATCCCCGGGTTAGTGGTACTGGGTACAAACTTAGATTTATTTTTTAAGCCAAAAGGTTTTAAGTCAAGAATAGTGTTCTCTTGTGTGGTGCTTTTAATATCATCAGGTTTGTGCATATCATTAACAGAGAAATGTGCTTTTAGTCTAAGTACACGAAAAAAACAATAGAGATCTTTCTCTAAATTAAACACATCTATGCCTTTTGTTGGGCAAAAAGACAAGCCCTTACTTAACACACTTAATTCAGTATTTGTTAAGTTGTACTTAGAAATGTTAATAACCAGAGTCTTATTGGTATAATTCATCTCACTACTAGATGTATTAAGTGAACATGATTGCCCAACCTTATGATATCAAATGTCCCAGTTGTATAATCTCCACTCTTAGTATAATCAGCATTAGATACCAAGCTCGTTACAACATGTTCCATTATTGCGGGTTGTATTTCCTCCACCCTCTGTGTACCTTCTTGCTCCTCGTGCGGACTGGTTCTAATGTCTCTCTGCTTCAGTTTGTGTTTGAGGCCGCCCCTCCGGTATCCGTATCTGAGCTTGTGTATAAAAAATCCTCTGAGGAGGAATTATCCGAGCTGCCATGTATTGTTTTTCTAGGAGCCTGTCAAGTACCTTTCCATGTACTGCCTCCTCTCTCTTGTCGCCAGCATGTGATCTTCACGTGCAAAAGATCTTCACATGACCAATGGTAAATACAATTCTGCTGGTAGTCATCCTAATCACGGCTAAACTTTTGCCTTTTAGTTTCCTTCAACTAATTGCGGTATTCCTCTATGAGTTTATTCATTTCAGACTTCATCTTTTGTAATTTGTCTGATGAGAAGTGGGTATTCAAATGTTTTTCCACTTCTGTTATCACAGTTTTTTTGCTTTTCGATCTCCACTTGCAAACACTCAACAGTATAATTTAAAAAGGAGGGGTTAAGTCGGGGTTAAGACGGGAACGCATGGGAATGGAGTTCCTGCACTATTTTTGCAGGAGGAACTAAGTTCCCTCTGGACTGAGAACAGAAACACTTTAATAAACACTGCTGCTGCTGGTGGGAGGAGCTGGACCACAGTCTAGTTAGAGGGATAGTGAGATCCTCTAGTAATGGGCAGTAACACTTCCTACAATACACTAAATGTAAGACTGTCAGCGGTCCTGCTGTGTTATCACCCCTGTTATTGATATTATCTTTATTTTCTTTTATTACACACAATGCTTACATTTCTGTGTGGCTTGCTCTGGAGTTATTTAGCTCCCCTCAGCAGAAATAGAACTATTGCACCTTAAGTGGGTGACACTCTGTGACAGAAGAGGATTCTCAGGCCCAAAGGCAATTGTTCAATGCTTCATTGGATTTACTTTGCTTTCATTAACCAAAGTCTATAGATTATATACATATAAATACTGTGTGTGTTAGTATATATATATATATATATATATATATTTATATATATATATATTCTCAGAACCCGTTCTTGTGTGTGTAATTCCGGAGTATAATACCCTTTTCTTTGAGTGTCTCTGGCTGCTAGTTCCAGCAGCAGGCTTCTAATTTGGGTATATACTTACGATGCACGCTCCGGCGTGTTAATAAAGAATCCAGACTTCAGTATACAAACGGCCGTTTGTTTTAGCTTGTTTCTTCTTCCCCCGTACTCGTTTAGTATTGAGATCTTGCAGGGGATATGCGAGCTGTGGTGGATAACGTCTACGCGTTTCGCCAGTTGGCTTTATCAAGACGGATTCTTGATAAAGCCGACTGGCGAAACGCGTAGACGTTATCCACCACAGCTCGCATATCCCCTGCAAGATCTCAATACTAAACAAGTACGGGGGAAGAAGAAACAAGCTAAAACAAACGGCCGTTTGTATACTGAAGACTGGATTCTTTGTTAACACGCCGGAGCGTGCATCGTAGGTATATACCCAAATTAGAAGCCTGCTGCTGGAACTAGCAGCCAGAGACACTCACAGAAAAGGGTATTATACGCCGGAATTACACACACAAGAACGGGTTCTGAGATTGAGGTTCCAAGTGAATCTTGTATCGTACAAGACAGGAAGGCTGACAAGAGACCCAGAAACTTCCCGGTAAGACATATTGAAATATCGTCAGACACAGAAAGTGTCAGAAGACCCGGTAAGCTCTCTTATAATTTGAAAACATCACAATTTATATCAACATCACATATCACAACTTGCAAAAATACTAAAAGTGTAACAGAACTATGTCTATCTGAAAACAAAAGTGCATCGGACTGCACAATGTACATGAACTTTTGAGACAATCTGAAACATTTTGATTAAAATTCTGTAATGCTATTACCAAGGTGGAATTAATATAAAGAACTTTTTTCTTGAATTTGCAGATAAATCTTTTTAACAAAAGGTGGTAATTTATTAAGGTGGTATATATACTATAAATTTTCTTTTATCCATACACTATTCACTGAGTGTTTTCCATTGTGAAGTATATTCAAATACTGGGTACCTATATATTTTAACCTAGTCAGGGCATCTATTTGTATATGTATGAGAACAATTAATATAGGGAGACGTCCCTTACTTTAAATCTGTTTTTGTCTTTTTTAGCGAATAAATTGCATTTTAAAATTTTAATATAAGTCTCCATATCATCCTTTAAGCTTTTCTAGCGCTCCTTAACTACATTTGTTTGTTGTTATTTTATTGTAAATTGGTTAATCCTAGGGAAGATTACCTGTGAGGGAGCATAAGGATAAAAACTTGGCACTAATCTTAATCTAACTCTTATACCTCCATTTTCAAGCAAGTGCACTTACCAAATACAGGTAAAATAGAATATACACAAGATGAGGTACAGCACTATGTTGCCAAAAACGTTTTTCTTTTTTCAAGTGCACGTAGACTTACAGGGTCCTGCTAACCCCATTCTTTATGCAATTCAAGAAAATAGAAGTAGTCTCAGTGCTGCTTACTGTAATCAAAGTAAATCCTTTATTGAGGTGTAGAGGATAAAACACAACAACATTTCGGGCCTACATAGACCTTACTCATGCTATAATGCACAGGTAGCAACTTCCTTTTAAAGCACCTGAGACCTTAATTGGCTAATACATTGCCAAATCTATGTCTATGCTTATATAAAGGCGCCATCTAGTGGATATCTTGTATTCATATACACATTTGTTTTACCTGTCAGATTATAATCACAACAAATACCATAAATAATTCATTACATAAATTCATACCATTTAAAAACAATTGTATATTAAAAACAATATAATAAAGACTAAAAATACATTGAACATGATAAAATAATTATTCAAACCATCCTGGAAAGCTATCAAACATGTAAAACATTCCAGATTTGCAGTTTATCAATACCCTATGTGTATTGAATTTGATGTGTCCATTTTCTTGCTGAAATAACACTTGTGGTCGGGAGAATTGGGTTTGCTGTCAATGCTTCGTATGATTTTCCCACTATCTGGTTTTATCTAATCCAAAATGTTTCCATTACGGTAATGGTGTTATTGTCTGGATTGTGGAAAACTTTAAAAAGATGGATCAGGAGCAGAAAAAAACACAGATAAACAGAATTACAGGGAATGGAATTGACCCCTATGTGTTGAATCACTGCAAAAGGGTTAATCCCTCAGTTACACACACTATAGAGCAGCAATGCAGTACTTAAAGTTAGCTGAACACATCTGCTGAGCCAATGAAACAAAGCATATGTACATAGTCACCAATCACAAGCTATCTACCAATACCAAAGTACATTTGATAATAAGGTAAATTAAAAAGTATCTTAAAATGATATGGTATTTCTGGACCATGAAAGCTGAACTATATCTTCTACGTCTCTTTAATTACCTAATGTTCTTAAGCAAAGACTTAGGTGACTTCTTAAATGAAACAAATATTTCCAGTATCTAACACCAAAGTGTAAGCAATTTATTCACATCATTTATCCATCATAAGCTGTGTATAGCACATAGGGAAAAGTGTCTACTTTCATCTACTGGACTTTTGTTGATTGCGCTATACTGTTAACACAATCAGACAAAACAGTGGTAGTTTCTTGACATATTTATTGCTGTAGATAATTCATTCTCCTGCCTTGAAATAATTTTTGCCACGTGTAGATGTTTTCCCCTTTTTTGAGTTTAATTCAAGACACATCAGCCGTTTTATCATATTTTGGACCAATTATTTTCAGTAGAGAAGTCTTAATGTGAGGTCATGCACACCAATTGCAGTATCTTGGCAGCTAAACACACTTATTGTGAAGAGTTTCTGAAGCAACTGTGCCATTAAACAGGAAAAAAAATGTCAGTTTTAACATATAGGGATAGTTATAAATGTAGGTTAATGGAACCAACATGGAATAAAACAATAAATAGAAAGATTACATCTTGTAGAACAAATTGGCTTGATGCAGCAAAACTTCATGTGTTAAATTTCCAAACATAATTACAGTGATTGAAAACAAAATAGCTGTGTTTTTACATTGCAGGCATATTACTCGGATTAGTCAAACATTGTATCTTCATTTGTTGTGCCGTGGGACCTTTATTTGGGATAAATATTTCAACAATATATAAAATTAATGAATAGGGAAATATTTGTATACTAATAAAAGTTCCAAAAAGCAGTATTTTTGGAAACAATGATTGGAAAGTCGGTAAATATTATAAGCTCATGGTAGGTCAACTAGATCTGTTTCTGCCAAGAAAAGCAAGATTTATTAGTTTATATTTTATTGTTGAGTAACAAAATGCATAGTTACATAAAAAGCCACTTAATACTTTTTTTTTTTTATTCTAGCACTTTTGTTGTATTTTATTACATGTACAACAAATGAACAATGGAAACAAATTAGAATAAACTGAAAATTTTGTTATTTATTATGCTGTTATTTTTATATCCAAAATTGATGGATACAAAATGTACACTCACAGATCAACAAATATATCATATGGAGAAAACACAATGAAAATGATTTTTTAATGATGATTTTTTTTGTTGGCAGCTGAACTTGCTAAACATAACTTTATGTTTTCGATTTAATGCATTTTTTTTTGAGAATTAATATTGCATATACAGTATCTAACCTGTTCTGCATTTTGTGGGACATCAGTATTTCCCCTACTCTTTTTCATAATCCAGGACTGGAATGCAAACTCCCATAATGTTTTCAGTGACGGTACAGTATTCCAGGCATATGGATGCATAATGGCTATCAGTTAAGCGCGAGTGAAAAGGGGTTTATCACGTCTGTTTGCGCACGTCAGGGTTTTCACTCCTATTACAAGTTGAAAGTAAACACGATCGTTTGAGCACAATGAAGTTAACGCGTGTTGGGTTAGCGCGACCTCAGAGTTCTGGTAAATTTTTTGCAAAACAACAAAGTCTCACAAAACACTTAAAAAATAAAGTACAAAATACAGTTACACTCATAATAATACCATCTAATAAAAATTATTTTAAAAAATTATTGCACAAAAAAGTTAGAAAAAAAGGCAGACTAAGGGCTTTAACATAGAGATACATTCATATACTGTACATGCCTAAAGAAGTATATGATCTGATGAAGTGCAGGTATGCCTGCGCGAAACATGTCAGGTGTTTCTATGTCTGCTATGTCCCTTTGATTGTGGATGAATAAACCCGACTTGATTACCAGCACTGTTATTGTGGGTTGCAGTACTTTCTTCCTTTTCGTTTTATATATATATATATATAAATGTTCATATGTATTACATACTGTATGTATTTATGTATATATGTGTATATATTTATTTACAGACATATATAAATACACATATAAACACATAAATACATATGTACACTAATATAGACATATATATATATATATATATATATATATATATACAGTATATATATATATATATATATATATATATATACACACAACAATAAACCATAACAAAGTAAACAAACATTAAAGCAAAAGACAACAATATAAGAAAAACAAAGTAAACAAATATTAAAGCAAAATACAGCAACAAGAACAAGGCAAACAAACATTAAAACAAAAAAAACACCACAAGAAACCACAAGAAAATATTCAAACAGTAAAGAAAAACATCATTAAACATCAACAATAAATATTTATTACTCACCATCTGAAGTCTTCTCTTCTATCTTCATCAGAAGCAATCTACAGGAAAAAAAAACACTCCACCCACTACATGGTTGACCCTCAATGGCCCATGTCAGTCTGGTCTTGGCTATGCAGATGACATATCAGTCACGTGTAGGAACCTGTAGGAGGCTAGCCGGCTACCCAATCTACTAAAACAGAAGAAATCATCAACACTAAAACATATGTCTTACGCGTTTCGGCATAAGACATAGTCATAACCTGACACACCTGGCATACAGCTTCAATTTATTTACATAATACAATTCTCATTGGCTAAAATTTACTAAAAAGAAAAATACTTAAGCTATTCTTAAAGTGAAATCACTAAATACATTATATAAAATAATTAGCAGAAAGTGTATGACTCTAAGCAGCAGCGGCTGAATTATATATGCTCTTGTAATTACTTTAGAGTACATTTAAGTTAAAAATACTCAATTCATATGAAACTGTTGGGCATCACATTTTCATCCTAAATAAACAAATATAACAAAATAACGAACATATAGAAGTTATATATAAATTTAAATAGCTAAACAATATTATTGTGGCTATAAATTAACTGAGATACACACATTCACCTTTGTATATACATGAGTTTATGTTTGCCTATTCCAAGGTGGCAGGGAATGCAAGGAATTCAGGGAAAAAAAATGAAAATAGAACTCATTTCCAATAATTGATCAAACCATATTCTGAGTTTAATCCAAAAGGTACTCAAGGTTTTAGCGTGAATATCCAGTACATTTCCTGTCTGACAGCCTTAAAAAGGCTTTTGATGCCTCCCAAAAAACCTCTGATATATTTAAATATGATTTGCTAAAATTAAAGTATTCTTTCCATTTCTCAACTAATCAGTTTTTTTTTTTAAATCTTCAATTATTGATCATGTATTTAAAGGGACAGTCTAGGCCAAAATAAACTTTCATGATTCAGATAGGGCATGTAATTTTAAACAATTTTCCAATTTACTTTTATCACCAATTTTGCTTTGTTCTCTTGGTATTCTTAGTTGAAAGCTTAACCTAGGAGGTTCATATGTTAATTTCTTAGACCTTGAAGGCCACCTCTTTTCAGAATACATTTTAACAGTTTTTCACCACTAGAGGGTGTTAGTTCACGTATTTCATATAGATAACACTGTGCTCATGCACGTGAAGTTATCTGGGAGCAGGCACTGATTGGCTAAACTGCAAGTCTGTCAAAAGAATTGAAATAAAGGGGCAGTTTGCAGAGTCTTAGATACAAGATAATCACAGAGGTTAAAAGTATATTATTATAACTGTGTTGGATATGCAAAACTGGGGAATGGGTAATAAAGGGATTATCTATCTTTTAAAACAATAAAAATTCTGGTGTAGACTGTCCCTTTAAGTAAGAGAAAATGATTACTTTTGTTGACATTTGAAATTTCTGAAAGAATGTTCAATGTGATAACTGCATGATCTGAGATCACAATATCCAGGATTTTTAAACTTATATCCATGCTTAATAGCCTTTCAGAAATTAGAAAAAGATCAATTTTCAAATAGGATTTATAATCCTTACACTCACATGTGTATTCCCTTAAATCTGGATTTTGCAAATGCACAAAACTCATTAAATAATTTATCTTCTCCTTTATACCTGTTCCAATTACAGTGGGGCAAAAAAGTATTTAGTCAGCCAGAAATTGTGCAAGTTCTCCCACTTAAGAAGATGAGAGAGGCCTGTAACGTACACCTCAACTATGAGAGACAAGATGTGGAAACAAATCCAGCCAATCACATTGTCTGATTTGGAAAGAATTTTTTTGCATATTATGATGGAAAATAAGTATTTGGTCACCTACAAACAAGCAAGATTTCTGGCTCTCACAGACCTGTATCTTCTTCTTTAAGAGGCTCCTCTGTCCTCCACTCATTACCTGTATTAATGGCACCTGTTTGAACTTGTTATCAGTATAAAAGACACCTGTCCACAACCTCAAACAGTCACACTGCAAACTCCACTATGGTGAAGACCAAAGAGCTGTTGAAGGACACCAGAAACAAAATTGTAGACCTGCACCAGGCTGGGAAGAATTAATCTGCAATAGGCAAGCAGCTTGGTGTGAAGAAATCAACTGTGGGAGCAATAATTAGAAAATGGAAGACATACAAGACCACAGATAATCTCCCTCGATCTGGGGCTCCACGCAAGATCTCACTCCGTGGGGTCAAAATGATCACAAGAACAGTGAGCAAACATCCCAGAACCACACAGGGGGACCTAGTGAATGACATGCAGAGAGCTGGGACCAACGTAACAAAGGCTAACATCAGTAACACACTACGCTGCCAGGGACTCAGATCCTGCAGTGCCAGATGTGTCCCCCTGCTAAAGCCAGTACATGTTCAGGCCCATCTGAAGTATGCTAGAGAGCATTTGGATGATCCAGAAGTGGATTGGGAGAATATCATATGGTCAGATGAAACCAAAGTAGAACTGTTTGGTAGAAACACAACTCGTTGTGTTCGGAGGAGAGAGAATGCTGAGTTGCAACCAAAGAACACCATACCTACTGTGAAGCATGGGGTGGCAACATCATGCTTTGGGGCTGTTTCTCTGCAAAGGGAACAGGATGACTGATACGTGTACATGAAAGAATGAATGGGGCCATGTATCGTGAGATTTTGAGTGCAAACCTCCTTCTATCAGCAAGGGTATTGAAGATGAAACATGGCTGGGTCTTTCAGCATGATAATGATCCCAAACACACCGCCCGGGCAATGAAGGAGTGGCTTCGTAAGAAGCATTTCAAGGTCCTGGAGTGGCCTAGACAGTCTCCAGATCACAACCCCATAGAAAACCTTTGGAGGGAGTTGAAAGTCTGTGTTGCCCAGCGACAGCCCCAAAACATCACTGCTCTAGAGGAGATCTGCATGCAGGAATGGGCCAACATACCAGCAACAGTGTGTGACAACCTTGTGAAGACTTACAGAAAACGTTTGACCTCTGTCATTGCCAACAAAGGATATATAACAAAGTATTGAGATTAACTTTTGATATTGACCAAATACTTATTTTCCACCATAATTTGCAAATAAATTCTTTCCAAATCAGACAATGTGATTTCGTCTCTCATAGTTGAGGTATACCTATGATGAAAATTACAGGCCTCTCTTCTTAAGTGGGAGAACTTGCACAATTGGTGGCTGACTAAATACTTTTTTGCCCCACTGTATGTATATCTGACCTATGTTATTTAGGATACATAACATGTTAAAATCACAAGCAACTATTAGGTTACATTCACTAAATTGTAATAGCCTTAAAGGGACAGTCTACTTGAAAATTGTTACTGTTTAAAAATATAGATAATCCATATACTACCCAATCCCCAGTTTTGCATTACCAACACTTTTATATTAATAATACACTTTTTACCTCTGTGGCTGCCTTGTATCTAAGCATGTGAAGACTGCCACCTTATCTCAGTTCTTTTGACAGACTTGTATTTTAGCCAATCAGTGCTAACTATTGGTAGTTAGCACTGATTGGCTAAAATGCAAGTGAGCACAATCTTATCTATATGACACACATGAGCTAGCACTCTCTAACTGTGAAAAACTGTCAAATGCACTGAGACAAGAGGCGTTCTTCAAAGGATTAGAAATACCAAGAGAACAAAGCAAATTTGATGATAAAAGTAAATTGGAAAGTTGTTTAAAATCGCATGCCCTATCTGAATCATGGAAGTTTAATTTTAACTTGACTGTCCCTTTAACTGTAGCTTGTTCCAGAATTCTGTTTCCAACTTTACATAATGTAAATATAGTATTATTGGTTTCCAACTTAGTAATTATATATCTTTCCTCAGAATCAAGTTCCTGATATATTTTACTATATTGCAGAGACTTATTCATCAAAAAAACAACTCCTTTCTACCTTTTTTGTGGGGAGTGGCAATCACCCCCCCCCCCATCCATTAAGTCTCTAATGTGTCTAATTCTCAATAAAGACTATGTTCCAGATTACAAGTGGAGCGCTATAGTTAGCACTAGGAGGGTAAATGCGATTGCGAGATTGCGGTATACTTTGTGTTCAAATCCATATTACAAGTGGTGCACTGTTTAAATTTGTTTGCGTAAACAAGTGGTAATTTACGCTCCCCATATTTTCTATGGGTAGCATTGAGCGTTAATATGCACTCATATTACAAGTTTAAAGTAAATGCGATCACTCAAACACAATCACATTTACCGCTCAAATTTTGTACTCAACCTGAAAGGGTTAGATGCACTAAACTTCACTATGAACCCCTAAACCCCCCACCCCACTGCAAAGTAAGCTTCTACACTATTAATCCCTAAACCACAAGCCCCCCAATGCAAAGTAACCCACTAACATCTAATCCCCCTAACCTAACAACCCCAAAGTTAACCCAAAATAGTCTAACCCTACCTTTACAACAAAAATAAAACTACCTTCAAAAAAATAAAAACCTGAAAAATAAAAAAAATCTAACCGTAAATGATAAAAAAAAATACCATTACAATAATAAAAAAACAACTAATATTACAATAAAAAAACTAACATTGCTGTAAAAAAAACTAACATTACAAAAAAAAACTAACCTTAAAAATAAAAATTAGAAACACTAACTTTACAAAAAATAACAAATTGTCAAAAAGAAAAAGAAATATGTCTATTCTAATATCCCAAAATAAAAAAATAACCTATTCTAAAAATAAACCACAAATAGCCCTTAAATGGGCCTTTTATAGGGCATTGCCCTAAAGTGATCCAGCTCCTTTGTTGAAATAAAAAAAAACTTCTAATATTAACCCCCAACCCCACCCCCAAAATAAAGAACTATCTAAAAATAAACTTATCCAAAAGGTGCCCTGAAAAGGGCATTTAAAAATAAACACCCAAAAAAAACAAAAATAAAACCTACCATTAAACCCCAAGATGGTACTCACCGAAGATGACGCTCCAGCTTCTAATCTTGGTGGCGGCGGTGGTCTTCATCTTGCAACCTTGAACACGGAGGTCCTCTTCATGTGGTCACCAGCCTCACACTGGGGGTAGCCTAGAATTTCTATTGGATGATTTGCATGTTCAAATTCAAATCAGCAAATAGAAAAAGCTTTTATAAAAACCTTTATTAAAAATTAATTTTGCATAAATACATTTGTTCATGTTTTTATCTAGTTAACTGCAAAGGGCTCCAATGCACTTATATATATGTCACTATATGTATACATATGTATTTATGTGTTTATATGTGTATATATGTCTGTAAATACATATACAGATTGGCTAATGGCAAAAGGAAATTCAAAGTACTAATACAAAACTACTACTCATGTGAAATTCAATGTGCTTCTGCATTGTCTTTTATTATGTATTTATTAATTATGCTATTCTAATTTGTTTAGAGGTCCTTTTATTGTAATCTCGCCATCATCAATATAGATTGTAATCAGTTATCTGAAATAAGGAACACAAAACAATGATACAGTTGATGGAAAGACCATAGTTTCCCTATATTAGTAAATGGCACCATGATATATATGTCTGCGTGTTCATGTGCTGCTATATGCACACACATACAAGCACTATATTTACTTTACACTTTTATGTTAAATCAAATTAACGAGGGAATGTTTTTGGAGGTGACCTCAAGCTTTAGAAATGTAGAGGCCTCCGACACTTATTCATTGCTCCAGCATTTTTTTTATTGTCGCAGATCATATCACAAATACTATGCAGCGTGGAATTCATAAGCTTAGAATGTGTATATGTACAGACATGTTACACTAGAGAATTGTAGAACCCTATGTGTGATATGATTTATAGATAAGGCGTACAGGCAATGATTATAGGAATGACTTATATAACTGAAGAGCTACAAAGTAGTATTAAATCACATTTGACTTTAGTACAGAATTTTGAATTTTCCTTCTATCATTAAAGGGACAGTAAACATTTGATTTTCTTAAAAACTGTCTATACCGTATGTGCAATTATTATTAACAGTGACTTTCCTTTTACAAAGAGAGACTTCACTGCATTTGGCCCCCCAAAAGGACCCCCGCGGTTCCTTCTTCTTAGCCCACCTGTCTGCCACAGCAACCTGCTTGTTATCACCATTTACATTGCTGTGGTGCTCTCCTGTGCTGGATAAAGCCAGCAGCTGTGATATTACCACACCTGATTTCATTAATAAATACGTTTTTATATGTCTTTTTCAACTAGTCTAGAAATCAAATTTTTACACTAAGAACCTTTTTTCTAGGTGCTAAATATTTATGAGTGTATACTTTATTGAAATGTATAGTACTATATATTTATTTATCTTTATATGGATAATACATTATTGTGGCACCTTTCTCTTCCCTTTATTATTCATTTTATGAAACTATAACTGAAACTAATAACTTTTACTAAAAATTTTTTTTATAATAATAAATGTGTATATTGCAAAAATGGTTCTATTCTGAAATGCTTTTAATTGCATTTAAATTTAGTTTTATGTCCCTTTAAATTTAAAGAAAAAGTGTAAAAAATGTATAATAATCTGTTTTATGGTATACTGCATATAAATAACACATCCTACACACATTCACTCTATACTCATAATGCTCCAGTTTAAAGAGACAGTCTAGTCCAGAATTTCTATTGCTTAAAAAGATATATAATCCATTTTTACTCATTCCCCAGCTTTGAATAACTAGCATGGTTATATTAATATACTTTTCCCCTCTGTGATTACTTTGTTTATAAGCCTTGGTCCCCTTATTTCAGTTCTTTTGACAGACTTGCATTTTAGCCAATCAGTGCTGACTGCTGACACTGATAAATAACACTATAACAGATATGAACAAGCACTATCTAGCTTTGAAAAACTGTCAAAATGCACTGAGATAAGAGGTGGCCTTAGAAAGTAGCATATTAACCTACCTAGGGTTTGCTTTCAACAAAGAATACCAAGAGAACAAAGCAAATTTGACAATTGGAAAGTTGTTTAATTTAAGTTTAATTTTTACTAAACTGTCCCATTAAATGGCTTAAACAATATTATTATTATTATTATTATTATTATTATTATTATTATTAAGCCAATTGCCATTGATTTCATAACCTCTAAATATATTTGTTATTTTCACCACCTCAACACAAATTAATGTAATTTCAAAATGGCGTCCATTACCTCCCCACATATTTCATCATTATATTTTTGAAAATACAATGTATCTTGAAAGTGAAGAAACACTCTTTCAGCACAAAGCCATGATGTGGTTACATGGAAAAATCCAGTTTTGGAATAATGAGAAAACTAAATTAATATTACACTAATGCAAATATTAATTATATACAGGTATTGCATAAAGTTGTTTGTACAACGGTTTTCTCAATGTTACGATCAAGATTGATGGATTCTCTTGTTTCTATTTGTTCTTGTGTGCTGTGCAACGTTACATATAACTTGCCATTTAGTATAGTTTAATAGTTAAACATTAGGAACTATCAATAGCAGAGGATTATAAAACAGATATGAATGTTTCCTTAAAGGGACATGAAACCCACATTTTTTCTTCCATGATTCATAGGGGCATAGGTATCAATGAATGGAGTTTGATGCCCTGTGTTTCTGGCGAGCCTGCAGTTATGAAGCAGCGGTCACAAAGACCGCTGCTCCATAACCTGTCTGCCTGCTCTGAGCAGGCGGACAGACATCGCCGGAAATCAACCCGATCGAGTACGATCGGGTTGATTGACACCCCCCTGCTGGCGGCCTATTGGCCGCGAGTTTGCAGGGGGCGGCGTTGCACCAGCAGCTCTTGTAAGCTGCTGGTGCAATGCTGAATACGGCGAGCGTATTGCTCGTCGTATTCAGCGAGGTCTGTCGGACCTGATCCGCACTGTCGGGTCAGGTCTGACAGACCTTTATAACTATGGGCCATAGAGAGCATGCAATTTTTAACAACTTATTTCATTTACTGATATTATCAAAGTTTCTTTGTTCTTTTGGTATTTTTTGTTAAAAAGCAGGGCACGTAAGCTCAGGAGTGTGCATGTGTCTGGAACACTATATGGCAGCAGTTTTGCAAGAATATTGCAAAGTTGGTTTACTACATACAAACATTTTATGTTAATATCTCAAAGGGATTAATGTCCCTTTAACATTGAAATAAAGCCTGAAAACACCCTACAAAATTACCTCCAAGGGGCATTTTTTTTCCAATTAAGAATTTGCTTATCAAACGCATAATTTTATTTATGCAATTTATTTATTTATTCTAATAAATGGGATAGCTAAGATTTCCTTCATAAACCATAACTTTTATTTATGCATTTTTTTTTTCTTCTAATAAATGGTATAGCTAAGATTTCCTTCATAAACTATGTATTTAAATTGTTCTGCCGTCAATATGCCTTTAAATTGCTTTTGTCAAGACTGCTTTCAGAGGGTCAATAATATGCTATTTATTACTGTTAAATGAATATCCAGGGAACAAATCAAACCCAATGAAACCATCATAAGCCCAGGTGTGAGTTTCAGCATTCTGCATGCAACAGCAACATTTGTCTTTTCCAAAATTATTGACATATAAAGTATATGATTGCTCAGATAAGTATTCTTTTTCATACTGTACATCCAAGGTCACACACTGTTGCCAAAAAAGAGATAAGTTAAGCCACAAAAATCCCTCGCACATGAATGGTTTATAAGGAACTGATTGTGAAATGAGATTTCTGTTTGTTTTGTATCCACAGTGGAATAATGTTACATAATGTTTCAATGAAACAGCAACACATTTTTTTCTGTTGAAATGATCTCTGTTATTAAAGGGGGAACTCTAGGTTATACAAATCAAGTGTAATGTTTATATTCTACTACACTATGGATTTTTTTATTATTGCAAGAGACACACAACTACTAACAAGCTAAATGTTCTATGCAGACATAGGGGCAGATTTAACATGCTGCAAATGCAGCAGTCTCCGCATAAGTTAACTTAACTTATCCACCATCTCTGAGGCGGCAGACAGCAAACATCCCGATCAGATACGATTGGGATGATTGACACCCCCTGCTAGCGGTCGATTGGCCACAAATCTGCAGGGGGCGGCATTGCACAAGCATTTCACTAGAAATGCTTGTGCAATGTTAAATGCCGACAGCGTATGCATTTAGCGATGTGTAGCAGATCATGTCCGCCAGCATTTTAATAAATCGGCCCCATAGAGGCTTATTTAAAGTGACAGTCAACCCCAAAATTACTATTACTTATTTAGAGTAGTTAATTAATGATTTCTACAGCCAACTGTAGCTTAATGTTCATCTAAATAACCTTTGTCAGTAAATACACTTACCAGTTCTCATCTGGTCATTTTGAAATGGCCGCCTGACCCCTCCTTCTCTGACATCTCCCAAAGCTTCTACTACATTCATGCAATTTGCCGTTTTCGTTCAGTTATAACATGTTCAATGTTCAGTTAGCAGCGCCCCCCCCCCCGGTTTTAAGACTAGAAAACAGATCTTTCTTTTCTTCATAACTACAGCTATACATCTTACAGTTCTTGTATCACGTCTCATACTATTTATTTGTAGTAGCACGCCCGTGTCCAGCTGTCACTTCTAGTGCCTTGATGCATACTTTTATAGAGACTAGAAAGCCGGTATGCAGTTTGCAGAGGCTTAGATACAAGGTAATCACAGAGGTAAAAAGTGTATTAATATAACAGTGATGGTTATGCAAAACTGGGGAATGGGTAATAAAGGGATTATCTATCTTTTTAAACAACAAAGATTCTGGTTTTGACTGTCCATTTAAGGTAAAATGTATTTCAACCACTTTTTTTTTCTTGCAGGATAGCAAAACTGTCTAAGTGCTTCTCAAAAGTGTGGTTTCGAATTCCTTTAAAGGGACATTCCAGTCAAAATTAAAATGCACATTGATTAAAAAAATCTTTGAACAGAAACATATATACATGTATTGGCAAAAATGCTTCTAATAAGTTATCATTGTTTTAGTGTTACCATTTTTCTCTACATTTGCATGTGAAGCAGAGATAGGTATACTCTAAATACTGCAGCTGCTAAGATTGTCAGTGGGGGTTGTATTGTGTTAGAAATTAACAAACTGAGTCATTACCAGATGGTACAAACACCTTAAAGGGATACTAAACATACTCCCATTATAATTTTTTCTTTGTTCTTTTGGTATCTTTATTTCAAAAGCAGGAATGAAAGTTTAGAAGCCGGCTCATTTTGGTTCAGCACCTGGGTAGCGCATGTTGATTTAGTGGTTAAATATAGCCACCAAACAGCAAGAGCTTTTCAGGGTACTGAACAAAAAAATGTTCGGCTCCTAAGCTTTCATTCCTGCTTTTTCAAATAAAGATACCAAGAGAACAAAGAAAAATAGATAATAGGAGTAAATAAGAAAATTGATTAAAATTGCATGCTCTATCCGAATCATAAAAGAAAAAAATTGGGTTTTGTCATGAATACCTCATGATTTAGACAATAAAGGATTAATTTTATTTAAGCCTGTGTGCTAGAAAACATTTGCTGTTTGCTGTGTTTTGTGTTAATGAGTTTTCCATTTGATCAGCCAGGACCCCTCATAAATACTTTGTAAGATACACAGTAGAGAACTTTATTGTCTAAATGGTCATTTTATTACCCCAACCTTTAAGCACAGGGAATGATGAAACATTAAGACTCTATCCAGGAACTACACTGGGGTCATTTATAGGATAGCCAACCTTGCCAATTAGTGCTTTTATAAGTAATAATACATCAGAAACATAAATAATTGCAAATATATGGTGTTTGGTATCAAAATACTCTTCACAACATTACTAAGGGACTGCCTTTCTGTGTATATGGAATAGATGTACCTAACAGAAATTATAAGGTGTTCCATAATTTTAAGCAATAACTCAGGAATTGTATTACCTGTCATAAAAGAGAGGGGTTTCCTAGCCCTCTAGAAAGAGAGTGGGTCATATCATGGAAATATGTATAAGAATTTTGTGTTTAACAATTAAAGTGTTTATTCTTGCATGGGAGGCTGTATACCATATTTTCCTGTCAACCTCCCTGGCACAGATATCCAAAGCTAGTAAAGTATAAGGTTTGTTATTTCTTCTTTTTATTTTAAAACTGTTTGCTTGTGTATAGTTCTATTTGGTAGCATCTTTTTTTATTAATAATGCATTGTGCTATTGTTTTGCATAATAAATATTTAATCATTAAGTTTCTGCATTTGTCTAATATTTGAACCAAGTTACTGAAAGATACTGGTAGTATTAAGACTGTGGTTTTTTTAATATATTGTATTCTGGTTTCCTTAGGATTTCCCATTAAATCGTAAGTAGTGGCAGCTATAGTTTTAGTTCTAGTTTGGACAAACTAGAGAGTGTTGTTAACCCTTGCGCCCACTGAACTAAGTCACAGGCTTGCCTGGAGTGGCTGGACTGTGACAGATTAGCAAAAGTGGAAAGGGTCTGTCCACAGGGTTGGTTAAACTTGGTCACTACAGGTTTAGTATCACTTTAAGCTCTCTGAAAAAGTGGTTTGTTTAAAATGTTGGTGTATGGAACATAGTTAAATACACTTTTGAAACAGCTATAGCTTTGATTAGAAGCATTTTTTCTAATACATAGATATTACGAAAAATACTTCTATTCAAAATTTTCTATTGGAAATTGTGGTTTTTTTTTTTCAATTCTTGGAGTGCACACTGTAGACTTAAAGCCAACAATCCTTTCTCTGCAACATATCTGTCCCTAATTGGCCTCACCAGAGCTGATAGGATAAGATACAGCAAAATAATGCAAGTTTGGCTAGCTAAATTATATTGGTAAGTTGTGTCTATTAAACGAAAACAGGCGTAGCAAATAACGTATTAATATATTTAGAATGAATTCACACTTGATTGGCATGTTAATTCATTGCAACAATACAATTATGAGAGGTGTTTTATGTACCTCCAAGGTATATAAGCAAATAGGCAAAACATATTCCTATGCACTTTGCGTTAAATCCTCAGACCATAAGAGCAAATTTAGTAAATCATTTTTGTCTATCCAAAATATGCTAAATAATTAAGGTTTTCTTTTGACTAAGCTGTATTTTTTTATTATTGTTAAGTATTCCAAGGAAATTGTATTTAAGTTTGGGCAAATAATACATTTCAGCATCCAAAAAGAGGAATGCAGGCTCTTGAAATCCAGAAACAGCTGCATGGTTTAGGAAAAATAATTACACAGTTAAAATATTTGGCAAATTATTTATGTACAAAGAACAAAGAATTATATGAACAAGAAAAAAGGTCACTTAAAATAGCACTAAAATCATAAAATTACTTTACATAACTGAAACTTTATCCTTCTATCTGCCATTCAATTGCTCCCTTATGAACCCTAGAAGTTTTGTTATTCCTTTTATGATATATAAGATTGGAACACAGATTTGCTTAAGCTCGTATAGCACTGTGGTGGCATTATGTGGGCATCAGCAGTGCCAAAATGTGGTGTTGTGGCTAGAAAGCATTACAGCTTCATAGCAAAATTAAACTAGTAAAGATTTGCATTGTTTAATTGAATGAAGAAAGAGATAAGGTATCCTAAATTTAATAACTGGTTCCATCCGGGTAGCTAAATCCCAAACTATAGGATTACAATAGAAGGCAGCCTGATTAGGACCACATACTGTGCCATTTAGTTGCTATTATAGATTTGGTTTATCTCACAAAAGCATGTTGTAATGGTTTGGTGCAATAGCTTAGTGTTTGTTTTTAGACCACTAATTGGCAACTTAAAAAGATATAATACACTATAAGATTGTAATATAAAATGCATTATGCTTTAGATATACATACCCCCTCTTCTCTTATTGTATCTGTAAAAAAGTAAATTTATGCTTACCTGATAAATTAATTTCTTCTATGATACGACGAGTCCACGGATTTCATCCTTACTTGTGGGATATTAACATCCTGCTAACAGGAAGTTGCAAAGAGCACCACAGCAGAGCTGTATATAGAGCTCCTTCCCTCCACCTCTAGTCATTCAACCGTAGTTAGGAAGAGAAAGGAAAAGTCTAAGGTGCAGAGGTGACTGAAGTTTATAAAAAATATAATATAATCTAAATCTGTCTGAAAAATTACAGGGAGGGCCGTTGACTCGTCGTATCATAGAAGAAATTAATTTATCAGGTAAGCATAAATTTACTTTTCTTCTACAAGATACAATGAGTCCATGGATTTCATCCTTACTTGTGGGATACAATACCAAAGCTACAGAACACGGATGAAATGGGAGGGACAAGACAGAGATCTAAATGGAAGGCACTACTGCTTGAAGAACCTTTCTCCCAAAAACAGCCTCAAAAGAAGCAAAAGTATCAAATTTGGAAAATTTGGAAAAACTATGAAGAGACGACCAAGTCGCAGCCTTGCAAATCTGTTCAACAGAAGCATTGTTTTTAAAAGCCCATGTGGAAGCCACAGCCCTAGTAGAATGAGCCATAATTCTTTCAGGAGGCTGCTGTCCAGCAGTCTCTTATGCCAGACGGATGATACTCTTCAGCCAAAAAGAAAGAGAGGTAGCCGTAGCTTTCTGACCCCTACACTTTCCAGAAAAAACAATGAATAATGAAGATGATTGACGTAAATCCTTAGTCTCCTGCAAGTAAAACTTCAAGGCATGGACCACGTCCAAGTTATGCAACAGACGCTCCTTCTAAGAAGAAGGATTAGGACATAAAGAAGGAACAACAATTTCCTGATTAATATTCTTATCTATGAGCAGAAGAAATAGCAACCAAAAACAAAACTTTCCAAGATAATAATTTAATATCTATGGAATGCATGGGTTCAAACGGAACCCCTTGAAGAACACTAAGAACTAAATTCAAACTCCAGGGTGGAGCAATTGGTCTAAAGAAAGGCTTAATTCTGGTTAGATCCTGACAAAAAGACCAAACATCTGGAACATCTGCCAAACGTTTGTGTAGCAAAATTGACAAAGCAGAAATCTGTCCAATTAAGGAACTTGCTGATAACCCTTTCTCCAAACCTTTTTGGAGAAAAGACAGAATCCTGGGAATCCTAACTTTACTCCATGAGTAACCCTTGGATTCACACCAAAAAAGATATTTACGCCATAGATCTTTCTAGTGACAGGCTTACGTGCCTGTATCAAAGTATCAATAAACGAATCGGAGAATCCCCGCTTAGATAAAATCAAGCGTTCAATCTCCAAGCAGTCAGTTGCAGAGAATTTAGATTTGGATGTTGGAAAGGTCCTTGAATGAGAAGGTCCTGTCTCAATGGAAGTTTCCACGGTGGCAGAGAGGACATGTCCACTAGATCCGCATACCAAGTTCTGAGTGGCCACACAGGCGCGATCAGAATTACTGAAGCTCTCTCCTGTTTGATCCGAGCAATCACGCAGGGAAGGAGAGGAAACGGTGGAAACACATAAGCTAGGCTGAAAGACCAAGGCACTGCCAAGTCCTCTATCAGTTCGGCCTGAGGATCCCTCGACCTGGATCCGTATCTTGGAAGCTTGGCATTCTGTCAAGATGCCATCAGATCTAATTCTGGTCTGCCCCATCGGAGAATCAGTGAGGCAAATACCTCTGGATGGAGTTCCCACTGCCCCGGGTGAAAAGCCTGTTGGCTTAAAAAATCCGCTTCCCAGTTGTCTACTCCTGGGATGTAGATTGCTGACATATAACAAGACTGGGCTTCCGCCCATCAAATTATCTTGGATACTTCTGTCATCGCTAAGGAACTCCTCGTTCCCCCCTGATGATTGATATAAGCCACAGTCGTGATGTTGTCTGACTGGAATCTGATGAATTTGGCCGAAGCCAACTGAGGCCATGCCTGAAGCGCATTGAATATTGCTCTCAATTCCAGAATATTGATTGGAAGTAGAGATTCCACCTGAGTCCATACACCCTGAGTCTTCAGGGAATTCCAGACTGCACCCCAATCCAGTAGGCTGGCGTCCATTGTCACTATCACCCATGAGGGTCTGTGGAAACATGTCCCCTGGGACAGATGATCCGGCGACAACCACCAAAGAAGAGAATCTCTGGTCTCTTGATCCAGATTTATCGGAGGAGATAAATTTGCATAGTCCCCATTCCACTATCCGAGCATGCACAGCTGCAGTGGTCTGAGATGAATACGAGCAAACGGAATGATGTCCATTGCCGCTACCATTAATCCAATTACCTCCATACACTGATCCACTGGTGGCCGAGGATTGGACTGAAGGGCTCGGCAAGTATTTAGAATTTTTGTCTACAGAATCTATCAGAGTTCCCAAGAAGGGAACCCTTGTCCGTGGAACTAGTGAACTCTTTTCTAGGTTCACCTTCCATCCGTGAGTTGTCAGAAAGGACAACACTGTGTCTGTATGAGATTTCATCAGATGATAAGTTGATGCCTGAATCAAAATATCATTCAGATAAGGCGCCACTGCTATGCCCCGGGGCATGAGAACTGCCAGAAAGGACCCTAGAACCTTCATGAAGATCCTGGGTGCTGTGTGCAACCCGAAGGGAAGAGCCACGAACTGAAATTTTTTGTCCAGGAAGGCAAACCTTAGGAACTTATGATGATCCTTGTGGATAGGAATATGAAGGTATGCATCCTTTAAGTCCATTGTAGTCATATATTGACCCTCCTGGATCATTGGTAAAATTGTTTGGATGGTCTCCATCTTGAAGGACGGAACTCTGAGAAACTTGTTTGGACTCTTGAGGTCTAAAATAGGTCTGAACGTTCCCTCTTTTTTGGGAACCACTAATAATTCAATTGCCTCAAAAATTATTGCACCCTATAAGTAAAAGCGGAAATTACCCTCTAAGAGACATTTTAATTCAGAAAATATATCTTAACAGAAAAAATGATCCCTGCCCCCAGGGTACTGAAAAATGACTTGACAACGATCCAGTGATCAGAACACAACTTTAGGCCCCACCGGAGCTAATGCCTGCTGCCTTCTTAGTCAGAGTAAACTGCGCATCTGAGCGTGCGAAATAGGCCCCGCTCATCATGGACGTCGTCTCAACAGTCTGTTTAACTGCATGGGAAGCGGTTTGAAAAAAAAATCCATGTGGTCCCCTGTACTTAAAATCTTTTAACAAGAAACTGCAGCCCTACTGACTTTAACTAATAAATATATAAACGTCAAGCTGCCTCTCCCAGTGTCAAGCACCAATACAGATATGTCAAAGCAATATGTATAAAACACAGGAATTTCAGTAACACCCTCAGTGATACAGGTCTACTGCTTACCCCTTCTCTTGCAGGGAGAAATGTCAGCCAGTTCTGATAGAACAAGTCTCCTCAGAAATAAAAGACTGAACATACCTAAATGCTGCTTGTAGCATGACACCATTCTCCACACTGAAGATTTCTCTTGCACTACCTTCAGAAGCTCTGTGGGAGCCAAAATGGATCTTAGTTACATCTGCTAAGATCATCAACCTAAGGGCAGAAATCTTCTTCATTCAATATCACCCTGAGGAAAATAGTACTCTAATACCTCACTTTACCTCTTCCTATTACTAACACAGGCAAAGAGAATGACTGGGGTGGAGGGAAGGGAGGAGCTATATATACAGCTCTGCTGTGGTGCTCTTTGCCATTTCCTGTTAGCAGGAGGTTAATATCCCACAAGTAAGGATGAAATCTGTGGACTCGTCGTATCTTGTAGAAGAAATGTGGATTTTCCATTTCTGAATCTGGAAGTGCACACTGCAGATTACACAAAACTAACCATGCTACATATATATCTCTTGTTTGGCCTCAGCAGAAATAAAAAGTTATGATACTGCAAAGCCATGTAAGTCTTGCTAACAAAATGACAGTGACAAACATTTTCCACACCATTGAGGCCAAAGTGGTTGCTCCAAATAACGCAAGTGGTGGGTGAGTTTGGCTATTTAAAAACAATTACAGCATATATGTTTTTAATGTATAACCACTAAAACCCTGGTCTTTTCTAGTGGTTGGATATGGGGGCAATCACCTACCTAATGGCTATATTACGAGTTTTGCATTATGAGTGAAAAAGTAGCGTTATGGGTTATAACGCTGCTTTTTCACTACCGCTGCTATTACGAGTCTTGTAGGTACAGCTTTCCCGCACACTTTTTTGGCCATACCGCAAATTAACTTACGCAATTTGTGTAAAGTCTTTGTTCAATGGGACTTCCATAGCGCCGATATTACAAGCTTTTTTTTTTGGAGGCCAAAAATGAGCGGTACAGCCTATCCCGCAAGATTCGTAATGCAATCTAAAGTCAGCAGTTATGAGTTTTACGCTACAAAGCTGTAGCATAAAACTCATAACTAAAGTGCTAAAAAGTACACTAACACCCATAAACTACCTATTAACCCCTAAACCGAGACCCTCCTGCATCACAAACACTAAAATAAAATGATTAACCCCTAATCTGCCACTCCCGACATCGCCACCACTATAATAAACATATTAACCCCTAAACTGCCACACTCCCGCATTGTAAACACTAGTTAAATATTATTAACCCCAATCTGCTATCCCTAACATCGCCGCCACCTACCTACATTTATTAAACCCTAATCTGCCGCCCCCAATGTCGCCACCACTATACTAAATTTATTAACCCCGAAAACCTAAGTCTAACCCTAACCCTAACACCCCCTAACTTAAATATAATTCAAATAAATCTAAATAAAAATTACTATCATTACCTAAATAATTCCTATTTAAAACTAAATGCTTACCTATAAAATAAACCCTAAGCTAGCTACAAAATAACTAATAGTTACATTGTAGCTAGTTAAGGGTTTATTTTTATTTTACAGGCAAGTTTGTATTTATTTTAACTAGGTAGAATAGTTACTAAATAGTTATTAACTATTTACTAACTACCTAGCTAAAATAAATACAAATTTACCTGTAAAATAACACCTAACCTGAGTTACACTAACACCTAACATTACACAACAATTAAATAAATTACATAAATTAAATACAATTACCTAAATTACAAAAACAAACAAACACTAAATTACACAAAATAAAAAACAAATTATCAGATATTTAAACTAATTACACCTAATCTAATAGCCCTATCAAAATAAAAAAGCCCCCTCAAAATAAAAAAAAAACCCTAGCCTAAGCTAAACTACCAATAGCCCTTTAAAGGGTCTTTTGCGGGGCATTGGCCCAAAGAAATCAGCTCTTTTACCTGTAAAAAAAAATACAAACAACCCCCCCAACAGTAAAACCCACCATCCACACAACCAACCCCCAATAAAACCCTAACTAAAAAAACCTAAGCTCCCCATTGCCCTGAAAAGGGCATTTGTATGGGCATTGCCCTTAAAAGAGGGCATTTAGCTCTTTTTCTATTGCCCAAAAGCCCTAATCTAAAACTAAAACCCACTCAATAAACCCTTAAAAATACCTAACACTAACCCCCGAAGATCCATTTACAGTTTTGAAGATCAGACATCCATCCTCAACGAAGCCAGGAGAAGTCTTCATCCAAGCGGCAAGAACTCCTCAATGAAGCCGGGTAGAAATCTTCATCCAAGCCAGCAGAAGTGGTCCTCCAGACGGGCAGAAGTCTTCATCCAGATGGCATTTTCTATCTTCATCTATCCGGCGCGGAGCGGGTCCATCTTCAAGACATCCATCACAGAGCATCCTCTTCCGACGTCTAACGAAGAATGAAGGTTCTTTTTAATTACATTATCCAAGATGGCGTCCCTTGAATTCTGATTGGCTGATAGAATTCTATCAGCCAATCGGAATTAAAGGTGAAAAATTCCTATTGGCTGATGCAATAGGAACAAAGACAGCAAAAAAAAAAAAGCACAAACATTATACAGGGGTTCAGTATCTTAATGAACAGAATACAGGAGTTATGTTTACACACGAATGGAACAAAGAAAAAATATTCTTTTTAGACATTGAACTTTCAGGGTCTATTTTGACAGGGAAAGTAAAAACAAATCTTTACCACAAAAAGATTGCAGGAAATTCCCTTCTACACGCTAAAAGTGCGCATCCCAAGCATGTGTTTAAGGGGATCATCAAGAGCCAGTTCATCAGAGCAAAGCAAATATGTTCTTATAGTACTGACTATTGTATACAGAGCACTGAACTTAAAAGGAGGTTTAAGAACAGAGGTTATTGCACTTATCAAGTTAATACAATCTCCAGTGAGATAGGTACTCTAAATAGACAAGATACTTTTTCTATCAAGCCAAAGAAGATGCAGACTAAGCAGCCGCTTTTTATCACCAAATATTCCTCTGAATTTCCAGAGGTTTGTACCATTATCAAGAAGTATTTCCCACTGTTGTATGGGGATAAAAAATTGAAAGCGGTAGTAGAAGACGGCTGCAAATGTGTGTTTTCAAGGAATCTTACTATGGGAAATATTCCTTCTCCCAGTAATTTGAAGTCCTCCAACAGAGACAGTTCATGGTTAACTGTTAACAGTACATATCGGTGTGGTCATCCACACTGCAAGTCCTGTGACTATCTCACAGCAGGAAAATAATTATATTCCTGTGTCACAAGTCAAACATTTCAAACAAAGGGTTGTATCATTTGTTCCACCTCCTATGTAATTTATCTAATAGAATGCACTGAACATAAATTATAATACGTAGGAATGAAAAGCTGAGACGTGAGAATACTGGGTTTCTATTCCTGTGTCACAAGTCAAACATTTCAAACAAAGGGTTGTATCATTTGCTCCACCTCCTATGTAATTTATCTAATAGAATGCACTGAACATAAATTACAATATGCAGGAATGACAAGCCGAGACGTGAGAACACTGGGTTACAATACTAATGACGAAAGGTGTTCAGCTCTATCTAGACATTTCCTTGATGTTCACCATCAAAACACTGGTACCCTTAGATGGAGGGCCACAGAACATGTTAGAAATCCAAGTAGAGGTGGCAATAGAGAGAGATTACTCTCCAAAAAGGAAATCTATTGGATCTTTAAACTAGTCACACAAGTACCCAAAGGATTTAATTCTGAGTACGATATCATCAATTTTTGGGAATAATTATACACCCTAATATTCCATTATTTCAGTACCATCCTCTTTTCTTGTTTAAACAACTAAAGATATTAGTTAAAGATATCTCTAATATCCAGCCATATATTTTAGTGGATTCTATTTAATTGTTTATGCTTATTTGGGGCTAAAATATAATAGAGTTATCAGTTTCTCATCCACAGATGTTATTTCATTTATAGATAGCCTGTATTGCTATTGGACTTCTCTGTTTGCCCCATCAGCAAATAAACACTCTACACCATTACAACATTTCGTATCCACATGATTATTAATTAACCAGTTTCATGTAAGCTAGTTGTTCATCTAGATGCACCATTTTTCATTTGATGTCAGGTAGGAATGGTATTTGTGGTTCCATATTACTCTTAGGAAAGGGGCATATTCATCACACTCATTCAAGCATTGTTATTTGCTGTCAAATTAGTGACCATATGAAAATAGATGCACATTCCTATTAGGGGGAAGAGTACCACATATTGTTAAGATCTACATGTAATAATTTTCAATGGTGTTAAATGATAATTCATGTTAAAATTCACTGCTAAGGAACTGTTGTTCTTTTATATTATTCATGTGCCTTTTTTCACTATTTAAAATGTTTTCCTAGGTTGTCATCTTTCACTGGGCTTTGATTTTTTAATCGGGTGTTGACACTTAAAAATTAACATACCACTGATTGTCTATCCAATGGCTACTTAGCAGCCCCTTTTTAAAGTTGGTTGACTCACTGCAATGTAGGTCTATGAATACGGCACTACGCCGAAACGCGTAAGACCAGTCAACCGGTCTTATTTTCCTGTTATGAATTTTTAACTTTACCGAATAAAGCTTTGCTTTTTAAACTTTTTGGACTCCAACCGGACTTTTTCTTTGTTATTATACAGGGGTTATCCATTTTAAAAGGAGTGATCACATGCCAGTTTAATGCATATGATTGAAAGCAAAATCACACCATGGGACGGATTTATTATAGTGCGAGCGGACATGATCTGCTGTAGCGGATCATGTCCACCAGACATCAATAAATGCTGACAACACATGTCAGCATTAATCATTGCACAAGAATTTCACTAGAAATGCTTGTGCATGCCGACCCCTGCACATTCGTGGCCAATCGGCCACTAGCAGGGGATGTCAATCAATCGGATCGTATGTGATCGGGCGGATTGCTGTCCCTCGCCTTAGAGGTAGCGGACGAGTTAAGGAGCAGCGGTATTAAGACCGCTGCTTCTTAACTTCTGTTTCCGGCGAGCCTGAAGGTTCGCACGGAAACAGCTGCATACGGAGCTTGATGAATCGGCCCCCTTATGATGATTTTAAAAATAAATTTGTAATCCAACAATCACAAATGTATCCCTATATTCAGATAAGGGGGTCTATTTATGATAGTGCGGACGGACATGATACGATGTAGCGTATCATGTCCGCCGCACATCGATAAATGCCGACAGCATATGCTGTCGGCATTTATCATTACACCTGGTGCAATGCTGCCCCCTGCAGATTTGCAGCAAATTGATTGCAAGCAGGGGGTGTCAATAAACCTGATCATATTTGATTGGGTTAATGTCTGTCCGCCACCGCAGAGCAGGCAGACAGGTTATGGAGCAGCGGTCTTTAGACCGCTGCTTCAAACTTCTGTTTCCGGCAAGCCTGAAGGCTCACCGGAAACACGGGGCATCAAGCTCTGTATGGAGCTTGATAAATTGACCCCTAAACATTCTCTAAGACAAGTGGTTTTGGCTTTTCTGTTGATTTTTGGATACATGTAGAATGTATGCAGCAAGGAAATTTAAATTAGCTCCTTTTATCAACCATCATCACTAAGCAATTCTGTAACTAAGAATTTAAATAATCTCATTGCAAGCTAATATATTGCAATATAAGGCTACAGATGAAATGATAAGTTTGAGCTTGAAAACTATTATAAATCCTGAATCAGAGCTTTAAATTACAATTACTTGATCCCTTGTAGATTATCTATATGGAATAGATACTGAATGATAGCATTTTTGCTATCATTCCGTTTAAACAGAAATCGAGTCCCTTATTTATTTACCTATGGAAACTATATATATTTTAAAATTAGACAGCCCAAGTATTGTAGTGTAGGGTCCCACCTCCCTCTCCAAACAATCATTCTCTATAGTGTAGGACCCATCCCTCCATCTTCCCTGGCTTTCCTTTTTCCATAGTGTAGGAAACCCCGCTCCTCCTTACCTCTCACCACTACCATTTGGCACCAATGGAAGATCCTTACAAAATGTGATATAGACAGGTACTACATCAACACAGTACACTGGGCAAAGTACCATGTGACATTCTATCTACGGCCATATGGTGCAAGGGGTTAAATATTTGCTTACAATGTTCAATACCTGGCCCAGGCGTAATGCATTATTTATGGAAATATCCACAAATGCATTGATTTGAGTGCAAAACTTCCTACATTTTCTCAAAAAAAATTAAAAGCTAATATTCAATTGGAGAGGATAAATTAAGAAATATTTGAGTACATAAAAGTTCTACTACAGCATAAATAATTTACCATTATGATAATTTCATTAACAAAGAAATTTATTTTTAGATACTTGACCTCAAAACAGAATCCAAATATAAAAAAATGTTTAATACAGGAACTTGACTCAACCTTTCTGTTGTGTGTTTCTGTGTGCCACCCTGAGCATGGAGAAGAGAACGAGCTGCAAAGAATTGTCTGAGGATTTGAGAACAAAAATTGTGGAAAAGCAAAGACAATCTCAAGGTTACAAGTCCATCTCCAGAGATCTTAATGTTCTTGTGTCCACTGTGTAAAACATTGTCAAGAAGTTTACAACCCATTGTCACGCTGCTCCCTTGCGCCGCCTTGGCTGTTGTCAGGGAATGCGGCGGTTGCTGTTCTGGCTATTGCCAGGGATGCAGCGGTTCTTATGCGTGCGCAATGACGTCATCACCGCACGTCTCTCCTCCTCTGAAGCCGGATCTCTTGAGCTCCTTGGCACAAATCGGCGTCTATGTAAGTACCTTCACAACCTACAGTCATTGCCCAAGTATAGGTGTTACTGTGTGTGCTCCTGGGTGCTGTATCCTTTATATTGCTGGACTGCTATAACGTTATTGAACTCTGCCTGTCTGACTACTCTGCTTGCTTAACCCCTAAAGCACTGGATTGCTATAATGTTGCTGAACTCTGCCTGTCTGACCACTCTGCTTGCTTAACCCCTAAAGTACTGGACTGTTATAGTGTTGCTGAACTCTTTCTGACCACTCTGCTTGCTTAACCCCTAAAGTACTGGATTGCTATAACGTTGCTGAACTCTGCCTGTTTAACTACTCTGCTTGCTTAAAGGGCCATTATACACTCCTTTTTTTCTTTGCATAAATGTTTTTTAGATGATCTATTTATAAAGCCCATAAAGTTATTTTTTTTTTAAATGTATAATTTTGCTTATGTTTAAAGAACATTGCTCTGATTTTCAGACTCCTAACCAAGCCCCAAAGTTTTATTTGAATAACGTCAGTTACCTTCTCCAGCTTGCTCCTGTTTGTGTAAAGGGTCTTTTCATATGCAAAAGAAGGGGGAGGGGGGGGAGCGTCTTATTTCCCACTTGCTGTGGGCTTTCCAACTGCCTTTTCAACAGAGCTGAACTGAAAGCTTCTAAGTACGTTTTTAAACCATTTTATACTGGATTTTTATATTGGTATCTGTGCATCATATTCTTTATTGTAGTGTCTATTACATGCAGTTATATGAAAATGAGTGTATACTGTCCCTTTAACCCCTAAAGTACTGGATTGCTATAACGTTGCTGAACTTGACCATTCTATTTGTTTACCCCTGAACTGTTATACTGCTGGATTTCGTTTGTTGCTGACTCCTGCCTGTTACTGGTCATTCTATTGGTTTACCCCTGAACTGCTATACTGCTGGATTACCTTCCTGTTGCCAGACTCTGCCTGTCTTGACCATTCTCTGCCTTCATCTTATTGCCATGAAGGACTACCCTGTCTACCGTGAGTACTGCTTACCTCATTTCATAAACTCTCTCTGTTCTAGGATATTTCCTATTATTCCACTTGATGCCGGGATAAGAAGACTACTGGCCAAGTTTGGTCTGATAGAGGAATATCCCACAAGCATTACACCCATGGCACTGTAGCTAATCTCCCTGGATGTGGACAAAATAGAAAAATTTATCAAAGATTGCAACAAAGGATTGTTCGAATGGTGGATAAAGAACCTCAATCAACTTGCAGACAAATTCAAATGTGTCAGCTCGCACTATACGTCGCTATCTGAATGAAAAGGGACGCTATGGTAGGAGACCCAGGAGGACCTCACTGCTGACACAGAAACATAAAAAAGCCAGATTGGAGTTTGCCAAAACTTACCTGAGGAAGCCAAAATCCTTTTGGGAGAATGTGCTGTGGACAGACGAAACAAAATTACAGCTTTTTGGTAAAGCCCATAATTCTACTGTTTTCAGAAAAAAGAAATGAGGCTTTTAAAGAAAAGAATACAGTCCCTACAGTCAAGCATGGTGGAGGTACACTGATGTTTTGGGGTTGCTTTGCTGCTTTAGGCACTAGATGTCTTGACTGTCTGCATGGCATTATGAAATCTGAAGGCTACCAAAGAATTATGTGGTGCAATGTAGAGCCCAGTGTCAGAAAGTTAGGTCTCCGTCAGAGGTCATGGGTCTTACAGCAGGACAATGACCCAAAGCACACGTCAATAAGCACCCGGAAATAGTTTAAGACAAAGGGCTGGAGAGCACTGAGCTGGCGAGCACTGAGCTGGCGAGCATTAAGTCCAGATCTCAATCCCAAAGAGCACCTGTGGAGAGATCTCAAAACAACAGTTGGAAGAAGGAACCCTTCCAATCTGAAAGACCTGGATCAGTTGGTGAAAGAAGAAAAATTCCAGTAGAGAGGTGTAAGAAACTCATTGATTTCAGTTATTTTTTCCAAGGGGTGTGCTACCAAATAATAAATTGAGGGTGCCAATAATTTTGTCCATTCCCATTTTTTCAGTTTTGAGTGGAATGTGTCAGAGCTTTTTTTTCTCCACTTTTTTGTCATACCAATACAAACAAAATAAATAAACATAAGAATGCCTAAACATTTTTAATTGCAACAATTTTCTGGGCAAAGTGGTGCATTATCTGACAGAAATGCAGGGGTGCCAATATTTTTTGGCCATGACTGTATCTATTTATTGTGAGATATGTATATGAATATATATGTCTAGATATCTTGAGATCTACATGAGAATATCGAATTGAAAATACATCTTAGATATTGTTTAATGTGCATAAGATTGTAAGGTGAAATATTTTCATTATCTCCATAGTTAAACATATCTCTATACATATACAGTGGGGCAAAAAAGTATTTAGTCAGCCACCAATTGTGCAAGTTCTCCCACTTAACAAGATGAGTGAGGCATGTAATTTTCATCATAGGTATACCTCAACTATGAGAGACAAAATGTGGAAACAAATCCAGACAATCACATTGTCTGATTTGGAAAGAATTTATTGGCATATTATGGTAGAAAATAAGTATTTGGTCACCTACAAACAAGCAAGATTTCTGGCTCTCACAGACCTGTATCTTCTTCTGTAAGAGGCTCTTCTGTCCTCCACTCATTACCTGTATTAATGGCACCTGTTTTAACTTGTTATCAGTATAAAAGACACCTGTCCACAACCTCAAACAGTCACTCTCCAAACTCCACTATGGTGAAGACCAAAGAGCTGTCGAAGGACACCAGAAACAAAATTGTAGACTTGCACCAGGCTGGAAAGACTGAATCTGCAATAGGCAAGCAGCTTGGTATGAAGAAATTAACTGTGGGAGCAATAATTAGAAAACGGAAGACATACAAGACCACTGATAATCTCCCTCGATCTGGGGCTCCATGCAAGATCTCACCCCGTGGGGTCAAAATGATCACAAGAACGGTGAGAAAACATCCCAGAACCACACGGGGGACCTAGTGAATGACCTGCACAGAGTTGGGACCAATGTAACAAAGGCTACCATCAGTAACACACTACGTCGCCAGGGACTCAGATCCTGCAGTGCCAGACGTGTCCCCCTGCTTAAGCCAGTACATGTCCAGGCCCGTCTGAAGTATGCTAGAGAGCATTGGGATGATCAAGAAGTGGATTGGGAGAATGTCATATGGTCAGATGAAACCAAAGTAGAACTGTTTGGTAGAAACACAACTCGTCGTGTTTGGAGGAGAGAGAATGCTGAGTTGCAACCAAAGAACACCATACCTACTGTGAAGCATGGGGGTGGCAACACCATGCTTTGGGGCTGTTTCTCTGCAAAGGGAACAGGATGACTGATCCGTGTACATGAAAGAATCAATGGGGCCATGTATTGTGAAATTTTGAGTGCAAACCTCCTTCTATCAGCAAGGCCATTGAAGATGAAACGTGGCTGGGTCTTTCAGCATGACAATGATCCCAAACACACCACCCGGGCTACGAAGGAGTGGCTTCGTAAGAAGCATTTCAAGGTCCTGGAGTGGCCTAGCCAGTCTCCAAATCTCAACTCCATAGAAAACCTTTGGAGGGAGTTGAAAGTCTGTGTTGCCCAGCAACAGCCCCAAAACATCACTGCTCTAGAGGAGATCTGCATGCAGGAATGGGCCAACATACCAGTAACAGTGTGTGACAACCTTGTGAAGACTTACAGAAAACATTTGACATCTGTCATTGCCAACAAAGGATATATAACAAAGTATTGAGATGAACTTTTGATATTGACCAAATACTTATTTTCCACCATAATTTGCAAATAAATTCTTTCCAAATCAATGTGATTGTCTGGATTTATTTCCACATTTTGTCTCTCATAGTTGAGGTATACCTATGATGAAAATTGCAGGCCTCTCTCATCTTCTTAAGTGGGAGAACTTGCACAATTGGTGGCTGACTAAATACTTTTTTGCCCCACTGTCAATTCATGTTTCTCAATGTATGTGTATGTATGTCAATGTAAAATCCCTGCGTCTGCTTTTTTTTTTTCTGCTAACACCTGAGATCTCGTATCTTTGTGCCCTAATAACTTTTGTGTGCAATATTTTCTTTTAATAATTTTTATTAGACAGCGTTAATACGAGTGTAAGTGTACTTTGTAATGTATTTTTGAAGTGTTTTGTTAAACCTTTATGTTGTGGAAAACTGTTAACTACAGCTCTTCGAGCGTGGAAAGAATTGTCATGTAAAAGGAGAATGAGAGCGCGCAATCACAATTTTTCAAGACTTGTAATACCTGCGCAATGGAAATTGATTGCGAAAAGACCACATCGCTCAAGGAAAACTGATAACGCGCTACTTGTAATCTTGCCCTATGTGTGTACAGATGTATATATATATATATATATGTATATATATATATGTATATGCGTATATATGTATTTAAAGACATATAAAAACATTTAAACACATAAATACATACGTACACTTATATAGACAGATATAGAAGTGCATTGGAGCCCTTTGCGGTTAAGTAGATGAAAACACGTAAAAGCATATTTATATTTAATATAGTGTTAATCTGTGTCCCATTCCTATATTCTGCACATAGCAGAATATGTTCTAAGTATTTATAAATAGATATTCATATTTATATCTGTATATATCTATACTTATATATAATCATGTATATATATTTTACAATAATACCATCAGATATATGTAGTAGTATGTATATGTATTTATGAATAAAAATAACATATCCTGTTATGGGAAGAACATTGGAATGTAAAATATTTCTATTATAATATATTTCTATATATTTCTATTATTATATATCGGGTTTGCACGTTTGTAGGATGTTTTTTCACCACTTTTTTTTGCTCCATTGAATTTTATGAGGGAATATGTTATCGCACGCAGTGTAAGTTCGGCTTTTTATGCTCTTCGAGTTAGTGTGCAAAAAGCTTACTTCTAGAGCATCCACTTGTAATCTTATCCTATAGAGGATGATTTTGTTGCCACTATTTTATGTTTAAAGTGTGTAATTTTTGCTACACTAGGTGAGTTTGGACAGGGATAGGAACATAAATACAAGCATTAGGGTGTGAAATGGCTCAGCATTCAGGGGGTTGTTAGAATAAATAACCTAAATTATTAGGAAGGACTTAAATATACCAGATAGCAAGAAATATGTATATTCTTGAATCTTTCCAAAGGAATCACTCTGGCATCTGGTAAAGGAGGCAACGTGTGAGACTTTATAAGACTTTATAAGTCAAAGTGATTTTGAACTTCTTTAATAGACTCATAAGGCTGCCAAGAGACCCTGTGGTAAGGGCAAGAGCATGTTACAAATTCTTTGCCCCTCATTTTAACTATCTTTTCAAGCATTTTGTTATTGGGACTAATTGGCTCCTGGGGTTACTGTCTGCGTTGCTAAGCACGTCCCCCAGGCAGATCTGCCAGAGATCTTACTTGATGCAAGATGGTCTGCTGGTTTAACTGCCAATCCTACAAAATGTACTATGCGTTTAGAGGAGGCCAGGTACTTGGGTTATACCATCAGTAGAGGATTGGTTAAACCTCAGACAACAAATTTAGAATCTATACAAAACAGTCTTTAATTAAGAAACCAGAGAGCTTAATTGGGGTACCTAATTGCGGCACCTTTGACAGATCTAACAATCCCTCACATGGATGAGACAAAATAAAGAAAATAATGCAGGCGTTATTAGGTGGTTCCTGCAACCCGCTGCTTCATAACTTCTATTTCCAGCGAGCCTGAAGGCTTGCGGGAAACACGGGGCATCAAGCTCCATACGGAGCTTGATAAATTGACCCCCATGCCTTTTTAAATAGCATTCCTCCTTTCTAATAAAACCCCCAGGTAACTATTGTATGGTAGAATTGTGTAAATTGTAAAATGTGTTTTGGGTCCCTGGGGTTGAGTATTTGGAGAGAAAGGTGGGCCAGTACTCCAACAGCTATTTAGCTATCCAGGCCAGGTTTTGATTAAGCAGCTTGCTAATCACATGTGTGGCTCAGGATTGCAGCTCTTATAGTTTAAAAGGAAGCCTGACTTAGGTCTATTAGACTGTTACCCAGTCAGGAGGGCTGGTGTGTTAAAGGACGTTGTTGCTGTGTATAATTTCTACAAAAGGACATTATTCTGCAAAATGCTGTGATGTGCTGCAGAGGTTGGATGTACCCTCTAAACTGTTAAATTGCAAATTTGCTGCTGCTGTTCCTTGACACAATATATATATATATATGGTTCTAAAAATTCAAAATTTTAAACGAATTTTGACACATTCGTTTGTTTAAATTGAATTTCGAATGTTTATATAACATTCTAACATTCTATCTTGAATTTTTGTTTTCGAATTTTTCAATAAAATTCGAAAATATTAGTTCGAATAATAGAATGTTTAGCTATATATTCATTCAATTTTGAAATGTAATATTCAAATTCGAATGTCACATTCGAATTTGAATGTCACATTCGAATTTGAAATAGTAATTCTAGTCTACAACTGTTTAATAAATGTAATATTCTAATTTGAATGCTACATTCAAATTCAAATGTCACATTCGAATTAGAAATAGTATTTCCAGTCTAATATTGTTTTTTTTTAAATGTAATATTCAAATTTGAATGCTACATTCGAATTTGATTGTAACATTCAAATTCGAAATAGTATTTCTAGCCTGCAACTGTGTTTAATAAATGTAATACAGTGGGGAAAAAAAGTATTTAGTCAGCCACCAATTTTGCAAGTTCTCCCACTTAAGAAGATGAGAGAGGCCTGTAATTTTCATCATAGGTATACCTCAACTATGAGAGACAAAATGTGGAAACAAATCCAGACAATCACATTGTCTGATTTGTAAAGAATTTATTTGCAAATTATGGTGGAAAATAAGTATTTGGTCACCTACAAACAAGCAAGATTTCTGGCTCTCACATACCTGTATCTTCTTCTTTAAGAGGCTCCTCTGTCCTCCACTCATTACCTGTATTAATGGCACCTGTTTGAACTTGTTATCAGTATAAAAGACACCTGTCCACAACCTCAAACAGTCACACTCCAAACTCCACTATGGTGAAGACCAAAGAGATGTCGAAGGACACCAGAAACAAAATTGTAGACCTGCACCAAGCTGGGAAGACTGAATCTGCAATAGGCACGCAGCTTGGTGTGAAGAAATCAACTGTGGGAGCAATAATTAGAAAATGGAAGATATACAAGACCACTGATAATCTCCCTCGATCTGGGGCTCCACGCAAGATCTCACGATGTGGGGTCAAAATGATCACATGAACGGTGTGCAAACATCCCAGAACCACACGGGGGGGCCTAGTGAATGACCTGCAGAGAGCTGGACCAACGTAACAGAGGCTACCATCAGTAACACACTACGCTGCCAGGGACTCAGATCCTGCAGTGCCAGACGTGTCCCCCTGCTTATGCCAGTACATGTCCGGGACCGTCTGAAGTTTGCTAGAGAGCATTTGGATGATCCAGAAGCAGATTGGGAGAATATCATATGGTCAGATGAAACCAAAGTAGAACTGTTTGGTAGAAACACAACTTGTCGTGTTTGGAGGAGAGAACACCATACCTACTGTGAAGCATGGGGGTGGCAACATCATGCTTTGGGGCTGTTTCTCTGCAAAGGGAACAGGACGACTGATCCGTGTACATGAAAGAATGAATGGGGCCATGTATCGTGAGATTTTGAGTGCAAACCTCCTTCCATCAGCAAGGGCATTGAAGATGAAATATGGCTGGGTCTTTCAGCATGACAATGATCCCAAACACACCGTCCGGGCAACGAAGGAGTGGCTTCGTAAGAAGCATTTCAAGGTCCTGGAGTGGCCTAGCCAGTCTCCAGATCTCAACCCCATAGAAAACCTTTGGAGGGAGTTGAAAGTCCATGTTGCCCAGCGACAGCCCCAAAACATCACTGCTATAGAGGAGATCTATATGCAGGAATGGGCCAACATACCAGCAGCAGTGTGTGACAACCTTGTGAAGACTTACAGAAAACATTTGACCTCTGTCATTGCCAACAAAGGATATATAACAAAGTATTGAGATGAACCTTTGATATTGACCAAATACTTATTTTCCACCATAATTTGCAAATAAATTCTTTCCAATTCAGACAATGTGATTGTCTGGATTTGTTTCCACATTTTGTCTCTCATAGTTGAGGTATACCTATGATAAAAATTACAGGCCTCTCTCATCTTCTTAAGTGGGAGAACTTGCACAATTGGTGGCTGACTAAATACTTTTTTTCCCCACTGTATTTGAATTTGAATGCTACATTCAAATTTGAATGTCACATTCAAATTCAAAATAGTATTTCTAGTCTTATATTGTGTTTTATAAATGTAATATTCAAATTCGAATGTGGCATTTGAATTTGAATGTGATATTTAAATTCGAAATAGTATTTCTAGTCTAATACTGTATTTTTAAAATGTATTATTCAAATTCGAATGTCACATTCAAATTCGAAAGTGACATTCAAAAACTGTAAATAACATTTGATAATAGAATTTTTAAGAATATTAGTTCTTCTTTCTAGAACATTCTATTATGTAAATCGAATTTCTACAATAACATTCGTTCTCACATTCGAATTCGAATATAAACACATTTGCCCATCCCTAATATAAATATATATACATACACACGCACACATATATGTACAAATAATATGCACACAAAAAAGAAGAAAACTTAAAGCAAACCTTTCTAATGACATGACTAATGATCTATCTGGTCTACAGTAAACTTTATTCTTCTGTAAAATGTTGACATTAATTAACCTGATAAGATTTATTAATTTTTCCATAACTAAATTGTCAGCATTTTAGTATCTCACTGCCTAGAGAAATAAAAGTTGGTTAAAATACATGTTTCCTTCTGATCTTTAAAATACAATAGTGCTTGTGTTCTAATTGCACTTTTAGTTCTAAGATGTTTACAAATCTTCATATATCTTGGCCTATTAATCTATAGCAATTTTTTAAAATAAAATAGGCGAAAGATGTTATTTTTATTGGATAAGAATGAAGATTTGCCACCTTTTAGAGTCCAATTTTCAAATGTTTTCCTCACTAATGTAGTAAATACAAAATATTTAAACATAGTTTGCTATGAAATATTTGAGCTGTACTCCCTAAGAGACACATACATAATGTGTGTCTTGTGTTGTCTACAATTCCATCTCAAGAAAAATCCAGATTATTGTGAATCGTCTCTTGAGAAAAATGTAGTAATATTAAACTTTGACTACTATGCTCAGCACATTCAAATAAAAAATGCTAAAAATAACACAATACAGAGAGGTAAAGAGGTTGCACACAAGTTGTCGGAGAGAATGAGTGTCAAGAAGCTGACAGGAAGTTGATATAGTACATCAACACATCTTTAGCAGGATCTTGTAGACTCATTAGTCATGAGTTCCCCCGCATCACAGTGTATGAAATATTGAGGGAGTTGAGTTTTTTATTCTGACTATGACGTATACCAAACAATACATATGTGCAACATATGTGGGGGAAACAGGTCATGAAAAACAATTTCATGTGTTAATATATTTAATCATAGCCTACCATTTCTGAATCACTTCAGGAAGGTGTTAGCTATGCATTGGAGTTTGGTTGTAATTAGTCCCTGACTGATACCTGTGTAAAAGTATCGACTAACTCAAAACGTTAGTCAGAAATAACCAAGAGGCCAATGGTAACTCTGTAGAAGCTGCTTAGATGAGATTAAGGGGGATATTTATCAAGCCATCAACCGAAAATACGCTGGAATTCCGCAGCGTAATTGTTGCGAGCTTGATCCAACCTAATTATCAAACCCTACAGACCGGCAAAAGTTAAAATTTGTGATGTAACATACGATCCGCCGGTCTCAATCCGACGCAGATCGATGCTTACGTCATTACAGATGTTCCGAATACAAATTCGGCTCTATCTGACACCTTTTGCAAGTTATCAAATTTCTAACAGGTACGCTCGCGGCTATTCTGGCCCAGCGTACCTGGTTTTCAATTCGCCACCCTGGAGGCCGCGGATGCCATAGGAATCAATGGGAGTCTGAAAGCAGCAAAAGCTTATGTTCGATGCTGCCAGATATCCCATTGATTTATATGGTAGAAAACAAGTTATGTTTACACCTAACACCCTAACATAAACCCTGAGTCTAAACACCCCTAATCTGCCGCCCCGGCATCGCCGCAATATAAATACATTTATTAACCCCCATCCAGCCGCTCCTGGACCCCGCCGCCACTAAATAAATGTATTAACCCCTAAACCTCTGGCTTCCCACATCACTACCACTAACTAAACCTATTAACCCCTAAACCGCCAGCCCCCCACATCGCCATAAACTAAATTAAGCTATTAACCCCTAAACCTAACAAGCCGCTAACTTTAAATTAAAAATAAAACATCCCTATCTTAAAATAAATTTAAACTTACCTGTAGAATTTAAATTAACTAATTTTAAGCTATTAATTAACCTACCCTAACTATTATACTACACTTAAATTAAACTAGCAATTAAATTAACTAAATTACATATTAAAAAACCTAACAGTACTCAAATTATTTAAATCTACTATTTAACATTATTAAAAATTACTAAATTACAACAAAAAAATAAACGATAAGTTACAAAAAATAAAAAAACACTAAATTACGGAAAAAAAAACATTATCAAAAATAAAAAATGAATTACACCTAATCTAATAGCCCTATAAAAATAAAAAAGCCCCCCAAAATAAACCCCCCCTAGCCTACAATAAACTACCAATGGCCCTTAAAAGGGCATTTTTTGGGGCATTGCCCCAAAGAAATCAGCTCTTTTACCTGTAAAGAAAATACAAACACCCCCCAACCGTTAAACCCACCACCCAACCAACCCCCCAAATAAAAGCCCTATCTAAAATAACCTAAGCTCTCCATTGCCCTGAAAAGGGCATTTTGATGGGTATATCAGTCTTTTGCCATGCCCTGAAAACGGCAATCAGCTCTTTTATAAGCCCAAACCCTAAGTTAAAATAAAAACCCACCCAAAAAACCCTTAAAAAAACACTAACCCCAAGACGATCCACTTACAGTTCTTGAAGTCCCGCTTGAAGGATCCATCCAGCCGGCGAAGTCCTCATCCAGGCGGAAAGAAGTCTTCATCCGGGCACCCTCTTCCATCTTCATCCAGCCAGCAAAGTCTTCATCCAGACGGCATCTTCTATATTCATCCAACCGGCGCGGAGCGGGTCCATCCTGAAGACATCCGGCGCGGAACTCCTCTTCAATATGGTCCCCGCCGTAAACTGGAACTTGAATGCAAGTGACGTCATCCAAGATGGCGTCTCTTGCATTCCTATTGGCTGAAAGGTTCCAATCAGCCAATAGGATGAGAGCTGCTCAAATTATATTGGCTGATTTGAACAGCCAATAGGATTTTAGCAACTCTAAGCCGAGTTCGCCGGCTGGATGAAGATGGAAGAGGCCGAAGACTTCTTGCCGCCCGGATGTTGACTTCTTGCTGGCTGGATGGATCCTTCAAGCGGGACTTCAATAACTGTAAGTGGATCGTCGGGGGTTAGTGTTAGGTTTATTTAAGGGTTTTTGGGATGGGTTTTATTTTTAGAGTAGGGTCTGGCAGTAAAAGAGCTAAATGCCCTTTTAAGGGCAATGCCCATACAAATGCCCTTTTCAGGGCAATGGGGAGCTTAGGTTATTTTAGATAGGGTTTTTATTTGGGAGGGTTGGTTGTGGGGGTGATGGGTTTTACTGTTGGGGGTGTTTGTATTTTTTTTTACAGGTAAAAGGTGATTTCTTTGGGACAATGTTTCACAAAAGGACCTTTTATGGGCCATTGGTAATTTAGTGTAGGCTAGGGTTTTTTTTTATTTTGGGGGGGCTTTTTTATTTTGATTTTGGTTATTAGATTAGGTGTAATTCTTTTTTATTTTTGATAATGTGGTTGTTTTTTTTTGTTTTCGTAATTTTTTATTTTTTTTTGTAACTTAGCGTTTATTTTTTTAATTTAGTAATTTTCAATAATGTTAAATAGTAGATTTAAATTATTTGAGTAGGGATAGGTTTTTTTAAAATGGAATTTAGTTAATTTAATTGCTAGATTAATTTAAGTTTAAAATTATTTTAAGATCGGGATGTTGTAATTTTAATTTAAAGTTAGCGGCTTGATAGATTTAGGGGTTAATAGCGTAATTTAGTTTATGGCGATGTGGGGGGCTGGCGGTTTAGGGGCTTATAAGTTTAGTTAATAGTATCAATGTGGCAGGCCAGAGGTTTAGGGCTTAATACATTTATTTAGTGGCGGCGGGGTCCGGGAGTGGCAGGATAGGGGTTAATAACTTTATTTAGGTGGTGGCGGGGTCCGGGAGCGGCGGAATAGGGGTTAAACATTTTAGTATAGTTGCGGCGTTTAGTGACAGGGTATAAATAAAGTTGGTAAAAAGCCGAATAGATGCAAGATCGATGACTGTTAGTTAACAACAGTCCGATGCTCATCGCCCTGTACTTAGTGCACGGCTTTTTGCCGGATTTTTTAATAAATAAGGAGAGCGTATTCAGGTCCGCGGCTGCGATGTTAGGTGAGCGTATTGGTGCCGGCGAATGCAGCATAGTTGAGGCTTTGATAAATGCAGACACTCCACAAAGCTGGACTCGATCAAGCATTGGCTTATTTTTGCAACCAATAAATGTCTTTTTTGTTTGTATGAGTAACTTTTGTTTCACAATAAAAAAAAATCACTTCTAAATCATATCTAAATACTTATGCAAGTCAATGTAAGGAGCCTTTAAATGATTTTATCTCTGCACTACTTCATTCATTTATAATAAGATCATGCTGCTTAGTGTAGTGATGATTTAGGAATACAAATCCCGTAAATGGGTCCCCTTTTTATCATTGTGTGGGTAGTCAAAGTGCCCAGCTAGGGAAATTGTGTGCCCACATTCAGGTCTAGAAAGGCAGCATCTACTCCTTCATTTATAATTGTACTAGTAAAAGCTTGTACCACACCTCCCCCTCAGGTGCAACCAGTTGCATAGATCCAAGTTTGTTAATTATCTCTGAGGTGTTCAAAGATGAATCACATATTGTTGGTATGGTGGTTAAACTCCCAAGGCACCAAAAATTTATTCTAGGAGCAACAGGTTATGCCAGAGGGCATGTGGGGAGATTCATAGATTCTAGATTCTATCATATCTGCCGTTCTCGCAAATGTAAGGAACCAAAGAGAGAACCTCTAATAGGTAAAAACCTAGACCACCATATAGAATCTCCCTGTTTCTATACCAAATGTAGCCAAACAATCCCATATCATTGTATTATTAACAGGGTCAAATCATTGACCCCATTATTCTGGAAATTCCAAAAAATATCATCCTCACCCCACTGTTGGTGTACATACTAGCCACTTCTTATGGCAGAAAAGGTGGGCTCTTCTAAACATAACAAATCAGGATTTTATTTGAGTAATGCATTGGCTGAACAACTCAGTTATTTCTACCTAGTGACATTTCAGCTTTTTTTTTTTTAATTGATCAATGGTTGTGTGTCAATAGTTAAATTTATATCACACAATACTTTTTTCTTAGATTTACTAATTTATGTTTTCCCCATGACTTAACTTATCTTATGTTTTTTCAAGCATAATTTAATATGATATTGTATTAATATGTGCCTTTATTCACTTAAGGATTTCCTTATATTTAGTCAAATTGTTAGGTTTATATGTGCCTTTTACACAATGTTAATATACTTTGTGCCTAGGCTGGTGTTTTATGTTTTTAGCCTTTTTTTCTATGTGGCAGTGAAACAGTTAATCTGTTCTTTCACTCCCTATAACTAGAGTAGGTTGAGACATGGACTGTAGTATATGACTAAGTGCCGATAGGGGGCGTGAAACACATCAGACTGTCTGTCCACCGCTCCTGCCATGTCTGTCTGCCTTTTTACATGTCATAATAAAGTTTTTGGATTTTATGTTACTGGGCCTTGGTGTAGTGCCTGTCACTCCTCTAGCCATTGTTGCGGACTTATCCACCGATCAGGCTACGGCACTCCGGGTGTTGGAGGACTCCGTTTACCCGTCACTTGGGATTCACTTCCAGGTTGCCCTGTTGCACGCCGTGAGCTGTGGTTGCTCTCTTACTCGCTATTGCTGGATTCTTCTTACCGCTTGCCCAGGCGTTGTACTACGGATCTCCACAGTGGATTTTATATACTTTAGCATCATATTTATGATGGCATAAAAATGGCTTACATATATACGTAACAGTGTTGTAATGCTGATATAGCAATTACACTAGTGACTCTGTGTATAAATAGTTTCAGTTACACATATACCGGATTACTTATTCCTTTTGACACCCGTTATCCATTACCCAGATCTTTTTAAACAGACATAGCAGGGCTAGACACAAAAAGTTCAAATATGGCAGAAATTACCCTCTGTCACAAAATGAACAGATCATTGAATATTGTCATGAAATTTTGAAATGGGGACACGCAAACAATACTTTGACATAATCTTTGCAGAGGATGTGGAAAAAGAAAATTTGGACATTAAAAAGACCTCTAAATTCATGGAACATACCTTAGCCACAGATCTCAGGCTCAAGTGGGATATTGTAGCGTTTCAGAAGTACCTTAATTCCCAACATATTACTAGAGTACTGAGGATCAAAAAATATCCCTCTTTCGAATTTGACGATTCATCTGACATGGATGAGTGGAATGCAGCTCTATCAGAGTGCTCATTCAAGCTTATAAATATCTGTATAAGGGTCAAAGAAAAGAAGCGTACTAAACTTAAAACTGAAATAACGGTCAAAGATGAATTAAAAACCCTTTTTTATAATGCCTAAGTTTACTACGTATAAAAAGAAAATGGATGAATCACTAAACAAATTTGATGGGGAATAAGCCCTTCGAAAAGGCAACAAATTTAATCGTGATAAAGAAGACTACGAACAAAATAGAGTTTACAATTGGGCAGCTGTCCTCATACAAAAAAACAGGGATATAATTAAAAAAACAACAAATATACTGATAAGAACAAAAATAGTAAAAATGGCAACAAGCTCAAAATGAAAATGGCAATGATACCAGCCATCCAAAGTCTATTTTGAAAAATAAGCATAAGAGAAAGGTGGTCTTCAGCACTGAGGGCGATTCTACAGACTCAGAATCAACCTCTAGGAGCACGTGTGCTTCCACCTGTTCTTCCTCTATGTCTTCCCCTTCCTCCTCTCCCTCTTGTATTGTTTTACAGGAATCATCAACGAAAGAATTGGAGGAACCTCCCCCGGTGGTCCCGCCGAAAAACACGAGGAACTACGCAAAAAGAAAAAGGAGGAGAAGATGGAAAAACATAAGGAGAAGAAAAGAACAAAAAAGAAAGGGGTTTAGAAAATGAGCAGCACTTCTCACAAGCAGCCAACATTGCCCATGAACTAAGTATAGTTATCATTTTAGAATATGAACTTACTCAGGATCAGGATTAGACAAATGGGCATATATATTAATGTGCGAGCGGACATGATACGAAGTAGCGTATCATGTCTGCCGCACATAGATAAATGCCGACAGCATATGCTGTCGGCATTTATCATTGCACTAGATCTTGTAAACTGCTGATGCAATGCCGCCCCCTGCATATTCGCGCACTAGCAGGGGGTGTCAATAAACATGATCGTATTCAATCGGGCTGATTTCTGTCCGCGGCCTCAGAGGCAGCGGACAAGTTATGGAGCAGCGGTCTTTAGAGGCTTGCCAGAAACAAGGGGCATCAAGCTCCATACGGAGCTTGATAAATATGCCACAAAGGTTCTATTGAAAGGACTTGATTTTTCACCCTTAAATAAAAGTTATAGTTTTACTACACTTCTAGATATAAACAAATTTGTCCAAAAATTATCTTTGAAAATATATTTTGCTTTAACCACTAATGATAACATGTCCACACCTAGTGAAGTAGTTAAATCTCAAAGTCGTAACTGCACAATCATCCCCAAACTTACGTAGAGTTTGGGGATGCTTGTGCGGTTACAACTTTAACTAATTTATACACTGATGACAATCTTGACGAATGTTGTACCCCCAAATCCTTACCGAAACCTAAAAAACTAAGTTCAGAATTTTATCCAACTAATTTTAGGGGGCCTTTTAATAAATGCTTTTCAAAAAGCTGTACAACAGGATATCCTCAAATCAGAGGGAAGTGTAAAGGGCAGTGCTGCCTCCCCTAATCTAACTTTTAGAGAGCGACAAGCCATTAAATCTTTGAAGAACAATAATGATATTGTAATACGCAATTTAGATAAGGGAGGCAGCATTGTAGTCATGAAAACAGATTTTTATTTTGAACAAGCATATAAACAACTGTCAGATGAAAAGGTATACCGCAGACTGCAAGCAAATCCAACTAGGCTTTTTAAAAATAGCCTTAAGAAATTGGTTGCAGATGGGATAGCTTTAGGTATTCTTAAAGATCATGATATGGACATTTTAGTCCCTTAAAATCCCATCTGCTCCATTTTCCACCATGTGCCAAAAATACATAGTGTCCTCCAGGGAGACCAATTGTGGCTGGCATTGGCTCATTATTTGAGCCATTGGCAGAATGGTTGGACTGTATTCTCCAGTCATATGCCAAGTCACAGCTGTCCTACCTTCAGGACACTCCACATTTATTGCTTACACTGGAACAGGTCAAATGGCAACCATGCTACACTTGGATGGTTGTGGATATCACCTCTCTCTACACATCTATTCTCCCAAATCTCTGCATAAAAACAGTTGAATACTTCATGAAAAGAGATTCTGAACTAGAATTGGATAAGATAGAGTACGTATGTGAGGTGCTCAGATTTCTTTTATCACATCATTTTTTCATGTTCAATAATGAATATTTTCTTCAAACATGTGGCACCGCAGGGAATACTATACTGCATGCAACATCCCAGCACCCTGAGCATCTTGTTCAATCTATTCCTAAGTCACAATGTTTGAGATTTAGAAGAAATGCTAAAGTAGATGGTATATATGAACAACAGTCAATAGAACTTAGAGACAGACTAACAAGGCTAGGATACAAATTTCACATACTGGAAAAATGCAGACATGCTATTAAATCTCATAGTGGTAACAGCAAACGTACTGAAGCTAGACAAAATAATTTTGAGAAAGCAATAGTCTTTACCACAGAATTTAGCCAGCAATATAGTGGCATAGTCAAAATCCTAAAAGACATCTGCACATTTTATCTGCTTCTGATGCCCTACAGCCTTGCATTAATAATTGTATATTTGTTCAGAAAAAAATTAGAACTTTAGCCCAAACCTTGTCCCCTAGTTTGGTTAAAAACAACATTTGTAACAAATCTACTAACTGGTTATCTAAAAGAAGCACTTTAAATGTGGTAGTAGAGTATGTTATGCTTGTCCGAATATATTCGTCTAGGTAATAGTAGTTTTATCTGTCAGGTAGACAAGGAGAAATACAATATTGAATTTTATGCTAACTGTGGCTCACAGTTTGTTGTGTATCTTTTAACATGCAATTTTTGCCACTATCAATATGTTGGCAAAACTACAAGCCATGTTAGAACAAGATTCAATGAACACGTCAGAGACGTCAAAAATTATAACAAAGATTCCACAGTAGCAAACCACTTTAACAACTTTCACTTCACTAATGTTGCAAATCTATTGTTACAAGTAATTGATGTGGCTGTCACTCCTTCTAGAGTGGGCAATAAACTAAAGATTCTAGAGAAAAAGGGATTGTACTGGATTCTAAAATTACACACACAACATTCATCAGGCATGAATAGGGAATGTGACAACTGATCATTATAGTTCCCTTTATATGCTTTACTTTTAACATATGTTGCCTTTTTTCTGTGCTATAGTTAGACGTTAACTTTTACAAAGATATGATTAACACATTGCAAAACAAATGCATGTATTTATTTTCTAATGATTTACAACAATATGTTTTCCACATGACTAAAATGATCTTGTATGTTTTTTAAAGCATAATTTAATATGATATTGTATTAATATGCGCCTTTATTCACTTAAAGATTTCTTTATATATAGTCAAACAGGTTGATATGTGCCTTTTACACAATGTTAATATACTCTGTGCCTAGGCTGGTGTTTTATGTTTTTAGCCTTTTTTTCTATGTGGCAGTGAAAGAGTAATTCTGTTCTTTCACTGCATATAAATAGAGTAGGTTGAGACATGGGGGCATATGTATCAAGCTCCGTGGGCATATGTATCAAGCTCCGTACGGAGCTTGATGCCCCGTGTTTCTGGCGAGCCTGCAGGCTCGCCAGAAACAGCAGTTATGAAGCAGCGGTCACAAAGACCGCTGCTCCATAACCTGTCCGCCTGCTCTGAGCAGGCGGAAAGACATCACCAGAAATCAACCCGATCGAGTACGATCGGGTTGATTGACACCCCCCTATTGGCCGCGAGTCTGCAGGGGGCGGCATTGCACCAGCAGCTCATAAGAGCTGCTGGTGCAACGCCGCCCCCTGCAGACTTGCGGCCAATTGGCTGCCAGCAGGGGGGTGTCAATCAGCGTATTCAGTGATGTCTGTCGGACCTGATCCGATCTGTCGGATTAGGTCCGACAGACATTGATAACTAGAGGCCATAGACTGTATTCTATGAGTAAGCACCGAATGGGGCACAAAACGCGTCAGTCTGTCTGTCCACCGCTTCTGCCATGTCTGTCTGCCTTTTTACATGTCATAATAAAGTTTTTGGATTTTAAGTTACCGGGTCTTGGTGTAATGCCTACTGCTCCTCTTGCCAAACACTATCAATGAAACTGACAGCTTTTCCTAAAAATATTTTTTGAAAACAAATGAAATGCAAAATACTTCTAATAAAAAGTGAATGGCACTTTAAAGATATTTAAATCAATATCAGTCTAACAGGACACATTTAAATTAAAGCACAGAAGTTCACGTCTTGACAGGTGTATTGTTGGACAGTGGCACACTCCATAAGAACAAACGCAAAATGACCCCTGTTTATTATACTAAGGATATACAACTGTGCAAGACAGGGTTTGTCAGTCATCCCAGATTAATATTTGAAGTTTATAGCTTCTTTAAATGGAGCCCACTTCTCAAAGAAAAAAAAAATAGTGTAATGTACTTTAAGAAACAAAACATAGAGGGCGCCACATAGTGCAGATCAAACAATGGGGATCCAACAAAGTATATGTAGATAGCCAAATTGCTACTCACGTGATGTAATGCACTATCGTGCAATATGAGCAGACCGGAACCAAAAGACGATAGTGCATTACATCACGTGAGTAGCAATTTGGCTATCTACATATACTTTGTTGGATCCCCATTATTTGATCTGCACTATGTGATGCCCTCTATGTTTTGTTTCTTAGGATATCTTGTTTGTGTTTCAGTGGCATAACACTCCAGAGGAACTGCCTAACTTTTGGAAACATTTCTGATACTGGACACGTGGCTATTTTTTATTTTTTAATATTATATTTTATGATTTGTTTGGAATACTATCACTTTTTTTACTTTACTTTATGATTTTGTTATTTTACATTACTTATTAATTTCTCATTTCACTTGAGTATATATTTATGCATTATATGGGATTTTTTCTTGTGGTATTTTGATTTAATTTTGTATGATATATATATTTTTTTAGTAGTAAGAATTATTACCCCTCAGCATATTATATATATATTTTTTATTTAGATATTATAATTATATATATTTTCACTATATAAATTGTTGATCACTTCACATACATACTACTCATTTATATATATTTCTATATCCTTGTATTGGCGCCTCTTTACAACACCAGTTAGACCTCTCTACTGGTTGTGTGTGTTTTAATGCACTTTAAAATGCCATTGTTTAGATAATTACGTTAATGCTTCTTTAACCTCTTACCACCCTTAGGACGTTCCATGCCATCTTAACTATGCTGGGCTTTAGCGCCGTTAGGACGGCTTGGAACGCCCTAGCCATTTGGCTGTCCTGAAACCATAGTGGCTTCCTAAATGGGATGACGAGCTAGAGGGCTAGAAAGCCTAGTGTCATAGGCTTTCCCACCTGACCCGTTTCCATCATTGAAATAACGCAATCGCATGAACAATCGCGTAATTTAAATTTTTACTTACTTGTTTACATCAGAACTTTGTTCTGATATAGACCGATAAGTCCCAGCAGGAAGGGGTTAAGTAAAAATATAATAAAGGTTTGTTGAAAAATAAATAAAATTAATGTTTGAGAAGTAACTTCTCTCTACGTACTTCTTAACAAAAAAAATAATTGATCAAGAGAAAGCATTTTTATAATATGTCCAATGATATTATTGTATGTGTACTGTGTTTTACTATTTAATGTATATTATTTTATATAAAGGTATAACTGGCCTTGTCCTGAATTAATATAGCACTGTCTATAAATAGAAGATGTTTACAGAATTGTATTTTCTTGAATAGTTTGAGAATGTGTAATTTTGTAAATTTTCCTACATTGTAGCCAAAAATGCTTATTGCAAATCTCATAAGGTATGTTTGAGCTAATGTGATTTGGACACAAACAATGTCTAAAAAATATTAGTTTGTGACTCCGTGGAAAATATCTGTTTTCACTTGCACATGATATTCTGGGGCTTATTGGTTTACACGATTCTAATCTTCGATCTGACAAAATCTGAGAATGAACAGGAGTTCTCTGCAAATAAATTTGTAACCATCTCTGAGTTTTTATTTTCTGATAAATTGGCCCCTAAGTCCAAACACACATTTACAAGGTGCTTTCCAGTTCACAAGTTCAATAATATATGAGCAAGTACTTTGAAACACACTGCCATGACCGTGTTTGGACTAAGCGTACTTGTAGTGCATCCCCTATAAGAACCCGCCCACAAAGGGGTTTACACGCTACAGTTTCAGTACTGCTTACAATCCATTTTAAGAAGATATAATAAGTCCTTTCAAAAGAAACCCATAGTTAAAACGGTAAGGGTGCTGTAAAAAGCATTAAAAATAAAAATTGTTTTAATGTCTAGTTATAAAGATGTTTCAATTTACTTCTGTTTTTACTCTGTTTTATTGTTATCTTTTCTTGAAAACTGGAAGCTAGCTGGTGATTGGTGGCTACAGTAATGTGCCTCTTGTCATTGGCTCACCAAATTTATTCCACTAACATCCAGTACATTGTTGTTCTTGGAGCAATTTTTAACTATGTGTTTAACCACTTTACCGAGTTAATCACCATCATTAAGAAAAGTTTCTTATGTTTTCTTTTTACAAAATTCACCCCAAGTCTGTTTATTCTGCAGATTTATCATTTGATTTTGTTTTCTAAAGGAAATATAGTTATATGCACACAATAATGCAATAATAAAATGCTTAAATGTTGTTTTGCAAAAAAGCTTCAATATTCCCAGACACATTCTTACATTAAATTTAAATTCACTGGCAGCACCAAGGAAGCCTTCATTTTTTAATATAGTAAATAGCTTTTAAATGATTTTCATCCAGTCCCCTTATAATCATGAAAAAAGGTTTTAACAAGAAACAGCCGTGAACCTGCTGCTTCACATATTAAAAAATCATTACCATAAATTAGTCACATTACACATTCCTGTAATAGGTCAATGAGCAAATTGGAAAATGTCAATGACTAAAAACATATCTTAGGGTTCACATTCCCTTTTTGCACTGATGAAGTTTCTCTTTATTGCTGAATATTCATCAAATTCTTTTGTGCAACATCTGTCACCCATAAATGATCTCAATACATAGTAAATTCTTAAAGGTACACTAAAGTCAAATATTAAACTTTCATGATTCAGATAGAGCAGACTTTTTTTAAAGCCTTTCTAATTTGCTTCTATTATCAAACAGTGCAAGTATTTTTATATGTACACTTTCTGAGGCACCAGATACTCCTGGGAAAGTGCAAGAGCTCGCATTCTGCAGGTATATAAGTCTGTGATTGGCTAATGGCTGTCACATGATATATGGGGCTGGTGAATTGAAGTCAATTTTAAAATTTGTCAGAAAAAAATCTACAGCTCATTTGAAATTCAGAGTAAGCATTATTACATTGTCTTTTTATTATGCACTTTCTGATTATGCAATTCTACAGTAACTTATTGCATAACAAATTATATTGTGTTTATGATTAAAAAAATGGTTAAATTAAAGCTGCTAAATTTAAATTGAAGTTAATTGTGCAGTATTGGTTTTGTACTTCCTACTAATCTTTACTGGCTGATAAGGACAACTACGTTTGCTTTACTGATAAATATAGACACTTCTCTGCAAGTATAACACGAAACTTAATTTATTCAGGGCAGCAAGAGTTCTTAAAAAACAAAAAATAAATATTTTTGGAATGCCCTCTTTTAGATAAAACAAAACAAAACAAAACAAAAAAGCTGACTACAATGTCCCTTTAAACATAACATTTTTTATATTGAGCATTTGAGAGAAATATCACATGCATTGTATTTTTTACTATAAATATATATGATTTTAGAAAACTGATTTTACAGAATGGATATACTATTGTCATAAACCTTTAAAATATATGTGTGTTTTTTATTGTATTTATTTTTACTGAGGTTAAAACACTAACAATTCAAGCAACAAATTGGACAGCTGCCCCCCTCAAAAAAAAAAACATACAAAAAAAAGGTCATATGTAATTATATGCCATAGGTTACCATTTATTAAAGGGATGGTAAACTCGAAAATGATCTTCATTAAATCGTGGAGCATTTTTTCTGACAAGTTATATTGCAATAGACATGTATTACATAATTTTATCACTTTTAAATATAATTACCTTTCGGCTAGATTACGAGTTTTGCGTTATGAACGGCGCGGTGCTAACTTGCACATTATTGTCACCGCTCAACTCCCTACAGCGCTGGTATTACAGGTTTTCAAAAACCTGGCGTCATCAGGCAATAAGTGAGTTAGAGCAAAATTGAGCTCCTTACCGCACTCCAATACAAGCGCTGCGGTGAGCTGGTTTTACGTGCTCGTGCACGATTTCCCCATAGACAACAATGGGGAGAGTCGGCTGAAAAAAGCCGGCAATAAAGGAGCGTAAAGCTCTGTAACGCTGCCCCATTGATTCCTATGGGGAAATAAAATGTATGTTTACACCTAACACCCTAACATAAACCCGAGTCTAAACACCCCTAATCTGATGCCCCTAACATTGCTGTCACCTACATTACACTTATTAACCCCTAATATGCCACCTTGCTGACACCTACAATAAAACCCACCCAATAAAACCTTAAAAAACCCTAACACTAACCCCCGTAGATCCACTTACAGTGTTTGAAGACCGGACATCCATCCTCAACAAAGCCGGGAGAAGTCCTCTTCGAAGCCGGGAGAAGTCTTTATCCAAGCGGCAAGAAGTGGCCCTCCAGATGGGCAGAAGTCTTCATCCAGACGGCATCTTCTATCTTCATTCATCCGGCGCAGAGCGGCTCCATCTTCAAGACATCCGGCGCTGAACATCCTCTTCAATCTACGTCTTCTTGAAGAATGAAGGTTCCTTTAAATGACGTCATCCGGAATTAAAAGGTGAAAAAATCCTATTGGCTGATGCAATCAGCCAATAGGATCGAGCTTTAATCCTATTGGCTGATCCGGTGGATGGATGTCCGGTCTTCAAAAACTGTAAGTGGATCTTCGGGGGTTAGTGTTAGGTTTTTTTAAGGGTTTATTGGGTGGGTTTTAATTTTAGATTAGGGTTTGGGCAGAAAAAGAGCTAAATGCCTTTTTAAGGGCAATGCCCATACAAATGCCCTTTTCAGGGCAATGGGGAGCTTAGGTTTTTTAGTTAGGATTTTATTTGGGGGGTTGGTTGTGTGGGTGGTGGGTTTTACTGTTGGGGGTTGGTTGTATTTTTTTTTAGAGGTAAAAGAGCTGATTTCTTTGGGGCAATGCACCGCAAAAGGCCCTTTTAAGGGCTATTGGTAGTTTAGTTCAGGCTAGGGTTTTTTTTATTTTGGGGGGACATTTTTTATTTTGATAGGGCTATAAGATTAGGTGTAATTAGTTTAAATATCTGATAATTTATTTTTTATTTTGTGCAATTTAGTGTTTTTTTGTAATTTAGTTAATTGTATTTAATTAATGTAATTTATTTAATTGTAGTGTAAGGTTAGGTGTTAGTGTAAGACAGGTTAGGTTTTATTTTACAGGTAAATTTGTATTTAATTTAACTAGGTAGTCAGTAAATAGTTAATAACTATTTACTAACTACTCTACCTAGTTAAAATAAATACAAACTTGTCTGTGAAATAAAAATAAAACCTAAGATAGCTACAATGTAACTATTAGTTATATTGTAGCTAGCTTAGGGTTTATTTTACAGGTAAGTATTTAGTTTTAAACAGGATTTATTTAGGTTATGATAATAATTTTTAATTAGATTTATTTTAATTACATTACAGTAGGGAGTGTTAGGGTTAGACTTAGAGTTAGGTTTAGGGGTTAATAACTTTAGTATAGTGGCGGCGATGTTAGGAACAGCAGATTAGGGGTTAATAATATTTAACTATTGTTTGTGATGCGGGAGTGTGGCGGTTTAGGGGTTAATATGTTTATTATAGTGGCGGCGATGTCCAGAGCGGCAGATTAGGGGTTAATAATTTTATTTTAGTGTTTGCGATGCGGGAGGGCCTCGGCTTAGGGATTAATAGGTAGTTTATGGGTGTTAGTGTACTTTTTAGCACTTTAGTTATGAGTTTTATGCTACAGATTTGTAGCGTAAAACCCATAACTACAGACATTCAGTTTACGGTATGGATCTTGACGGTATAGGCTGTACCACTCACTGTTAGGCCTCCCAGGCAGATTCGTAATACTGGGCTATGGAAATCCCATTGAAAAAGGACTTTTGGAAAGCTGCGGTAGTTACGTTGCGTTACAGCCAAAAAAGTGTACGGTGCAGAAATACCTGCAAGACTCGTAATACCAGCGGTAGTGAAAAAGAGCCTTAACGCTGCTTTTTCACTCATACTGCAAAACTCGTAATCTAGCTGTTAATTTGCAAAAACTTAGCCCATGCCCTCCAGATCTTACCATTTTCTATCCAATATATGCGGTCGTACGCACAGATCGGAACTTCTAAATATGGCCGCTTGAGCATGCACATATTTATCCATATGCCTGTAACGTCACAGCATTTCCAAAGTAGTTCCATGCTGGGCTTTACAATGTGTGAGTAATTGAAATGAGGGGCCGGGTTAAGGGGCGGTACATTGAACTGTTGTTACTCCCTCTTATTTAAGTCGCTATTCTACTCTGCGGCGATACAGAAACCAGTTGTGTTTTCGTGATCCGTTGTGGCATATCAATCTCTACAATCTACTGCTTAGAAAAGTAATTTTTCTTCATCATCATCCTTATTTTGAGATTTGAAAGGGAGTTGAATCCATCGATATTGAATATACTGTCGATCTAATTACAATGTCTGAAATATTCTGTAAAACATAATATTATCAAAATATTTTTTTATAACAATTGAAATGATAAAATGAAATTTAAATTTTTAAATGATTAATTTTATGTATATAATATATATATATATATATATATCTGAATTTATTCCCAACTAAAATATATTGTATCTATCTCATGTCAATCAGTTTTTGGTTGTTACGCCCATCATTACTTATTATGTAAATAAGGACGAAAAATAACACCCAGCAAGAAAACGTAGTTGGGGAATAATATTCATGAGAGCAAAGGGGATGAATAGGAAGTAAAATGTGATTGGCTAGAAATCATGGAGGGACTAATTACACATTTAGTGAACGGAGAAACAGACTCTGCAGCAGTGAACTATTTGAAACGAATAACGGTAGGATTTTAATATACTTGCGATTTTCAGATTTCAATTTAAAACATATGATGCTGGTTTATTAATAAACAAATACATATGTAAATTAGGTCATTTGTTTTCTATACCTTTAAGCAGCGAATGCTGCTTCGTAGCCCCATCGTTTCAGGTCCGCCTGAAATGGAAGTTAAGAAGAAACGGTCGTAAGGTGGCGTTTAGGCGGCAGACTGAAATCACCTGATCCGATACAATCGGGATGATTGATGGCCCCTGTTAGCGGCCGATTGGCCGCCAGTGAGCAGGGGGCAGCATTGCACAAACATTTCTCCAGAAATGCTTGTGGAATGTTAAATTCCGACAGCGTATGCTGTCGTTATTTAGTGAGGTTGACCGTACATGATTCTCTACAACGAATCATGTCCGCTCGCCTTTTAATAAATTGACCCCATAGACACTTTTGGTTGTCGATGGGTCTTGTTGAAAAGGCAAGATCATTACGGATGGGCAATTGTGGTGAAAGTACAATTCGCTTGGTAGAATGAATAGTCCTGTGGACATGCGTTTTGGACAATCAAATGTTGATAAGAACGAAAATCCATTAAAATTCAGTAATTGAACGTTATTTACGGTTTTTGAATTTGTTACTTTTGAATGTTCATTATTAGATTGAATATCCACATTTGAAATTTCTAATGTAACATTCGATTTAACAAATACTATTCAGAAGTTTGATAGTTCATGTGGTAGAGAATTAAAGGGCCATGATACCCAAATGTTGAAACACTTGAAAGTGATGCAGCATAGCTGTAAAAAGCTGACTAGAAAATATCACCTGAACATCTCTATGTAAAAAAGAAAGATATTTTACCTCAAAAATTCCTCAGTAGCCACATCCCATTGTAAAGAACTTCTAAGCAGCAAATCAGTATATCTGTCCCAGGAGAGGCAAAGGAGCGAGCTTTGTGCACTCTCATCTTATTTCCCTATACAGTTTAAGGAAGTTTACTATGAAATCTCATGAGAGTTAAGTGAAATCTCATGAGATCACAGTAAAAGAGTTCATGACCTCAGCACTGTTGATGCTGATTGGCTGCTGTTCAATTCTTCATTTTTTTTTTGCACAGAATTTATTCTGGTGAGCTGAGGAAATTGTGAGGTAAAATATCTTCCTTTTTTACATAGAGATGCTCAGGTGATAATTTCCTGTCAGCTTTTACAGTTATACTGTATTAGTTTCAAGTGATTTAGCATATGAGTAGTATGTCCCTTTAAGTAAATTGATACATAATAAATACAAATATATTGATTAGAAATGTTCTATTTCGAATATTGCGCAATTTGATTATGACATTTAAAGAAAGCATTAGAAATGTTGTTAGAAACATATTGATTCAAAATTTTCTAATTCGAATATTGCATAATTTGAATTTGATTTGAATTATGCAGTATTCAAATTAGGAAAATTTGAATCAAATATTTAATTTAAGGGTAGCATTAGAAATACTAATACATTAAAAAAATGTTAGGATGTTTTACAAACATTCGAAATTCAAAACAAACAAATGTGTTTAAATTTGTTTTATTTTGTGTGTTGCAAAACACTTATCCCTTGAGATCATGTTTAAAATTTGACCCGTGCACTTAGACATTGTTTTAGAAGAAATATTAGTCAAGATAAAAAAAACTTCTTTCACTTCATCTGATATTCTTTAGGGGCTCATTTGGAATTAGTTTGTTAACAAATGTCAATTTGTCTGCTATGGGAAATGTCTTTAGGAGCAGCTAGACAGCAAATAAAACTTAAATAAAGTTAAAGAAGTATATAGTACTGCCTAGCAGCAACACAAAAACAGTATTTATTGTATTTAGTGTTTTAAACAACTTTGCAGTTTGATTGTATTATCAATTTTGCTTAATTATTTTCATAACTTTTTGCTGAATAAATAAAAATGAACTACTGGGAGCTAGCTGACCACATAGGGTGAGCCAATGAAGAGAAGCATATATGTTCATCCACCAATCAACAACTATCTCCCAGAAGTCCATTGCTGCTCCTGAACCTATTTAGCTATGCTTTTCAACAAAGAATAACAAAAGAATGAAGCAAATTAAATAATAGAAGTAAATCGGAAAGTTGCTCTATCTGAATCCTGAAAGTGTAATTTTGACTGTTCTGGCCAAAAACAAAAGTGTATCTTACACACTTATTGGCTGACTCTGGAATTAACTGGCAAGAATATTGGTTAAACATTATTGAACAGTGTACATTTAAATTTTCACACACTTTAAAAATTAGTAAATATGTTTTGAAAATGGTTTTTGAACACTGGAACTCGTTCTATCAAATGAATACACATATGCACATTGATTATCATGGAGGAAAACGTGTAAGTCCCCATTCTTTTCATCTACAACGGAGCACAACCTCTCATGGACACCATAACTATTAAACTAAACATGAAAGAGAAGGAAGGAAAATCTTCCATTACAATTCAGGCCACTTTTGGTGCTGAACATTGGTATAAATCTCCTATGAATAAGTCTCTGATATAGGAGATATAGGAGTCAATCAAAATGCTTTACTAAAGCTTATCAAACAGTTTATCTATAAAAACTCTTCATAGACTTTAATAATAACTGAGAATGACCCCATTATCAAAGTAAAATACGGACGGTCAGCGTTTCTGGATTGGATATCGCTGGTCATCTGACCTAATGTTGTACTTCCATTGGAAGCTGCAAGTCATATGGGCGACTCTGAGTGCCCCATGCTGCCTTGTCTGGCACTCCGGTTGTGCCGCTCCGTCTGTGAGTCTCCATTACCTAGGGCTCAGGGATTTATATCTTCTGTGGGGACACTTTTTCTGCACTACACCATGCGGCGCCTCTTCTTTTCTTCTCTATTTTAGGTCAACATAGGATCCCTTCTATTTAAGAGTGCGGCCGTTCCTGTTTTCTTATATCACCTGTTTGCACGAGCGCACCTCTTTTGGACTCTGGCGTCCTTTTCGGTATTGTAACAAAAACACTCCCAGATGGGCTATATAAATAGATCATGTACAAAACATGTATGCAAATCTAGTGTACTATGTACCTTTAAAGTTATATCTGGTATGTAGCTAAAAAAAGATTAGGAACTGTAAAAAGAAAATACATCTAGATAAATAGATTTACAAAGTGCTTATAAGTATCCCAAACACCATAATAACTTAAATGTTATTGTTTGTACAGTAATAGGTATTATATACTGCAAATGAATTAATTATATGACATTTGCAGCCAAATTTGTGTTATGGCTCAGAGAACATAATGCAACTAGGGATGGGCGAATGTGGTGTAATTCACTTGGTAGAATGAATAGTCCTTTTGTTTTGGACAATCAAATGTTGATGAGAATGAAAAGCCATTCAAATTTGGTAATTTAATTTTATTTCCGGTTTTCGGATGTTTTTTTTTCTTTTCAGATTTTCATAATTAGAATGAATATCCCCATTCAAAATTTAAAATGTAACATTTAATTTAACAAATTTAAACAGCTTTATTTAACCTTGTTTCATATTAAAAAAAATATATATATTTTAGCTACTTAACTTTCATATACATGATATAATGTTGTCTACTATGTCCTTTAAAATACAAGAATAAATTATTGTTGTATCATACCTATGATCATTGGTGGTTCTAGGGGAGAGCAAGGGGTACAAAACATCCCAAATCTTCTCTTCAACATCACTATTTGGCTTAGGAGGAGGATAAAAATGTAGAACTTTCTTCCCTGCCCCTGTCCTTTTAGGCAGACCTAAACACCCCCTAAAACCCCCCCAGGCTACATAGCTAAACTAAACACAGGAGGGTCCTTTCATTAGAAACTATCTGGAGTTGCCATTGCCCATGACCAATTTATTTTCAGTATTATATTTGCTAAAGGGAACATGAAATGCCACCATAACTTCATTGCTGCTTGCAAAACTATTTCTCACAAGTTATCCTTCAAAATGAGAACATGTAATAGTTACTGAGAGCAAGGTCTGGTCAATATGGCGAGGGATCCAGCTCGCCATTTTCTTGGTGGAACGGCACTTACTTACTTGTCATGTCTCTTCTCTTTAATTGTTTTTCTCAAGTTCCAATTAAGATTATAAAGTAGTCTCTTGTATGGTTCCTCCACACTGCTGGTTACCCAATCAATCATTCAAATGCTCTCTGCATCCCCCCATAAAAGTTGCCATAATTTTGTCAGCACTTGCATACCATATAATACCACTAGTGATGTAGCTGTTTAGTTTATTGTCAATCTTTGGTCATCCAGGTAATGAATTTTCTCTAGATTCCTTCAGTGCCAACTGTTGTTGGGCAACAAGATAGAGGCACCTTCATACAATTCTCTTCCCATCTTAAACTCCCTACACCACATTTAACTGAAGGGTAAGATGGAACTGAATCTCGTAACGTATAAGACATATAATTATGATTTTTTGTTAATCAAGTATTTGATAACTGTACAATATTAACTTTTTTAAATATCAAACATCTGACACAAAATGTCCTGCAAATAAGAAAAGTTACAGTTAGACACTTGATATTTGGCATCTGCACCACCAAAACAATATAGACTAATATACTTTCATTGCATAGTTTTTATGCTCAGGAGCAGTCTGCTGTAGGTTACACTATATGTATACTATAGTTTTCAACCAACACTTTTAATAATGTTATACACTTCTGAGCACTAGATTATAGCACTGCTGCCATATATTGCTCCATATATGTGCACATTTCTCTGAATCATTTTGTGTTTCATGTCCTTTGACAATCAGGGATTTCATGGTTCACTGAAGTCTAAAGCCTGCAAAAAAAAGGACAAGAAAACAGGTAAGACGTAATATTGCAAAAATAATCAAGAACATTGTCATACTTAACCTTTGCATGTGCTTTTTTTAAATGTCAAGGTTCTGGACAGACAATAAGGCTTTGCTATGTTTTATCACAGTCAAGGTTCCATTAAAAAAACGTACATTTTCTTATTGTCAGTAACACACAAAATGCTAAAAATATATTGATTAATTCCATATGAAATGTGTGACTAGATTCTAATCCAACTGTTACTTTGGCCATTATGTCATTAGGATTTTTTCCGGTCTACTAATACAATATTTCAATCCAGATTTAATTAATCTATTTTGTACACAATATTATTATTCTACACTCATGGGAACATTTAAATCTGGCTATTCTGCAGTAGATAAAAGCCTTTGCAAAGTTTGGAAAAATAAATACTTAAGAAAAATGTTTAAAAAGAAGAAAAACATAGTGGTTCCAGTTTGTATCTAAGGCTTCTAAAAGGAATGATAAACATGACGCAGAGACTAAGCATTTTATATTATAAAAGTGAACAGATGTAATTTTAAAAGTTGTTGTAGTATTTTGATAATTAGACAATTTAAGGAAGGTTGAATGTAGTTTATAGAATTGGTTTAAGCCTAAACAAATCTCAGAGGAATAGCATTTGCATAAGGATCTCCTTTGTGAATATATTTACTTATTTCTAAGAGTAAACAAAGCTTATTTTCTATGTGATTTTGTAATAAAATGATAGACAGCTACAAAAATGATAACTCAGTAGACAGAGTGGATGATTCATCTTGCCAGTGTTCCAGGTTCAAGTGCAGTTGAGGACATTTTTTATAGTCATCTACTTATAGTCATATACTTAGAAAGGCATGCATAGCTCAGGGAGTGTAAATGGCAGGGTACCTGGCTTCATTTGGCAATATGTTTCATTCAAATCAATAAGTAGGAGTCATGCACCTTTTTATTTATGATACCCAAATATAACTAAAGCCCAAAATATTACTAACAGGGCACCATAAATAATCTATTATGAATATACTAGTCCTAAAGCCCGTGTACACGAGCCAATTTTTTAGGTACCGCGGTTCCAACCCTTGCTCCCTCTCTCTCCCCCCTCTCTTTTGCGCTCTCTCTCTCTCCCCCCTCTCTTTTGAGTTCTCTTTCTCCCCCTTATTTTGCACTCTCCCCCCTCTTTTGCTCTCTCTCTCTCCCCTCTTGTGCTCTCTCTCCCCCCTCTTTTGCTCTCTCTCTCCCACCTCTTTTGCTCTCTCTCCCCTCTTTTGCTCGCTCTCTCTCTTCCCCCCTCATCTGCTCACTCCCCCCTCTTGCTCTCTCTCGCCCTCTTTTGTTCTCTCTCTCCCCTATTTTGCTCTCTCCCCCTCTTTTGCTCTCTCTCTCACCCCTCTTTTGCTCTCTCTCTGCCCCCTCTATTGCGCTCTCTCTCTCTCCCCCCCTCTCTTTTGCTCTCTCTTCCCCTCTCTTTTGCTCTCTCCCACCCCCTCTCTTTTGCTCTCTCTCCCCCCTCTCTTTTGCTCTCTCTTCCCCTCTCTTTTGCTCTCTCTCTCCCTCTCTCTTTTGCTCTCTCTTCCCCTCTTTTGCACTCTCTTCCCCTCTTTTGCGCTCTCTCCCCCTTCTCTTTTGCGCTCTCTCCCCCTCTCTTTTGCACTCTCTCTCCCCCTCTTTTGTGCACTCTCTCTCCCCCCTCTCTTTTAAACTCTCTCTCCCCCCCTCTCTTTTGAGCTCTCTCTCCCCCCTCTCTTTTGAGCTCTCTCTCTCCCCCCACTCTTTTGCGCTCTCTCCCCCCCCTCTTTTTTGTGCTCTCTCCCCCTCTTTTTTGCGCTCTCTCCCCCTCTCTTTTGTGCTGTCTCCCCCTCTTTTTTGCGCTCTCTCCCCCTCTTTTTTGCGCTCTCTCTCCCTTTTTTGCACTCTGTCTCCCCCTTCTCTTTTGCGCTCTCTCTCTCCCTCTTTTGCTCTCTCTCTCCCTCTTTTGCACTCTGTCTCCCCCTTCTCTTTTGCGCTCTCTCCCCCCTCTTTTGCGCTCTCTTTTAAACTCTCCCTCTCTCTTTTGCGCTCTCTCTCCCCCCTCTCTTTTGCGCTCTCTCTTCCCCCTCTCTTTTGCACGCTCTCTCCCCCCTCTCTCTTTTGAGCTCTCTCTCCCCCTCTTTTGTGCGCTCTCTCTCCCCCTCTCTTGCGCTCTCTCCCAGTCTCTTGCGCTCTCTCCCCCTCTCTTGCACTCTCTCCCCCTCTCTTTTGAGCTCTCTCTCCCTCTTTTGTGCTCTCTCTCCCACCTCTCTTTTAAGCTCTCTCTCCCCCCTCTCTTTTGAGCTCTCTCTCTCCCCCCTCTCTTTTGAACTCTCTCTCTCCCCCCTCTCTTTTGAGCTCTCTCTCCCCCTCTCTCTCCCCCTCTTTCTCTCCCACTCTCTTGTGCTCTCTCTCCCTCTTTTGCTCTCCCCCCCTCTTCTGCTCGCTTTCTTTCTAAATTCTTTCCTTCCTTCCTCTGGGTCTCTCCCGCCGGCCACGAACCTCACGCGCGCTCCCGCGAGGCCATGCCCCCTCGTCACGCCCGCCGGTCACGCCCCCTCGTCACGCCCGCCATGCCCGCCGGCAACGCCCCCATCACGGCACGCCCGACGCCGGTCACGCCCCCACCAGGCAGCTTCCGCAGTGAGCACTACTCTGCAGCTGAAGGCCAGGTGTGTTTGTCCGTGCACAGTCTCTACTGCGCATGACGGCTTCAGACAAACACACTTGGTCTTTTATAATATAGGATGTTGACAAAAATTATAGAAGAAAGATGCCAAATTCTTCTAAACACCAAAGTTCAAACTTCTTGACCAAACTGAAAGTTTTCAAGTAATGAACTCACAGGTCTGATGCAATTTCATTGAAAATGCTAAGTCTGGGGAGCTGGGTATTAAAAGCATCACAGCTTGCTTGCAATCAGCACACAGAAGCCACGAGAAAAAATGATTTATTGGTTTTAATATAAAGGCCTAGATAGTGGAGTAAAAAAATATTATTGTGCGTAAACATTGCTTGAGTGCAATCAATAACGCTTCTATTTTTCCGCTCATTTGCAAAAAATGTCCCAAGTTATTTTCTTATAGTCTAGATTACTAAAATTCGCATGTCGGATAGTACGGGTGTGCTGATAATACGCTTCTATGGGGGCATGCAGTAAAATTCATGCTGGATATCCCTCTAGTTCTAAGCATATGGTACACTAAGCAGAGGGTGTACGCTAAAGTCAATGGTTTGCAAGTAGTGGAGTTCTGTGCTATGCTGTTAATAGGAATTGTTTACTTTAGGTTTTCATAAGCACTACATTTTTACAGTGGTTTATCAAGCACAATACTTAAAGGGACAGTCTAGACCCAATACATCATTTTGATTAATTGTTGTTACATAACAGAGAAGCATCCTGCAACTGGTCCCACATCTATAAGCTTGTAAAAAAAAACATGAAACATTTAAATATTTATCATTTGTTAGAAGCTGAAAATTACCGCCAAGCTCCACCCACCTGGTACTTTTCTATTTTAGTATGCTAAGTTTCTCCAACCATGATCAACTCTTAAATCAGTTTTCCTACTCGCACATATTGATTTGTCCATGCGCAATTTGAAATAGCTAACGAAAATATATTAAATGTGCACTGCTAACAAACGATTTTTACTTAAAAGTTTAATGTACTTCTTACAAGCTTATAGATGTGGAACCCGTAGCAAAATGCTTGTCTGGTATGTAACATATGGCTGCATATTTATGCCTCTTATCATCACCTGATGTGTTCAGCTAGATCAGAAAATTGTTTAAAATTGCATGCCCTATCTGACTCATGAAAGTTTAACTTTGACTAGACTGTCCCTTTAATAATATAATGAGGTTGCAACTGTGGAATGCTGGGTAAAATTATCTCTTAAGACGATTGGTCTCTTGTAACACTTCACATTTCTGTTTTATTCTTTTAAGTTTTATTTTCTTCTCCTTCCTGTTTTTAATTATTTGTTTCTGTTTGAAGGTTAATGATTCACTTTTGCAGGTAACTGCCTGTTTTAGACCTAGCACTATGAAAAATATTATGTTGATATACTTATGATTTGAAATTAAGTGTTTCTTTTACTGACTATTGTATTTTTCTTATTTCTTGTTTATTACTTAGTTATTTCTGGTCTACACTAAATGGGGTCCGCAATATTTTTTTCTTCTGGCTGTTAATACATTTGTTAAAGGACTTAATTGCTTACTATCTCTGAATCCAAGAATTTTTTTTTTTAAAACCTTACGCCTAGATTTAGAGTTCTGCGGCCAAAGGGGTGCGTTAGCTACTCGTGCTTTTTTCTGGCCGCACCTTTTAAATACCGCTGGTATTTAGAGTTCACAGAATGGCTGCGTTACGCTCCAAAAAAGGAGCGTATAGTATATTTAACGCAACTTCAACTCTCGATACCAGCGGTGCTTACGGACGCGGCCATCTTCAAAAACGTGCTAGTGCACGATTCCCCCATAGAAAACAATGGGACTGTTTGAGCTGAAAAAAAAACCTAACACCTGCAAAAAAGCCGCGTTCAGCTCCTAACGCAGCCCCATTGTTTTCTATGTGGAAACACTTCCTACGTCTGCACCTAACACTCTAACATGTACCCCGAGTCTAAACACCCCTAACCTTACACTTATTAACCCCAATCTGCCGCCCCCGCTATTGCTGACCCCTGCATATTATTTTTAACCCCTAATCTGCCGCTCCGTACACCCCCGCCACCTACATTATCCCTATGTACCCCTAATCTGCTGCCCTAACATCGCCGACCCCTATATTATATTTATTAACCCCTAATCTGCCGCCCCCAACGTCGCCTCCACCTAACTACACTTATTAACCCCTAATCTGCCGACAGGACCTGAGCGCTACTATAATAAATGTATTAACCCCTAATCCGCCTCACTCCCGCCTCAATAACCCTATAATAAATAGTATTAACCCCTAATCTGCCCTCCCTAACATTGCCGACACCTAACTTCAAGTATTAACCCCTAATCTGCCGACAGGAGCTCACCGCTACTCTAATAAATTTATTAACCCCTAAAGCTAAGTCTAACTTTAACCCTAACACCCCCCTACATTAAATATAATTTAAATCTAACAAAATAAATTAACTCTTATTAAATAAATTATTCCTATTTAAAGCTAAATACTTACCTGTAAAATAAACCCTAATATAGCTACAATATAAATTATAATTATATTATAGCTATTTTAGGATTTATATTTATTTTACAGGTAACTTTGTATTTATTTTAACCAGGTACAATAACTATTAAATAGTTAAGAACTATTTAATAACTAAAATAGTTAAAATAATTACAAAATTACCTGTAAAATAAATCCTAACCTAAGTTACAATTAAACCTAACACTACACTATCAATAAATAAATTAAATTAAATACCTACAATTACCTACAATTAAACCTAACACTACACTATCAATACATTAATTAAATACAATACATACAAATAACTACAATTAAATAAACTAACTAAAGTACAAAAAATAAAAAAGAACTAAGTTACAAAAAATAAAAAAATATTTACAAATAGAAAAATATTACAACAATTTTAAACTACTTACACCTACTCTAAGCCCCCTAATGAAATTACAAAGCCCCCCCAAAATAAAAAAAATGCCCTACCCTATTCTAAATTACAAAAGTTCAAAGCTCTTTTACCTTACCAGCCCTGAACAGGGCCCTTTGCGGGGCATGCCCCAAGAAATTCAGCTCTTTTGCCTGTAAAAAAACACATACAATACCCCCCCAACATTACAACCCACCACTCACATACCCCTAATCTAACCCAAACCCCCCTTAAATAAACCTAACACTCAGCCCCTGAAGATCTTCCTACCTTATCTTCACCTCACCGGGTATCACCGATCGGTCCTGGCTGCAAAATCTTCATCCAACCCAAGCGGGGGCTGGCGATCCATAATCCTGCGGCTGAAGAGGTCCAGAAGAGGCTCCAAAGTCTTCATCCTATCCGGGAAGAAGAGGCGATCCAGACCGGCAACCATCTTGATCCAAGCGGCATCTTCTATCTTCATCCGATGAGGAACGGCTCCATCGTGAAGACCTCCAGCGCGAATCAATCTTGTTCTGACGACGTCCAACTGAAGAATGACAGTTCCTTTAAGGGACGTCATCCAAGATGGCGTCCCTCGAATTCCGATTGGCTGATAGGATTCTATCAGCCAATCGGAATTAAGGTAGGAAAATTCTGATTGGCTGATGGAATCAGCCAATCAGAATCAAGTTCAATCCGATTGGCTAATCCGATCAGCCAATCAGATTGAGCTCACATTCTATTGGCTGTTCCGATCAGCCAATAGAATGCGAGCTCAATTTTTTTTATTTTGGGGGGGCTTTGTAATTTCATTAGGGGGCTTAGAGTAGGTGTAATTAGTTTAAAATTGTTGTAATATTTTTCTAATGTTTGTAAATATTTTTTTATTTTTTGTAACTTAGTTCTTTTTTATTTTTGTACTTTAGTTAGTTTATTTAATTGTAGTTATTTGTAGGTATTGTATTTAATTAATGTATTGATAGTGTAGTGTTAGGTTTAATTGTAGGTAATTGTAGGTATTTTATTTAATTTATTTATTGATAGTGTAGTGTTAGGTTTAATTGTAACTTAGGTTAGGATTTATTTTACAGGTAATTTTGTAATTATTTTAACTATTTTAGCTATTAAATAGTTCTTAACTATTTAATAGCTATTGTACCTGGTTAAAATAAATACAAAGTTACCTGTAAAATAAATATAAATCCTAAAATAGCTATAATATAATTATAATTTATATTGTAGCTATATTAGGGTTTATTTTACAGATAAGTACTTAGCTTTAAATAGGAATAATTTATTTAATAAGAGTTAATTTATTTAGTTAGATTTAAATTATATTTAACTTAGGGGGGTGTTAGTGTTAGGGTTAGACTTAGCTTTAGGGGTTAATCAATTTATTACAGTAGCGGCGAGATTCGGTCGGCAGATTAGGGGTTAATAATTGAAGTTAGGTGTCGGCGATGTTAGGGAGGGCAGATTAGGGGTTAATACTATTTATTATAGGGTTATTGAGGCGGGAGTGAGGCGGATTAGGGGTTAATAACTTTATTATAGTAGCGGTGCGGTCCGCTCGGCAGATTAGGGGTTAATAAGTGTAGGCAGGTGGAGGCGACGTTGAGGGGGGCAGATTAGGGGTTAATAAATATAATATAGGGGTCGGCGGTGTTAGGGGCAGCAGATTAGGGGTACATAAGGATAACGTAGGTAGCGGCGCTTTGCGGTCGGCAGATTAGGGGTTAATTATTGTAGGTAGCTGGCGGCGACGTTGTGGGGGGCAGGTTAGGGGTTAATAAATATAATATATGGGTCGGCGGTGTTAGGGGCAGCAGATTAGGGTACATAAGGATAACGTAGGTAGCGGCGCTTTGTGGTCGGCAGATTAGGGGTTAATTATTGTAGGTAGCTGGCGGCGACATTGTGGGGGGCAGTTTAGGGGTTAATAAATATAATATAGGGGTCGGCGGTGTTAGGGGCAGCTGATTAGGGGTACATAAGTATAACGTAGGTGGCGGTCGGCAGATTAGGGGTTAAAAAATTTTAATAGAGTGGCGGTGATGTGGGGGGTCCTCGGTTTAGGGGTACGTAAGTAGTTTATTGGTGTTAGTGTACTTTAGAGCACAGTAGTTAAGAGCTTTATAAACCGGCGTTAGCCCAGAAAGCTCTTAACTACTGACTTTTTTCTGCGGCTGGAGTTTTGTCGTTAGATTTCTAACGCTCACTTCAGCCAAGACTCTAAATACCGGCGTTAGAAAGATCCCATTGAAAAGATAGGATACGCAATTGACGTAAGGGGATCTGCGGTATGGAAAAGTCACGGCTGAAAAGTGAGCGTTAGACCCTTTAATGACTGACTCCAAATACCAGAGGGCGGTAAAAACCAGCGTTAGGAGCCTCTAACGCTGGTTTTGACGGCTACCGCCCAACTCTAAATCTAGAGTCATCTGCAGACGACTTGAACTTGTTTATTTTCTCATCTTAATTAAATCAATGTTAAAGGGACATGATAGGCAAATGTTGAAAGACTTGAAAGTGATGCAGCATAGCTGTAAAAAGTTGACTTGAAAATATGACCTGAACATCTCTATGTAAAAAAATAAATATTTTACTAAAAGAGAAATTTTGTGACAGAGACTGCATTGCTGCAGTTAACTGAGCCGGACAGAAACCTTACGGCTAGATTACGAGTTCTGCGGAGTGCGGTGCTAACGGGCAGTTTATGCTCACCGCTCACTTACAGACATCGTTGGTATTACGGGTTTTTGCAAAGTGAAGTGAGCGTAGAGCAAAATTTTGCTCCAAATCTCACTCCAATACCAGCGCTGCTTAAAGGGCCACTAAACCCGAAATATTTCTTTCATGATTCAGATAGAGAATATAAATTTAAACAACATTACAATTTACTTCCAGAATTTATTTTGCTTCATTTTTTAAATACTGTATCCTTATTTGAAGAAAAAGCAATGCATATGGTGAGCCAATCACATGATGCTTCTTATAGCACTCCTAGGTCTCGGGATGAATATAATCTAAATCGGTATCACTAATTATTCCCAAGGGAATAAATGGATAGGGGAGAAAACAGATATGATAGAAATATTAAAATATAACTTTTATTGGGTTAAATTAAAATAGGAATAACACTTAAAACCACACTTAGGTACCGACTGTGTATAATTGTACAAACAAACTATTATAGTAATTATGGTTGTGGTCGCCACTTACTAACACCTATATGTGAGGATGTCAGCTAGAGTAGGAATTGCCCTATAGTTATTCAATAGAAATGTGATGCACCACAAAGTATCCGATAAAATACCTGTTCCACAAATCTATTGTAGCAATTAAGTAGATAACGTTATACTTAATCAGTAGATATCTCCTAAGTATGATTGCGTATCTAAACCTTTACAGCAGTTGTACAGCAACAGGTAACTAGTGTGTCTTATATATAAATATTAGTATAAGTGGAATATATAACAGATGGTACAGGCATTGCTTATATTAAGCTAAGATTATATAATCCCCTTATCAATTAAATTCCATATATCTCCCGTGTTGGGAAAATAATGTAGTTTAACTGTTGCAGTTATCAGGCTCAAAACAGTAACACTGCTTGCGGATAGTAACTGAACTGCTGTAATAGCAATTACCTACTCAGAAACTATGATGTTAAAAGCTCACTCGAGAGTCCAATATCTGTAATTCATGATCGGTCTACAGTGTGTGTTTATAAAATTGGATTATGATTTAAACTGTGTTGTAATAGACTTCCACTATTGGATGATGCAATCCAATCAGCCAATATGATTGAGCTGGCATTCTATTGGCTGATCCAATCAGCCAATAGGATTGAGTTGGAATTCGATTGGCTGATTGGAACAGCCAATAGAATGCCAGCTCAATCATTTTGGCTGATTGGAACAGCCAATAGAATGCCAGCTCAATCCTATTAATTCCGCCTTTATTCTGCCTTAATTCCGATTAGCTGATAGAATTCCATCAGCCAATCGGAATTGAAGGGATGCCATCTTGGATGACGTCATTTAAAGAAACCTTCATTCAGCAAGAAGCTGTGGAAAGAAGAGGATGCTCCGCGTCGGATGTCTTGAAGATGGACCCGCTCTGCACCGGATGGATGAAGATAGAAGATGCCGTCTGGATGAAGACTTCTGCCGGTCTGGAGGACCACTTCTGTCGGATTCGTTCGGCCCGGTTTGGTGAAGACTTCTCCCAGTAAGGTGATCTTCAAGGGGTTAGTGTTAGGTTTTTTAAGGGGGTATTGGGTGGGTTTTAGAGTAGGGTTGGCTGTGTGGGTGGTGGGTTTTAATGTTGGGGGGGATTTGTACTTTTTTTTACAGGTAAAAGAGCTGATTACTTTGGGGCAATGCCCTGCAAAAGGCCCTTTAAAGGGCTATTTGTAATTTAGTGTAGGGTAGGGCTTTTTTTATTTTGTGGTGGCTTTTTTATTTTTTTAGGGGGATTAGATTAGGTGTAATTAGTTTAAAAAGCTTGTAATTTGTTTATTATTTTCCGTAATTTAGTGTGTTTTCTTTTTTTGTATTTTATTTAATTGTATTTAATTGTATTTAATTTAGGGAATTAATTTAATTATAGTGTAGTGTTAGGTGTAATTGTAACTTAGGGTAGGTAAATTTGTATTTATTTTAGCTAGGTAGTTAGTAAATAGTTAATAACTATTTAGTAACTATTGTACCTAGTTAAAATAAATACAAACTTGCCTGTAAAATAAAAATAAACCCTAAGCTAGCTACAATGTAACAATTAGTTGTATTGTAGCTAGCTAAGGGTTTATTTTTTAGGTAAGTATTTAGTTTTAAATAGGAATTATTTAGTTAATGATAGGAATTTTTATTTAGATTTCTTTTAATTATATTTAGGTTAGGGGGTGTTAGGGTTAGGGTTAGACTTAGGTTTAGGGGTTAATAAATTTAATATAGTAGCAGCGACGTTGGGGCGGCAGATTAGGGGTTAATAAATGTAGGTAGGTGGCGGTGATGTAGGGGGGGCACATTAGGGCATAAAAAGTATAATGTAGGTGGTGGCGGTATAGAGGGGGGCAGAATAGGGGTTATTAAGTATAATGTAGGTGGCGACGGTGTAGGGGGGGCAGATTAGGGGTTAATAACTTTATGTAGGTGGCGGCGGTGGCGGGGCGGCAGATTAGGGGTTAATAAGTATAATGTAGGTGGCGGAGGTGTAGGGGGCGGCAGATTAGGGGTGTTTAGACTCGTGGTACATGTTAGGGTGTTAGGTGTAAACATTACCATAGGAATCAATGGGATATCGGGCAGCAGCAGACATGAGCTTTCGCTGCTTTCAGACTCCCATTGATTCCTATGGTACTAGAGGCGGCGGATTGAAAACCAGGTACGCTGGGCCGGAATAGTGGCGAGCATACCGGCTAGTTATTTGTTAACTAGCAAAAGTAGTCAGATAGTGCCAAATTTGCATTCGGAACATCTGTAATGACGTAAGCATCGATCTGTGTCGGACTTTGCCTAGCGGATCGTATGTTACATCACAAAATTCTACTTTTGCCAGTCTGTAGGGTTTGATAACTAAGGGGAATCAGGCTCGCCACAAATATGCTGCAGAATTCAAGCGTATTTGTGGTTGACGGCTTGATAAGTAGATGCCAGAGTCTACAATTTAAGAAAAGGTTCCAATTTACTGCTATTATCTAATTTGCTTTGTTCTAGTGGTATCTTTTATTGGAAATCATGTCTAGGTTGGTTCAGGAGCAGCAGTACACTACTGTAAGCTAGCTGCTGATTGGTGGCACCTTCTGTTTTTGTGATTGGTTCACCTGATAGTTGAAGGCATGCCTTGCAGTAGAGAGTTCTGCCCCCACTTTTCCTCAATGATCAGAGCTGGGATCAAGCTGTAAGATACATACTCTCCATATGGCTTCAGCAGTGACATTGGGGGGCATGTTTGAATATATATACCACTTCTGCCCGTCTGGAGGACCACTTCTGCCCGTCTGGAGGACCACTTCTGCCGGATTCGTTGAGGACTTCGGCCCAGTTGGGTGAAGACTTCTCCCAGTAAGGTGATCTTCAAGGGGTTAGTGTTAGGTTTTTTAAAGGGGGTATTGGGTGGGTTTTAGAGTAGGGTTGGTTGTGTGGGTGGTGGGTTTTAATGTGGGGGGATGTGTAATTTTTTTAAAAGGTAAAAGAGCTGATTACTTTAGGGCAATGCCCAGCAAAAGGCTCTTTTAAGGGCTATTTGTAATTTAGTGTAGGGTACGGCTTTTTTTTATTTTCGGGGGGCTTTTTTATTTTGTTAGGGGGATTAGATTAGGTGTAATTAGTTTAAAAAGTTGTAATTTGTTTATTATTTTCTGTAATTTAGTGTGTTTTCCTTTTTGTACTTTAGATAATTTTATTTAATTGTATTTAATTGTATTTAATTTAGGGAATTAATTTAATTATAGTGTAGTGTTAGGTGTAATTGTAACTTAGGTTAGGTTTTATTTTACAGGTACTTTTGTATTTATTTTAACTAGGTAGTTATTAAATAGTTATTTTACCTAGTTAAAATAAATACAAACTTGCCTGTAAAATAAAAATAAATCCTAAGCTAGATACAATGGCCCCTATTTAAGAAAGTCTGGCGGACCTGATCCGACAGTGTGGATGAGTTCCGCCAGACCTCGCTGAATACGGCGAGCAATACGCTCGCCGTATTCAGCATTGCACCAGCAGCTCACAAGAGCTGCTGGTGCAATGCCGCACCCTGCAGACTAGCGGCCAATGGGCCGCCAGCAGGGGATGTCAATCAACCCAATCGTACTCGATCGGGTTGATTTCCGGCGATGTCTGTCCGCCTGCTCAGAACAGGCGGACAGGTTATGGAGCAGCGGTCTTTGTGACCGCTGCTTCTTAACTGCTGTTTCTGGTGAGCCTGCAGGCTCGCCAGATACATGGGGCCCATCAAGCTCCATACGGAGCTTGATAGATAGGCCCCAATGTAACTATTAGTTATATTGTAACTAGCTTACGCCTAGATTTAGAGTTCTGATGCCAAAGGGGTGCGTTAGCTACGTGTGCTTTTTTGCCCCCGCACCTTTTAAATACCGCTGGTATTTAGAGTTCACAGAAGGGCTGCGTTAGGCTCCAAAAAGGGAGCGTAGAGCATAATTTACCGCCACTGCAACTCTAAATACCAGCAGTGCTTACGGACGCGGCCAGCTTCAAAAACGTGCTCGTGCACGATTCCCCCATAGGAAACAATGGGGCCGTTTGAGCTGAAAAAACCTAACACCTGCAAAAAAGCAGCGTTCAGCCCCTAACACAACCCCATTGTTTCCTATGGGGAAACACTTCCTACGTCTGCACCTAACACCCTAACATGTACCCCGAGTCTAAACACCCCTAGCCTTACACTTATTAACCCCTAATCTGCCGACCCCACTATCACTGACCCCTGCATATTATTATTAACCCCTAATCTGCCGCTCCATACACCGCCGCAACCTACGTTATCCCTATGTACCCCTAATCTGCTGCCCCTAACACCGCCGACCCCTATATTATATTTATTAACCCCTAATGTGCCGCCCCCAATGTCGCCTCCACCTACCTACAATTATTAACCCCTAATCTGCCGACCGGACCTCACCGCTACTATAATTAAGTTATTAACCCCTAATCCGCCTCACTCCCGCCTCAAAAACCCTATAATAAATAGTATTAACCCCTAATCTGCCCTCCCTAACATCACCGACACCTAACTTCAAGTATTAACCCCTAATCTGCCGACCGGACCTCGCCGCTACTCTAATAAATGTATTAACCCCTAAAGCTAACTCTAACCCTAACCCTAACACCCCCCCTAAATTAAATATAATTTTTATCTAACAAAATAAATTATTTCTTATTAAATAAATTATTCCTATTTTAAGCTAAATACTTACCTGTAAAATAAACCCTAATATAGCTACAATATAAATAATAATTATATTGTAGCTATTTTAGGATTAATATTTATTTTACAGGCAACTTTGTATTTATTTTAACCAGGTACAATAGCTATTAAATAGTTAAGAACTATTTAATAGCTACCTAGTTAAAATAATTACAAAATTACCTGTAAAATAAATCCTAACCTAAGTTACAATTAAACCTAACACTATACTATCATTAAATTAATTAAATAAACTACCTACAATTATCTACAATTAAACCTAACACTACACTATCAATAAATTAATTACATACAAATACTTACAAATAAATACAATTAAATAAACTAACTAAAGTACAAAAAATAAAAAAAGAACTAAGTTACAAAAAATAAAAAAATTGTTTACAAACATTATAAAAATATTATAACAATTTTAAGCTAATTACACCTGCTCTAAGCCCCCTAATAAAATAACAAAGCCCCCCAAAATAAAAAAATGCCCTACCCTATTCTAAAATAAAAATTGAAAAGCTCTTTTACCTTACCAGCCCTTAAAAGGGCCTTTTGCGGGGCATGCCCCAAAGAATTCTGCTCTTTTGCCTGTCAAAAAAACATACAATACCCCCCCCCAACATTACAACCCACCACCCACATACCCCTAATCTAACCCACCCAAACCCCCCTTAAATAAACCTAACACTAAGCCCCTGAAGATCTCCCTACCTTGTCTTCACCACGCCGGGTATCACCGATCCGTCCAGAAGAGGGTCCGAAGTCTTCATCCAATCCGAGCGATGTCTTCATCCAAGCCCAAGCGGGGGCTGAAGTCTTGATCCAAGCGGGGGCTGAAGAGGTCCATCATCCGGCTGAAGTCTTGATCCAAGCGGGGGCTGAAGAGGTCCATCATCCGGCTGAAGTCTTCTATCAAGCGGCATCTTCAATCTTCTTTCTTCCGGCTCCATCTTCATCCCGTCGACGCGGAACATCCATCCTGGCCGACGACTTCTCGACGAATGACGGTTCCTTTAAGGGATGTCATCCAAGATGGCGTCCCTCGAATTCCGTTTGGCTGATAGGATTCTATCAGCCAATCAGAATTAAGGTAGTTAAATTCTGATTGACTGATGGAATCAGCCAATCAGATTCAAGTTCAAACCGATTGGCTGATCCAATCAGCCAATCAGATTGAGCTCGCATTCTATTGGCTGTTCCGATCAGCCAATAGAATGCGTCCCTTGGATGACGTCCCTTAAAGGAACCGTCATTCGTCGGGAAGTCGTCGGCCAGGATGGATGTTCCGCGTCGGCGGGATGAAGATGGAGCCGGAAGAAAGAAGATTGAAGATGCCGCTTGATAGAAGACTTCAGCCGGATGATGGACCTCTTCAGCCCCAGCTTGGATCAAGACTTCAGCCAGATGATGGACCTCTTCAGCCCCCACTTGGATCAAGACTTCAGCCGGATGATGGACCTCTTCAGCCCCCGCTTGGATCAAGACTTCAGCCCCTGCTTGGGCTTGGATGAAGACATCGCCCGGATTGGATGAAGACTTTGGACCCTCTTCTGGACGGATCGGTGATACCCGGCATGGTGAAGACAAGGTAGGGAGATCTTCAGGGGCTTAGTGTTAGGTTTATTTAAGGGGGGTTTGGGTGGGTTAGATTAGGGGTATGTGGGTGGTGGGTTGTAATGTTGGGGGGGTATTGTATGTTTTTTTGACAGGCAAAAGAGCAGAATTCTTTGGGGCATGCCCCGCAAAAGGCCCTTTTAAGGGCTGGTAAGGTAAAAGAGCTTTTCAATTTTTATTTTAGAATAGGGTAGGGCATTTTTTTATTTTGGGGGGCTTTGTTATTTTATTAGGGGGCTTAGAGTAGGTGTAATTAGCTTAAAATTGTTGTAATATTTTTATAATGTTTGTAAAAAAAAATTATTTTTTGTAACTTAGTTCTTTTTTTATTTTTTGTACTTTAGTTAGTTTATTTAATTGTATTTATTTGTAGGTATTTGTATGTAATTAATTTATTGATAGTGTAGTGTTAGGTTTAATTGTAGATAATTGTAGGTAGTTGATTAAATTTATTTATTGATAGTGTAGTGTTAGGTTTAATTGTAACTTAGGTTAGGATTTATTTTACAGGTAATTTTGTAATTATTTTAACTAGGTAGCTATTAAATAGTTATTAACTATTTAATAGCTATTGTACCTGGTTAAAATAAATACAAAGTTGCCTGTAAAATAAATACTATTTCAAAAATAGCTACAATATAATTATTACTTATATTGTAGCTATATTCGGGTTTATTTTACAGGTAAGTATTTAGCTTTAAATAGGAATAATTTATTTAATAAGAAATAATTTATTTCGTTAGATAAAAATTATATTTAACTTTGGGGGGTGTTAGGGTTAGGGTTAGACTTAGCTTTAGGGGTTAATACATTTATTAGAGTAGCGGCGAGGTCCGGTCGGCAGATTAGGGGTTAATACTTGAAGTTAGGTGTCGGTGATGTTAGGGAGGGCAGATTAGGGGTTAATACTTGAAGTTAGGTGTCGGTGATGTTAGGGAGGGCAGATTAGGGGTTAATACTATTTATTATAGGGATTTTGAGGCGGGAGTGAGGCGGATTAGGGGTTAATAACTTTATTATAGTAGCGGTGAGGTCCGGTCGGCAGATTAGGGGTTAATAATTGTAGGTAGGTGGAGGCGACGTTGGGGGCGGCACATTAGGGGTTAATAAATATAATATAGGGGTCGGCGGTGTTAGGGACAGCAGATTAGGGGTACATAGGAATAATGTAGGTTGCGGCGGTGTGCGGTCGGCAGATTAGTTGTTAAAAAAAATTATTAGAGTGGCGGCAATGTGGGGGGCCTCGGTTTAGGAATACATAGGTAGTTTATGGGTGTTAGTGTACTTTAGAGCACAGTAGTTAAGAGCTTTATGAACCGGCGTTAGCCCAGAAAGCTCTTAACTCCTGGCTTTTCTCTGCGGCTGGAGTTTTGTCGTTAGATTTCTAACGCTCACTTCAGCCAAGACTCTAAATACCGGCGTTAGAAAGATCCCATTGAAAAGATAGGATACGCAAATGGCGTAGGGTGATCTGCGGTATGGAAAAGTCGTGGCTGCAAAGTGAGCGTTAGACCTTTACCTACAGAACTCTAAATACCAGCGGTAGCCCAAAACCAGCGTTAGGAGCCCCTAACGCAGAACTCTAAATCTAGGCGATTGGGTTTATTTTATAGGTATTTCGTTTTAAATAGGAATAATTGAGTTAATGATAGGAATTTTATTTAGATTTATTTAAATTATAATTATGGTTGGGGGGGTTAGGGTTAGACTTAGATTTAGGGGTTAATAACTTTAATATAGTGGCGGTGACGTTGGGTGCGGCAGATTAGAGGTTAATAAATGTAGGTAGGTGTCGGCGATGTTAGGGACAGAAGATTAAGGGTTAATCATATTTAACTAGTGTTTGCGATGCGGGAGTGCGGCGGTTTAGGGGTTAATATATTTATTATAGTTGCGGCGATGTCCGGTTCGGCAGATTAGGGGTTAAAAAATGTTTTATAGTGTTTGCGATGTGGGAGGGCCTCGGTTTAGGGGTTAATAGGTAGTTTATGGGTGTTAGTGTACTTTTTAGCACTTTAGTTAAGAGTTTTATGCTACGGCGTTGTAGTGTAAAACTCTTAACCACTGACTTTAAAATGCGGTACCAGTCTTGACAGGAGTTGGTCTACTGCTCACTTTTTGTCAGACTCATAATACCGGCGCTATGCAATTTACGTAAGTGGATTTGCAGTATTTCAAAGTCTGGCCAAAAAAGTGAGCGGTACACCTGTACCTGCAAGACTCGTAATACCAGCAGTAGGAAAAAAGCAGCGAGGGCACCTGTTAACGCTGCTTTTTCAGCCTAACGCAAAACTCGTAATCTAGCCGTTAATTATTAAAGGTAGATTGGACTTTTAAATGCTAAAAGCAGATCGATATGCCAGTTAGCACAGGAGCTTTCATTATATGTGACTTTATGCTGGAGAATTTTCCATCATTTTAAGGGGCTAATATATAAATTAACTTTTATTGTTTAAAAAAATAGATAATCCCATTATTATCCCATTCCCCAGTTTTGCATAACCAACACTATTATATTAATACACTTTTTACATCTGTGATTACCTTGTATCTAAGCCTCTGCAGACTACCCCTTATTTCAGTTCTTTTGACAGACTTGCATTTTAACCAATCAGTGCTGACTCATAAATAACTTCACAGGCATGAGCACTTTGTTATCTATATGGGACAAATGAACTAAAGCTGTGAAAAACTGTCAAATGCATTCAGATAAGAGGCGTCATTAAAGGGATTAGAAATTAGCATATGAGACGATTTAGGTTTAGCTTTCATCTACGAATATCAAGAGAACAAAGCAAATTTGATGATAAAAATAAATTGGAAAGTTGTTTAAAATTGCGTATACCTGTCTGAATCATGAAAGTTTAAATTTGGACTTTACTGTCCCTTTAAGGAAAAGAAAATAGACCTTCAAGTATAAGAAAGAATTCGTTGAACAAGTCTGCTGTACTATATAGGAAATAGTTGCATGCTCAGCACACTGGGAGTTAAAATACTACACGAGAAGGATAAGCACACCAGGAATACAATATTGTCATATATGTTACATTTCCAAAATAAAAATAGGCAAATATCACAAGCAAATGTTCAACATAGATGAGGATGGAACAAGTGTTTCTGGCAAATTTTGTCTGTTTATTAATGCTTTAGGTAACAGGCATTTTTTTCACCATCCATGGTTGCTAGTAACAGAAGCATATTTCTACTTTCTACCCATATTTGTAATGCATAGATATGGGAGCCTTTACAAATTTAGAGCTAGATTAAAAGCGGCACGCTAACATTTGCATGCGAGCGATATTGGGTTTTTGCATGCCTGTTAAATTTTGCCCGTTTTACAAGTTGAAAGTGAGGGGTATATTTATTAATGTGCGAGCGGACATGATACGATGTCTTGTGAACTGCTGGTGCAATGCCGCCCCCTGCAGATTTGCGGCCCATTGGTCGCTAGCAGGGGGTGTCAATCAACTCGATCGTATTCGAACAGGTTGATTTCTGTCCGCGGCCTCAGAGCAGGCGGACAAGTTATGGAGCAGCCTGAAGGCTCACCAGAAACAAGGGGCTTGATAAATCGGCCCCTAAATGTGAATGCGTGAGCGCAATCGCTAGAATGATTACAGTGACTTCAGCGCTCTGGTTAACTGTTACAAGAGTCAAAAAATTGTCACAAAACACATAAAAAATACACTCAAAATAACACTAATAAAAACGATTTTTTTAAAGATTTGCAATAAAAAGTTATAAGGACTCAAATAAATGAGATGTCAGGTGTCAGGAGATGAACCAAAAGTTCTTTTACATAGGAACCTGTATGAACACATGTATAAATATATGTATGAATATAAATATATATGTATGTATTTCTATACATATGTATATATATATATATATATATATATATATATATATGTATGTGTGTGTGTGTGTATATGTATTTAAAGTCATATATACACATAGAATACAGATATACATATGTATAGAAATACATACATATATTTTTTGATTTTTTCCCAAAATGAGTCTCCATTAAAGTCTGTGGGGGGAATACATTTTCTGCACTAGGAAGCGATCGCAAAACATTTTACTTGCAACTTTTAATACGTGCGCAACTGGGTGAGCAATGGTAAAAAAAAGTGGAGAACAGGTAAAGCACTTATGGTAACGTAAATTTGCACTTGTAAACTAGCTCTTATCTATTAAGGGGACATTCCAGACAAAATTGGAATCCACATGGCTGCATTTCAGTTTTGTGTAATATCGTGGCCGGACTGTTATCCCACGGACTTTTGTTGCGGCGCCCGAAGCTCTGATTATAACAGAGCACTCTGGAGCGTATCTGCCCTCAGCCGAATTCGGAAAATGCTTCTACTAAAAGCTATATGAAAAGTTTATTTTAGTATACACTGTGCACCAGCACTTGCTCAGACAGCATAAGGTGCTTGTACCATCTGTTAATGACTCACGGCTAGATTTAGAGTTTTGTCGGCTTTTTTCTGGCCGCACCATAAAAATAACTTTGGTATTGAGAGTCCACAGAAAGGCTGCGTTAGGCTCCAAAAAAGGAGCGTAGAGCATATTTAACGCAACTGCAACTCTCGATACCAGAGTTGCTTACGGACGCGGCCAGCCTAAAAAACGTGCTCGTGCACGATTCCCCCATAGGAAACAAAAAAGCAGCGTTCAGCTCCTAATGCAGCACCATTGTTTCCTATGGGAAACACTTCCTACGTCTGCACCTAACACTCTAACATGTACCCCAATTCTAAACACCCCCAGCCAATCGGATTGAACTTGATTCTGATTGGCTGATTCCATCAGCCAATCAGAATATTCCTACCTTAATTCCGATTGGCTGATAGAATCCTATCAGCCAATCGGAATTCGAGGGACGCCATCTTGGATGACGTCATTTAAAGGAACCGTCATTCGTCGTTCAGTCGTCGGCCAGGATGGATGTTCCGTGTTGGAGGTCTTCAGGATCCTGCTGCTCCGCTCCGGATGGATGACGATAGAAGATCCCGCTTGGATGAAGACTTCAATCGGATGGAAGACCTCTTCTGCCCCGCTTGGATGAAGACTTCTACCGGATGGAGGACCTCTTCTTGCTCCGCTTGGATGAAGAATTTGGCTCGGCTGGGTGAAGACGACTCAAGGTAGGGAGATCTTCAGGGGCTTAGTGTTAGGTTTATTTAAGGGGGGTTTGGGTTAGATTAGGGGTATGTGGGTGGTGGGTTGTAATGTTGGGGGGGGTATTGTATGTTTTTTTTTACAGGCAAAAGAGCTGAACTTCTTGGGGCATGCCCCGCAAAGGGCCCTGTTCAGGGCTGGTAAGGTAAAAGAGCTTTGAACTTTAGTAATCTAGAATAGGGTAGGGCATTTTTTTATTTTGGGGGGCTTTGTTATTTTATTAGGTGGCTTAGAGTAGGTGTAATTAGTTTAAAATTGTTGTAATATTTTTCTTATGTTTGTAAATATTTTTTTATTTTTTGTAACTTAGTTCTTTTTTATTTTTTGTACTTTAGTTAGTTTATTTCATTGTAGTTATTTGTAGGTATTGTATTTAATTAATTTATTGATAGTGTAGTGTTAGGTTTAATTGTAGGTAATTGTAGGTATTTTATTTAATTAATTTATTGATAGTGTAGTGTTAGGTTTAATTGTAACTTAGGTTAGGATTTATTTTACAGGAAAATTTGTAATTATTTTAACTATTTTAGCTATTAAATAGTTCTTAACTATTTAATAGCTATTGTACCTGTTTAAAATAAATACAAAGTTACCTGTAAAATAAATATTAATCCTAAAATAGCTATAATATAAATATAATTTATATTGTAGCTATATTAGGGTTTATTTTACAGGTAAGTATTTAGCTTTAAATAGGAATAATTTATTTAATAAGAGTTAATTAATTTCGTTAGATTAAAATTATATTTAATTTAGGGGGGTGTTAGTGTTAGGGTTAGACTTAGCTTTAGGGGTTAATACATTTATTAGAATAGCGGTGAGCTCCAGTCGGCAGATTAGGGGTTAATAATTGAAGTTAGGTGTCGGCGATGTTAGGGAGGGCAGATTAGGGGTTAATACTATTTATTATAGGGTTAGTGAGGCAGATTAGGGGTTAATAACTTTATTATAGTAGCGCTCAGGGCCGCTCGGCAGATTAGGGGTTAATAAGTGTAGGCAGGTGGAGGCGACGTTGAGGGGGCAGATTAGGGGTTAATATATATAATATAGGGGTCGGCGGTGTTAGGGGCAGCAGATTAGGGGTACATAGCTATAATGTAGGTGGCGGCTCTTTGCGGTCGGCAGATTAGGGGTTAATTATTGTAGGTAGCTGGCTGCGACGTTGTGGGGGGCAGGTTAGGGGTTAATAAATATAATATAGGGGTTGGCGATGTTAGGGCAGCAGATTAGGGGTACATAAGGATAACGTAGGTGGCGGTCGGCAGATTAGGGGTTAAAAAAATTTAATTGAGTGTCGGCGATGTGGGGGGGGCCTCGGTTTAGAGGTACATAGGTAGTTTATGGGTGTTAGTGTACTTTAGAGTACAGTAGTTAAGAGCTTTATGAACCGGCGTTAGCCCAGAAAGCTCTTAACTACTGACTTTTTTCTGCGGCTGGAGTTTTGTCGTTAGATTTCTAACGCTCACTTCAGACACGACTCTAAATACCGGAGTTAGAAAGATCCCATTGAAAAGATAGGATACGCAAATGACGTAAGGGGATCTGCAGTATGGAAAAGTCGCGGCTGAAAAGTGAGCGTTAGACCCTTTTTTGAGTGACTCCAAATACCGGAGGTAGCCTAAAACCAGCGTTAGGAGCCTCTAACGCTGGTTTTCACGGCTACCGCCAAACTCCAAATCTAGGCCTCAGTTTGTTAATTGCTGACAGAATTTAACATGCTGGTGCACTGAGAATATCTAGCTATGCTTCATATGCACATGCAGGGAAAATTTTTTTCAGTAAAACAATGATAACTTTTACTAGAAGCATTTTTGCCAATACATGTACAGTATATTGCAAATATATTTCTACTCAAAGATGTAATTTATCTATGTGCATTTACATTTTGACTGGAATGTCCATTTAATCAGGGGACTTTAAAAAACAAATAAAAAAACCCTGGACATTTAAGTAGTCTTTTCAGTTAAATACTGGACACATGGCAACCATAAATGTTTTAATAGCTTTCCCTGTATAGTTGGCATTTTTGTTAAATAACTTTTTTTATCTCTTTATCAGCAAAACAAACAAATGTAAGGTAGTGTAGCTGCATATTTTACCAGAAAAAAAATGTTAATTTTTACAAATGATCTGATACAAATTTAAAAGTAATGATTACATCAGAAAAATATATGAGTTCCAGTCAAATGTGAAATAAGTCAGCCCCTCTGGGGTACTATTGTAACATCACAAGTGGTTGACATTATTGAAAACTATGTAGAAATGACAAGGTCTGGCATTGCTAAAACATATAAATGTAGGTATATCATACAACTCAGGATTCCAGAACTCTCTGTGCATTTTAACATTCTGAACTTATCAGCTTCACTTAATAACTTGTCACTGTTTGTTGTATAAATAAAGAACACTCCGAGATTGAGTAATGTGAATAAGGAGCCACCTTTCATGGAAAATCTTTTTTTTTCCCCCTCAACAATGAGTTTCAAGCTTACTAAGGGAGAGAATAAATAAATTCAGAAAGAATCCCTACTGCATTTTAGCTACCCCATATAGGGCTAGATTACAAATGGAGTGCTATTTATTGTTCCCACTCAAACACTAACTGTACTCGACTTAGGCTTTTTGCACACATCAAATACCACGCCTATTGAGAGTAGAATTGCCTGGTATTTCGGGGCTGGACTGACCTTACTTGGCGGGATCAGACTGATATACTTCAGGAAAGTTTTCCTTTGTGAAAAGCACAACAGGGCTAATAGAGGCTGCTCCTAGGTGGTAACTCACTACAGAACAAGCTACTGAGCTGTTGTTCATTCCTGGTAGAGCGCTTCTCTCTTTGTTTGCAAAGGGTGATGGGGGAAAACCAGACGTGGACTCCTTGCCCAGTGTGCTTAGAGGAATGTGGCTGCACCTCACTGAGGAGGCCCACAGAAGGCCAAAATGATCGTCTGGGGCTGTCATGTTCCTTGTTAAGAGGAGAATTGCCTAGTATTTCGGGGCTTGATTGACCTTACTTAGCAGGATTAAACTGATATACTTCAGGAAAGTTTTCCTTTTTGAAAAGCACAACTGGGCTAAAAGAGGCTGCTCCTAGATGGCAACTCGCCACAGAACAAGATACTGAGCTGTTGTTCGTTCCTGGTAGAGCACTTCTCTCTTTGTATGCAAATTATTATGACCCTGGGGAGGTCTCCCTAAGGGTGATGGGGGAAATCAGACATAGACTCCTTGCCCAGTGTGCTTAGAGCAATATGGCTGCACCTCACTGAGGAGGCCCACAGAAGGCCGAAACGATTGTCTGGGGTTGTCATGATCCTTGTTCAGAGGAGAATGCCTTGTATTTCGGGGCTGGACTGACCTTACTTGGCGGGATCAGACTGATATACTTCAGGAAAGTTTTCCTTTGTGAAAAGCACAACTGGGCTAAAAGAGGCTGCTCCTAGGTGGCAACTTGCCACAAAACAAGCTACTGAGCTGTTGTTCATTCCTGGTAGAGCGCTTCTCTCTTTGTATGTAATCAGGAGCCACCTTTCATGGAAAATATTTTTTTTCCCTTCAACAATGAGTTTCAAGCTTACTAAGGGGGAGAATAAATAAATTCAGAAAGAATCCCCACTGCATTTTAGCTAACTCCATATAGGGCTAGATTACAAATGGAGCGCTATTTATTGTTCCCACTCGCACACTAACTGTACTCGACTTAGGCTTTTTGCACACATCAAATACCACGCCAATTACAAGTTTAAAGTACAAATTGTTGTTTGCGCACTAACCCAATGCACACAAAAAGCTGAAGTTACAATAATGCGACCAAGTTAACTTATTCTCCCCTAGACTTCAATGGAACTCGAAAAGTGAAAAACAAAACAAACACCCAACAAGTCGTGCAAACCCGCTTTTTCTCAAGTGTGGTAATCCAACGTGATATATGAATATTTCACATTCCAGTGTTCTTCACATAGCAGAATATGTTCTATTTATTCTTATATATATATTTATATAGATATATCTATATCTATATATCTGTGTGATTTTTTTTGGTAAAATATATATACTGATATATACAGTTCATATATATATATATATATATATATATATATACTGTAAATATATATATATATATAAAATTATATATAGGTATAGATATATACAGATATATATATATATATATAGGAATAGATATTTAAAAATACTTTAAACATATTCCCCTATGTGAAGAACATTGGAATGTGAAATATTTACTGTACACAGTTAAACACTTTATTAAATACTAGTTCTAAAGTCCGTATACACTGGCCAAAATCTCCATCCACTTGGATCCCATCTCCCTCCCTCCTTCCACTTCCCTGCCGCTCTCAACTATTTTTCTTCTGTAGTGTAGCGGTCCCACCTGCTCCCACCCTAACTGACTGATCCTTCCTTAGTTATGGCCAGGTATGTTTGTCTCGTGCTGCAGTCTCTACTGCGCATGGCTGCATCGGACAAACATACCTGGCCTTTTATAATATAGGGTGAATATTATATAAAAATGATTTTAGCTACTTAACTGCAATAGGCCCAATGCACTTATATATATATGTCTATATATGTATACATATGTGTTTATGTGTTTATAGTTGCATATATGTCTGTAATACATATATAATCCAAGATACTGAAAAATAATAAAAAGAAAAGGCACTCCAATGGTATAGTATTTCCCTACTCCACTCCACCACAAACAGCTTCTCATACACGAGGAAGAATATGCACAATTTGAAATGCACTAAAATAAGTGCAATATAGGCAGACTGGGTAAATCAGAGCCCCCCAGCTTGCTCCCTCCAGTAAGCACAGCTTGCTCAGAAATAGAGATAGACTACACTAGTATCAAATGGGTATATTCATTTACCAAACCAATGTGATTCAGTGTAAAGGCACAGGGGATTTGTTTATTCAAACTTTAAAAACAATAAAAAAATACTTCACTGTGTTTCCTAGTACTGCATGGTAATACTTCTTCTGGCAGAATCTAGCGGCTAGATTTAGAGTTTTGTCGGTAAGGACCCGCGTAGCTAACGCCGTTTTTTTTCTGGCCGCACCATAAAAATAACTCTGGTATTGAGAGTCCACATAAAGGCTGCGTTAGGCTCCAAAAAAGGAGCGTAGAGCATTTTTAACGCAGCTTCAACTCTCGATACCAGAGTTGCTTACGCAAGCAGCCAGCCTCAAAAACGTGCTCGTGCACGATTCCCCCATAGGAAACAATGGGGCTGTTTGAGCTGAAAAAAAACCTAACACCTGCAAAAAAGCCGCGTTCAGCTCCTAACGCAGCCCCATTGTTTGCTATGCGTAAACACTTCCTACGTCTGCACCTAACACTCTAACATGTACCCCGAGTCTAAACACCCCTAAGCTTACACTTATTAACCCCTATTCTGCCGCCCCCGCTATCGCTGACCCCTGCATATTATTATTAACCCCTAATCTACCGCTCCGGACACCGTCGCTACTTACATTATCCCTATGTACCCCTAATCTGCTGCCCTAACATCGCCGACCCCTATATTATATTTATTAACCCCTAATCTGCCCCCCACAACGTCGCCTCCACCTGCCTACACTTATTAACCCCTAATCTGCCGAGCGGCCCTGAGCGCTACTATAATAAAGTTATTAACCCCTAATCCGCCTCACTAACCCTATAATAAATAGTATTAACCCCTAATCTGCCCTCCCTAACATCGCTGACACCTAACTTCAATTATTAACCCCTAATCTGCCGACCGGAGCTCACCGCTATTCTAATAAATGGATTAACCCCTAAAGCTAAGTCTAACCCTAACACTAACACCCCCCTAAATTAAATATAATTTACATCTAACGAAATTAATTAACTCTTATTAAATTATTCCTATTTAAAGCTAAATACTTACCTGTAAAATAAATCCTAATATAGCTACAATATAAATTATAATTACATTGTAGCTATTTTAGGATTAATATTTATTTTACAGGCAACTTTGTAATTATTTTAACCAGGTACAATAGCTATTAAATAGTTAAGAACTATTTAATAGTTACCTAGTTAAAATAATTACAAAATTACCTGTCAAATAAATCCTAAACTAAGTTACAATTAAACCTAACACTATACTATCATTAAATTAATTAAATAAAATACCTACAATTACCTACAATTAAACCTAACACTACACTATCAATACATTAATTAAATACAATATCTACAAATAACTACAATGAAATAAACTAACTAAAGTACAAAAAATAAAAAAGAACTAAGTTACAAAAAAATAAAAAAATATCTACAAACATAAGAAAAATATTACAACAATTTTAAACTAATTACACCTACTCTAAGCCCCCTAATAAAACAACAAAGCCCCCCAAAATAAAAAATGCCCTACCCTATTCTAAATTACTAAAGTTAAAAGCTCTTTTACCTTACCAGCCCTGAACAGGGCCCTTTGCGGGGCATGCCCCAAGAAGTTCAGCTCTTTTGCCTGTAAAAAAAACATACAATACCCCCCCCAACATTACAACCCACCACCCACATACCCCTAATCTAACCCAAACCCCCCTTAAATAAACCTAACACTAAGCCCCTGAAGATCTTCCTACCTTGTCTTCACCATACCAGGTTCACCGATCGGTCCTGAAGAGTTCCTCCGATGTCCTGATCCAAGCCCAAGCGGGGGGCTGAAGATGTCCATGATCCGGTAGAAGTCTTCATCCAAGCGGGGCAGAAGAGGTCTTCCATCCGATTGAAGTCTTCATCCAGGCGGCATCTTCTATCGACATCCATCTGGAACGGAGCGGCAGCATCCTGAAGACCTCCGACGCGGAACATCCATCCTGGCCAACGACTGAACGACGAATGACGGTTCCTTTAAATGACGTCATCCAAGATGGCGTCCCTCGAATTCCGATTGGCTGATTGGATTCTATCAGCCAATCGGAATTAAGGTAGGAATATTCTGATTGGCTGATGTAATCAGTCAATCAGAATCAAGTTCAATCTGATTGGCTGATCCAATCAGCCAATCAGATTGAGCTCGCATTCTATTGGCTGTTCCGATCAGCCAATAGAATGCGAGCTAAATCTGATTGGCTGATTTGCCGTATCTTGGATTTACATTTGGAGAAGAGCTAATCCTTGATGTGATTTTAACCTTTGGATGAAAGCCTGAACTGGCGCTTTTATTATGTGAACTTCTTTACAGTGGGACACATTTTTTATATTCGAAAAATAGTTGTGACGTATACCCCGACTACCCCGGCTGGGTAGCTCTGCCAAACGGGTCCTGCTTCCTCCCTGCCAACTGCAGCTATGTAGCTGGCAAGTGACCACAGCTTTTAGCCACCCCTGATGCCCGACAGCACCAGTATTCAGGGTCCCACCCTGTGGCAGACTCCAGCTACCCAGACTAGGTAGCTCTGCCAGAGGGTCCTTCCTCTGCTTGGAACAGGCTGCTATGTAGCCCAGGAAAGTAATTTTAGCAGTAGCCCACCCAAATAACTAGACATACTAGCATTCAGGTGAAACAGGAACTCATTTTATTGGAAAACACACGCTCCTTTTATACACAAAGCTCATCTTGATAAAACACTGGACAATCCCACAATGTTCCCACCATTCCCACCCCTCCAGACAGGCTGGCACCTCCATAGCAGCCACAGTCCCATAGAATCCCAGTACCCAGGGGTGGCGGTTTCGTGGTGATCCCGGTGGAGCAGAGGCACTTCCAGGGTGTCATTTTTACTGGAGATACAGTTTGTTGAAGTTATGGGGGTAGGGGTGTACAAAACCCCCAGTTCCCAAAGGAGCTCCCCTCCGGTAATTCCCCCAGCTCTTGTCCTCCCTAGGGGCTACCAATCCCCAAAAGAGCAGAGCTCTGGGGCAAAGGGCTGCTGGAGCAACCAGGGTTAAAGTTAGTGGGTGTCCTGCTGTTCTGTGCCTGACCCGGACTTTCAGGAGCCCAGCCAGCCTGAGAGGGGTTAGGCGGGTGTCCATTGTGAGGTGGCCGTCAGGGAGTTCCAGGAGCCCGGCCAGCCTAGGAGGGTTTTTCCCAGTCATAGATCAGCTCTTCCCATTGTACACAGCAAAACAACACATAGCACGCATCTGGGAGATCCCGTAAGCCATGAAATGGCCAAATCTAATGTAACAGGGAGTGAGCCATGTAGTAGGGTGGTGGGGAGTAGCCTTGGCTGTCTGGTATCCGTGACAATAGTGAATGCAAACTTTAATGAAATAATATCAAATAATAAATTTTAAAAACAGGGGGACTTTAAATCATTAAAGTTTACAAAGATGCTTATTTTAAAAAATACTTACCTTTGCATTATGGTAAACATAGCTCCGATCCTCCGCCTGCAGCTTCTGCTTTCTTTAGCATACAGATAACTAATCTGGCTTCCTCCAATCATTGCGCTGCCTCACGAGCTGGATGCCAAAGGTGCAACGCAATGATTGGAGGAAGCCAGATTCATCATCTACTGTATATGCTTAAGAAAGCAGGCGCTGCAGGCCGAGGATCGGAGTTATGCTTACCATAATGCAATGGTAAGTATTTTTAAAAATAAGCATCTTTGTAAACATTAATTGGAGGAATCCGGATTCATCATCTATATGCTGAAGAAAGCAGGAGCTGCGGGCGGAGGATCTGCATTATGCTTACCATAATGCAAAGGTATTTTAAAAAATAAGCATCTTTGTAAAAGTTAATGAATTAAAGTGCCCCTGTTTTTAAGATTATTATTTGATAATGTCCTTTAATTCATTAAAGTTTACATTCACTTTAACCTCTTAGTGACCACAGTGCTCCTTAATTTTCTTACCGTTTGGGACCAGGGCTATTTTTACATTTCTGTGGTATTTGTGCTTAGCTGTAATTTTCCTTTTACTCATTTACTGTACCCACACATAATATATACAATTTTTCTCGACATTAAATTAACTTTCTAAAGATGCCATTATTTTCATCATATCTTATCATTTACTATAAAAATTAGGTAGCTTGTAGGGTTAATTTTAGCTTTAGTGTAGAGATCATCCTCGCACCTGACACATCCCACCCCCTGATCCCTTTTTGACCCCCCTTAAACAGCTCTCTTCTTTCCCCCACCTCACAAAGTCTGCCAGTACTGAAATAAAAAGCTTTTTTTTAAAAAAAAAAAAAATATATATATATATATATATATAATAAACAATTTCCAGTTCAGCCCACCGATAGACAGCTCGCCTGGGTGCAATGATACAGCATCAAATAAGAAACAAGAGAATGCACTCTCAGGACTTCTTCAAAAAACCAATTTAATGGAACGTTTTCGGGGTTCACAACCCCTTCATCAGCATACAAAATAGACAAAATACAACTCATTTATAGTGTTTCATACAAATTAAATCACACCAACCATAGTGCCTCTCCAAAAAAGTGCGCCAATATTTCGAGCTTGGAACGCATCTTGCGTTCCACAGTGCTGTCCGAAACCGGAAGTTTCATTACATCACTTCCGGTTTTCGGTCCCAATATATAATCATAAACTTATTCATAAACTTATTCAATCTACATGTTTGAACATTCTTATGTGACATACTAGTGTAGAGAACTTCAAATAAACAAACATGTGGAACATTGCCACAAATACCTAAAAATGTGTCAAATAAATATTTGATAGTGTTTGTGCGTCGAGTTGGCATGGTGACAGTAACCAAGGTAATTGTATACAATGTAGATTACCCATGGGTGTCATTACCTGTGTTAAGTTTAAAACAAAATACCAACTTGATAGAACGAAGGTTTTCTTAATGTGCAAAACAACATATATTCATGCTGAATATGCTCATTACTATTAAAATAACAATTGGACTATGTATCAGTACATGTGGTTGGAATGACATTTTCTAAATAAGAAACAAATGGAATGCTGCAAATATGGATGGAAAAAAATCAGAGTGTGACATCAATATGGTATGAGGGTAACTTGGACCAACTGACAGTTGGCATGAATATTACTTCAATCAATGTGCGAACAGATAGATGCATATAATGAGAGGAATATATGATGAAAGGAATATGTGGGATATTGTAGGGCTGTATGAATTATAAACTGTACAGCTGGGGCATCACATCGTGTTCATATATAGTAAATGTAGCCATCGGCCGGTTATAACATACATCAGCCCAAATATAGATGCAGATGAATATATATAATGGCTGGGAAGATATACAAGGTTAGTAACCTTATTTTGTATTTATAGCCTCAAACATGGCAGCAAAGCCACCAATATGGCAAGATAGAAAGGATAATGGTAATAAGGACATTTAGCTCATATATAAAGTCCCAACATAAGAAATTTCTCCAAGTGGGTATAGTAGTGATCATATCTGCTAGAAGACTGGTGGTGCGTGTTTGAACAGTGGGTAATTGCACAGGGCAGACCAGGCTTCCACGGAGAAGATGGAGACAGATGTCACCCCTGCACCGTGCCGTTAGGTACACATCAATTCCCCCTAAAAATAGAGGCAAATGAAATGTGTAACAAAAACGGAGCCACAGTGTCCACCTGACATACCCCAAGTATGTGGCACCCCAATTATTGATCACAAAAGGCTCTTAAAGTCCGGCATGGTATTCAAGCCGCCTGGTTGTATCGTGCCCAGTCTAAACATCCACTGGGCCTCGCGTTTCAGAAGTTGCTTGTTCCGGTCACCCCCCCGATCCAATGGGGGTATGTGATCAATTAGAATATAACGGATAGAAGACACTGAATGTCCCTTTTTGGCGCAATGTCGCGCCACTGGCTGCTCAGAATCTCCTTGTTTGAGTGCAGTCCTTATGGCGTGGCGATGATTTGCCATACGCTCACGGAGTGTGCCAGATGTTTTCCCTACATAGAAACAGGAACATGGGTAAAATAATAGATATATTACGTGAGTAGTAGTGCACGTAATAGAGTGCCTGATAGAAAATGTTCGATTTGTGTGTGGATGATGGAATACTTTGGTACCCACTAGGCCATTACATGTTGTGCAGCCCAAACAGCGATAAGATCCCTTGATATTCCTTTTGTTCCCGGTCAAGTAACACTGCTTGGGGTCCGTTTTCACCAATAGATCCTTAAGATTAGTCCCCCTCTTGAACCCAACCATAGGTTGTAAATTTTGAGTGAATGTGAGCTTAGGGTCTGAAGACATAATTGGCCAGTGTTGGCAAAGAATCTGGCCAACATTTTTTGTCGCTGGAGTGAAAGTGGTGGACATAATGAGCTTATCACTTGTGTCCCTTTTGGGTTTAGGTAGAATCAAATCCGTCTGTGTTAATGTTGAAGCGGATTCCATAGCGTCTTGAATTACCGGGATCTTATATCCCCTATTCTGGAACCTCTCACCCACTCCTTTCAATTGGGAGACCCCAGTTTCGGCATTAGAGTTATTACGCATTGTTCTTATGCATTGTGATTTTACTATGCCTTTTAGTAGGGCTGGGGGATGGCAACTATCTGCCCTTAGTATAGAGTTGCGGTCAGTGGGTTTATGATATAATGTGGTTCCTAGATTATTGGAATCCTTGAAGACTGTTAAGTCCAAGAAATGAATGGATTGAAAATCCACTGTCATCTTAAACTTAACATTATTAGTAGTGTTGTTATACACTTCAAACCATTTGTGGAGTTCCTCCAGGCCCCCTCGCCACACCAAGAAGATATCATCTATATATCTGTAATAACAAATAATGGATACATTCGGCGTGTTCCACAGATACATGTTTTCGAATTGTGACATGTAGATGTTGGCATACGAGGGGGCCATGGAGGAACCCATGGCTGTACCAGCAGTTTGTAAATAAAATTTACTCTCGAACCGAAAATAGTTTTTAAACAGACAGTATTCAATGAGGGACAGTAAGTATTCCACTGGGGGACCCTCATAAAGGGGGTTTCCCGTGAGATGTTCTTGTATGGCTTTAAGTCCATCAAGATGGGGTATGATAGTATACAGACTGTTGACATCCAGAGTGACAAGCAAATTGTCTGGCTGGATGTCAACAGTCCGTATTTTACGAATGAAATCATTCGTATCCATAACGTAAGACCGTGTTTCCCTCACCACTGGCTGTAATAGTACATCCACATATTGTGCTACAGGCTGGGTGAGTGACTCCCTAGCTGACACAATAGGACGGCCCGGTGGGTGGTCCAATGTTTTATGGATTTTGGGAATTGAATACAAAATGGGTATCTTGGGATGTGTAGTAGTGCAAAAATCACGAATGTGCTCAGTTAAGTACCCTTGTTCAAATCCCAAATTAATCAGTTTGTCAAGTTGTGTTTTGAATTGTATGGTAGGGTCAGATGTTAACAGGGTGTATGTCAGGGTATCAGCCAGTTGTTCCAGGATGTCATCTCTATAATCATTATAATCCAAAAGGACAATGGCCCCGCCCTTGTCGGCGGGCCTGATGACTATAGAGGAATCATTCTGGAGGGTTTTAATGGCTTTCAATTCATCTCTGGAGAGATTGTGTTTCCACAATGTATCTGTTCTTGCTATGTCCAAATCTTGGGTTATCATTTGTGTGATTTAATTTGGGTTATCATTTGTGTGATTTAATTTGTATGAAACACTATAAATGAGTTGTATTTTGTCTATTTTGTATGCTGATGAAGGGGTTGTGAACCCCGAAAACGTTCCATTAAATTGTTTTTTTGAAGAAGTCCTGAGAGTGCATTCTCTTGTTTCTTATATATATATATATATATTTATATATTGATTCTGCAGTGTTGGATCCCCCCTTAGCCCCCAACCTCCCTGATCCCCCCATACAGCTCTCTAACCCTCCCCCATCTACCTATTTGCCGTCATCTTGGGTACTGGCAGCTGTCTGCCAGTACTCAGTTTGCCAAAAAAAAAAGTTTTTTTTATATAGAATAAAAATGTTTCTGTAGTGTAGCGGCAGCGTACGAGTTAAGGAGCAGCGGTCTTAAGACTGCTGCTTCTTAACTCCTGTTTCCGGCGAGCCTGAAGGCTCACACAGAAATAGGGGTATTTGGCCCCATTTGGGCCATGAAAAATCATCCCCTTTGGGTTCATGATGGAAACATGCTGAGACTAAATCAGAAAAATCAGCTAAGAGACTGAAGGTTTCTGGGGAAAAAATATATTTAAAGGGACAGTAAACACTGACAACTAGATTACGAGTTGTGCGTTAGGGTTAAAAAGCAGCGTTGAGTGGTCCCAACGCTGCTTTTTAACACCCGCTGGTATTGCGAGTCTTGCAGGTACAGGTGTACTGCTCACTTTTTTGGCCAGACTCGGAAATACCGCAAATCCACTTACGTATTGCGTATCCTATATTTTCAATCCTATTGGCTGATTGCATCAGCCAATAGGATTTTTTCTACCTTAATTCTGATTGGCTGATAGAATTCTATCAGCCAATCGGAATTGAAGGGACGCCATCTTGGATGACGTCATTTAAAGGAACCTTCATTCTTCAGTCAGCCGTCGTTTGAAGAGGATGCTCCGCATCGGATGTCTTGAAGATGGACCCGCTCCGCGTCGGATGGATGAAGATAGAAGATGCCATCTGGATGAAGACTTCTGCCCGTCTGGAGGACCTCTTCTGCCCAGCTTGGATGAAGATTTCTGCCCATCTTGAGGACCACTTCTGCCCGGTTGGGTGAAGACGTCTCACGGTAGGGTGATCTTCAAGGGGTTACTGTTAGGTTTTTTTAAGGGGGGATTGGGTGGGTTTTAGAGTAGGATTGGTTGTGTGGGTGGTGGGTTTTAATGTTGGGGGGTATTTGTACTTTTTTTTACAGGTAAAAGAGCTGATTACTTTGGGGCCCTTTTAAGGGCTATTTGTAATTTAGTGTAGGGTAGGGCTTTTTTTTTATTTTGGGGGGCTTTTTTATTTTGTTAGGGGGATTAGAGTAGGTGTAATTAGTTTAAAAATCTTGTAATTATTGTATTATGTTCTGTAATTATTGTTTGTTTGTTTTCTTACTTTAGATAATTTTTTAAAATTGTAATTAATTGTATTTAGTTTAGGGAATTTATTTAATTACAGTGTAGTGTTAGGTGTAATTGTAACATAGGTTAGGTTTTATTTTACAGGTAAATTTGTCTTTATTTTAACTAGGTAGTTATTAAATAGTTAATAACTATTTAATAACTATTGTACCTAGTTAAAATAAATACAAAGTTGCATGTAAAATAAAAAATAAATCCTAAGCTAGCTACAATGTAACTATTAGTTATAGTGTAGCTATTTTAGGGTTTATTTTATAGGTAAGTATTTAGTTTTAAATAGGAATAATTTAGTGAATTGTAGTAATTTTATTTAGATTTATTTAAATTCTATTTAAGTTAGGGGGTGTTAGGGTTAGGGTTAGACTTAGGTTTAGAGGTTAATACATTTAATATAGTGGTGGCGACGTTGTGGGCGGCAGATTAGGGGTTAATAAATGTAGTTAGGTTACAGCGACATTGGGGGCGCAGATTAGGGGTTTATAACTATAATGTAGGTGGCGGCGGTGTCTGGAGCGGCAGATTAGGGGTTAATAATATAATGTAGGTGTCGGCGATGTCGGGGGCGGCAGATTAGGGGTTAATAAGTGTAATATTAGGGGTGTTTAGACTCGGGGTTCATGTTAGGGTGTTAGGTGTAGACATAAAAAGTATTTCCCCATAGGAATCAATGGGGCTGCGTTAGAAACTTTATGCTGCTTTTTTCAGGTGTTATGTTTTTTTTCAGCCGGCTCTCCCCCATTGATTCTTATGGGGAAATCGTGCATGAGCATGTTACACCAGCTTACCACTGACTTAAGCTGCGCTGGTTTTGAGGTGAGATGTGGAGCAAAATTTTGCTCTTCGCTCAATTTTTTGCGGTTAACGCCGGGTTTCTAAAAACCCGTAATACCAGCGCTGTCTGCAAGTGAGCGGTGAGCTTAAATTACTCGTTAGCACCGGACCCCCTGTTAACGCAAAACTCGTAATCTAGGAGTGAGATATTTACATAAAATATTTAGTTATGTGTATTTTACTCCTTTTTTATGTAATTTAGCTCTGAATATTGAGGGAGCTCACATTAGGGGGTAGTTAATGTAGGTGGCGGTGGGGTAGAAGCTCACATTAGGGGGTAATATAGATAATGTAGGTGGCGGCGCGGTCCGGGAGCGGCGGTTTAGGGGTTAATAACTTTATTAGGTGGGGGCGGGGTCTGGGAGCGGCGGTTTAGGGGTTAATAACTTTATTAGGTGGGGGCGGGGTCTGGGAGCGGCAGTTTAGGGGTTAATACATTTTTTATTGTTAGGATAGTGAGGGGGGATAGCGGATAGAGGGTTAGACATGTCGGGCTATGTTTGGGAGGCATGTTAGACAGTGCGGGTGATTTTATAACTTAGTCAGGTTTTGTAGGCGCCGGCAGTTTCTAAAGTGCCGTAAGTCACTGGCAACTCCAGAAATTTGTACTTACGCAGATTTCTGGACATCGCTGGTTTATCCGACTTACGGCACTTTAGCCTCTGACGGCGCCGTATATGGGATAGCTCGAGTTGCGAGCTGAAACTACGGGCGGCGGGGATTCCCTCGCTTGCGCCGCAAACTACGATCTATATCGGATCGCGCCCCAGGACTGTAGTTGCTTTGTTTATAGAAAATGTTGTATATTTTCAGTGTATTTACATAGATCACTAGTTTTTCAAACCTGTCCTCAGGTCTCACCAACAGGCCAGGTTTTAAGGATTACCTTGGATGAGAGCCGGTAAAATAACCATGTTTACTATTCAGCTGATTATTTCACCTGTGCTCCGTTCAGGTATCCTCAAAATGTGGCCTGTTAGGGAGGCCCGAGGACAGGTTTGAAAACAAGTGACATAGATCACTAAAATTCAGAATGTTTGCTACCAGTAGGGTTTGCCATCTTGCTCACGTTATCCTGGACAGTTATGAGTTACACATGCTGCAGGGTAGAATATGACTAGTGCTGATTTGGACTATAGAGCTATAGAAGCTCTATACTACAAGAGTACAAACTTGGCTGTAGTTTATTTCGGTTGGTCGTTACAGCTTTGCACTACACTCTTTTCATCTGTTTGAGGTACACACTGCAAAAGATAAACCAGAACTATCGTTGGAGTCGCAATAGCGCCTGTTCCTTATTTCCTTTCCTTCAGACTTTGGAAATTTCTTCCTTACTTTAGTGCACAGTGATTTTTATTAACATTATTTTATTTTTATTGTGACTATTTCACTGTTTTTAATCTCTTTTTTTTTATTTTTCATTAGGATCACCCACTAGTTTTTTTAAATACATTTTGTCTTTATGTTCACAACTTCCAAATACAGTGATGTGTCTGTAGTTTTTGAGCACTATAATCCAAAAAATATTTATAGTAAGGTTTATTTCAGGACTTTGTAAGCATTGTCACAAAAGCACTGTGTTATAAAGGGATCTGCATTGCGATCGAGATTGGTGGTAAAATTTTATAAAGATCTGAAGTCAGTGTTTGAAGGCAGTTTTCACAAGAGGCATTTGTTCTTTATTAACAATAGTGAATGCATAAACAGTGAATATATTATGTGCCAGATTAAGAAGCGGTATTTAACACTCCTGCTCGAGCGTTAACTCCGCTAGAAGTAAGATTTTTGCATGGGTAGCACTTGTATTACAAGTTGAAAGCAAACATTTTTTTTGCTTGTGCAACGTGCGTAAAAATTATTATTAAATGGTGTCATTATGAGTGTAACTGTACTTTGTAATGTGTTTTTGATGTGTTTTGCAAAACAATTAACCACAGCTCTGTGGACCCTCTAGCCCAACAAGCGTTAACTTGAATTGCCCTCAAGCAATTGCATTAACTTTCAACTTGTAATACCAGCGCAATGTAACCTGCGTGCAAACAATCGTAAAAACCCCATATCGCTTGCACGCAAACATTTGCGCTCCACTCGTAATCTGGCCTATCTATACGTTCACATATCTTTTAAAAAGTAACCTTATGTTAATGTTACTTAATTTTGCACGTAGTCCAGAATTATGTACATTTGTAACATTTACTGTTATGTGAAAGAAAGAAAGACGGTTAAAAAGTGAATCAACTTTATTGAAAAAAGGCTTAAAAACATTTGTCAGTCATGCAGGATATCAAGGATGGACGTCCCTGACGTGTTTCGCGCTGCACTAGCGCTTAGTCATAGGTAACATTATGCTCACTATGATACCTATGTATGCCACTAAACCCCCAATAAGAAAAAGGAGGTGTGTTATTTAAATTTACCTAAAGAGACAGATATCTATAATCAACCTGTCAGTGGGGCTGAGGCATTAGGTACCTGAAAAAAGCTTATAACCCAAAAGTTATTATTTACAAAAAAGAAAACATAATAAATAAATAGTGATGTAACATTTACTGTCCCTTTAATATTAAAGGGACATTAAACCCAAAAATGTTCTTTCATTATTCAGATAGAGAATACAATTTTTAAAAAAGTTTCCAATTTACTTCTATTATCAAATTTGCTTTGTCCTCGTGATATTCTGTGTTGAAGAGATACCTAGGTAGGTAGCGTGCACGTGCCTGAAGCAATACATGACAAGAAATAGTTCTGCCATCTAGTGTATAACATTGTTGCAAAACTGCTGCTATATAGTGCTGCAGACACATGACACACTCATGAGCTTACATCCCTGCTTTTCAACAAAGGATAACAAAAAACAAAGAAAATTTGATAACAGAAGCAAATTTGAAAGTTGTTTAAAATGGTATGTTTTATCTGAATCATGAAAGAAAAAATTTGGGTTTTATGTCCCTTTAATAATGGTGGCTTGCAAGCGTTTGGAAAAGTAACTCTTTCTTTCTCCTGGGATGAACCAAGATAATCTCATCAATTCTTCAGGTGTAAAACTATGTAATTATTGTAGAAGCCCTACATAGTAAATCATGTAACTGAGAGAGGGATGAAAAGTCTCCAAAACTCCATTTCTTTTATTACTTATATCTATAAATTACTCTATAAGAGAGTGTTTCATTCTAACAATAATGACTTATTTGGGTTTTTTGTATACATTGCATACCGTGGAACAAGAATGACACCTGGTGGTTAAAAGACCATTACATACAGTAGAACTGCTTAGTAATGGCAATGACATAACACTTACTTTGAATTTTAAATAAGCAGTAGATTTTTTTTTCTGACAAGTTTCAAAGTTTCCTTCAATTTCCCTGTCCCATGTAGAATGTGACAGCCAACGGCCAATCACAAACTCCTATATGTTTATTCTGTGAACTCTTGTAGGAGCTGATGGCTCAGAAAGCAAGTGCATGTAAAAAGGTTGTGCACAAACTATTGATGTAAGTAAATTGTAAGTTTTTTTTTTACTCCATGCGAATAATGAAAGTTTATCATTTTGAGCTGCAAAGCGTTACTATCTGCTGATGCACTATGGTCTCACTAGGTTTGCCTGCTTCCTCTTTACATCTCCTTAGTGCATGTCAGGTATTGATTAGTTTATTTATTGGACTTTGACAAAGTAGTGGCGAAACGCGCATCAGGTGTTCACACTGCTACTCCCTTTATCCTTTATGGAGTTATATTGAATATAATACATTTATTTATGAGTATTGATGGTTTGTGGTTTGTGACTAGTATTTTTATAGGAGATGCAGCATAGGGATACCCAGCCATTATAAATAATTGCTAAGTAGTACAATGAAAGCTTACATATCTGGATACACAACAATATAGTTATTGTAAGGGATCTTTTGTACTCGCTGTACACCTGTCAATGGGGATAATCACCCATTTTGCACTGATCTTGAGAACCATATAGTTGAGCTGTGTATATTCTGATGTGAATGATATTTGGATTCTGTTTGAATCCGCTTTGGGAAGTAGAGTGATTTTGTTGTTTTAGGCTTTCCATACTACCTATTTTTTTGGACTTTTGTAATATACCCTTTATGGACACAAGTGTGCTGGCTTAAAGAGTTTTCATTATGTTAGATAAAATGTTGTTAATTGTGCATATGGATATACAAATCTACACAAAGTCACTTTTAAACTCTCATATTGCGGAAGTCTGTTTTTAGTCAATAGCTTAGGGCTTGATTATGCCAGTATACATAAAGGACCACTAAATACGATATTATTGAGTAGCTGACAAATACACAATAGAAAGACAATGCAATAGGATTTGCTTTGAATTTTAAATGAGCAGAAGAATGTTTTCTGACAAAGTTAATTCATTTCCCCCTCCCCCAGTAATACATACAATGTGATAGCTATGAAGTAAAACTCAAAACAGAGGGTCGACCTCATGTGCAGATCAACCAAAAGCGAGAATAAGGTGTTATGACTAAGGTCCAAAAAGGGGTACTCACATTTGGCAAAAGCACACTACTGTGCTGGTAGTGACGTGCTGAATCACAAGCAGAATCCAAGGATATGTAGCTCAGCTCCGTGTAGCATTCAAATGGGAAAACAAAGGTGCTAGAACTGTGCTTAAGTTTATAAAATGGTTTATTTAAAAACAACACATTAAAAACAAAAGCAGTGAGTTAAAATAGGGGTGTCCAAGTTTTACCCCTATCTGCAACGCGTTTCTTTGCAACTGCCGTTTCATCAGGCATCTAGCACCTTACATGGTTCAATGCTATTTAAACCTATGGAGAATCAATAAGCCCACAAACCAACAAATCTCCCCGCCCATTATGGGCGTGTACAACAACCATGTGTAAATGGTAATACAATAATCAGGTAAAGGTAGTTTGTTCATGTTTTCCCAAAAATGTTAAACATAAATAATATCATAGATATTAATAAAATATACATACACACAATTCATTCCATAGGGGATATGTATCAAGCCGTCAACCGCAAATACGATGGAATTCCGCAGCGTAATTGTTACGAGCTTGATCCGACCTAGTTATCAAAGCCTACAGACTGGCAAAAGTTGAAATTTGTGACATAACATACGATCCGCTGGTCTCAATCCGAACCAGATTGATGCTTACGTCATTACAGATGTTCCGAATACACATTCGGCTCTATCTGACACTTTTTCCCATTTATCAAATTTCTAACAGGTACGCTTGTGGCTATTCTGGCCCAGCGTACCTGGAGGCGCGGATGCCATAGAAATCAATGGGAGTCTGAAAGCAGCGAAAGCTTATGTTCGATGCTGCCAGATATCCCATTGATTTATATGGTTGAAAACAAGTAACGTTTACACCTAACACCCTAACATAAGCCCCAAGTCTAAACACCCCTAATCTGCCGTCCGACATCTCCGCCACCTTCATAATGTTATTAACCCCTATTCCGCCGCTCCCGGACCCCGCCGCAACCTAAATAAAGTGATTAACCCCTATTCTGCGGCTTCCGGACCCTGCCGCAACCTTAATAAAGTTATTAACTCCTTATCCCACCGCTAAACCTCTGGCCTCCCACATCATTACCACTAACTAAACCTATTAACCCCTAAACTGCTAGCCCCCCACATCGCCATAAACTAAATTAAGCTATTAAACCCTAAACCTAATAACCCGCTAACTTTAAATTAAAATTGCTACATCCCTATCTTAAAATAAATTTAAACTTACCTGTAAAATTAAAATAAACTAATTTTAAACTATTAATTAACCTACCCTAACTATTATCCTAAAATTAAATTAAACTAGCAATTAAATTAACTAAACCCTAACCCTACTCAAATTATTTAAATATACTATTTAACCTTATTAAAAATTACTAAAATTAACAAAAAAATAAACGCTAAGTTACAAAAAATAAAAAACACTAAATTACAAGAAAAAAAAATATTATCAAAAATAAAAAAGAATTACACCTAATCTAATAGCCTTATCAAAATAAAAAAGCCCCAAAAATAAAAAAACTCTAGCCTACAATAAACCAACAATGGCCCTTAAAAGGGTCTTTTGTGGGGCATTGCCCCAAAGAAATCGGCTCTTTTACCTGTAAAAAAAATACCACCCAACCAACCAACCAACAACCCCAAATAAAAATCTAAAATCGCACGTGTAAACTGGAACTTCAATGCAAGTGACGTCATCCAAGATGGCGTCCCTTGCATTCCTATTGGCTGAAAGATTTCAATCAGCCAATAGGATTAGAGCTGCTAAAATCCTATTGGCTGTTCCAATCAGCCAATAGGATTTGAGCAGCTCTCATCCTATTAGCTGTTGCAGAGATGTTGTAATTTTAATTTAGGGGTTAATAGCTTAATTTAGTTTATGGCGATGTGGGAGGCTGGCGGTTTAGGGGTTAATAGGTTTAGTTAGTGGTAGTGATGTGGGAAGCCAGAGGTTTAGGAGTTAATACGTTTATTTAGTGGCGGCGGGGTCCGGGAGCGGCGGGATAGGGGTTAATAACTTTATTTAGGTTGTGGCGGGGTCCGGGAGCGGTGGGATAGAGGTTAAACATTTTAGTATAGTGTCAGCGTTTAGGGACAGGGTATAAATAAAGTTGGAAAAAGCAGAATTGACGCGAGATCGATGACTGCTAGTTAACAACAGTCCGATGCTCATCGCCTTGTACTTGGTGCGGGTCTTTTTGCCAGCTTTTTTTTATAAATATGGAGATCGTATTCAGGTCTGCGGCCGCGATGTTAGGCGAGCGTATTGATGTCGTCAAATGCAACACAGTTGACGGCTTGATAGATATCCCCCCATGTCTTCAATGCATATCAGTTGATAAATAAATACAGTCTTTGTCCCCTAGATCGATCTTATCAGGCTGCCTGTTGTTATATTTCTTGGGCAAAAAAAACAATTTGTGTCAATATCCCACATATTAACACATAAATAGTGAATTTCCCCTCCTGTGATAAACGTATATTTCTACGCCATTACTTAATAATAAATTCCCAAACTATAAATACTAATCGTGAGTATGTTACTTGTGATTAACTGCAATTATTTGCATGATCGTAAGTTCCTTTTTCTTAACTCCAGACATTGAAGTGTAGTGTGAACCGGAATTTGGCTCCCCTGCTTCACTTTAACAAAAACGTATGAATATGTTCCTACTTCCTTGTTCGTCACTGTATAACATGACTCATATTAACCAATCCTATCGCTTCCAACAGCAAAACTGCGAATACACTGTTCTCTGTATGCTCCGTATACTCTCTGAACTGTCTGCTCCGATGAGAGCATGTAATCATAATAATACTCCTATATATATATATATATATATATATATATATATATATATATATATATATATATATATATATATATATACATATATATATATATATATATATATTTATATTTATTAAATATAATATGTTAACTAAAGAGGGTGAACTAAAAAATGAATAAGGAAGAGATTCTCTGATATTTTAAAGGGAACCTATCACATCAGAACGGAACGTTCTACCCTATTTACCATGTGATAGCCATCAGCAAATCCCATATATATATATATATATATATATATATATATGTAAATACTGTGCACATTTGCACATGCTCAGTAGAAGTTGGTGCCTCAGAAAGTGTGCATATAAAAAGAATACCCATGTTTTGATAATGGAAGTATATTGGAAAGTTGTTTTTTTAATCGTATGCTTTATCTGAATCATGAAACTTTAATTTTGACTTTAGTAGCCCTTCAATCCAAAGTTTGCATATGTTCCTCTGCATGTGTGTGTGTATATATACTGTATATATATATATATATATATATATATATATATATATATATATATATATATATATATATATTCAAACATGCCCCCAATGTCACTGCTGAAGCCATATGGAGAGTATGTATCTTACAGCTGGATCCCAGTTCTGATCATTGAGGAAAAGTGGCAGAACTCTCCACTGCAAGGCGTACCTTCAACTATCAGGTGAGCCAATCACAAAAGCATATATGTGCAGAAGGTGCCACTAATCAGCAGCTAGCTTACAGTAGTGCACTGCTGCTCCTGAACCAACCTAGACATGATTTCCAATAAAAGATACCACTAGAACAAAGCAAATTAGATAATAGCAGTAAATTGGAACGTTTTTTTAAATTGTATATTCTGGCATCTACTTATCAAGCCGTCAACCGTAAATACGCTGGAATTCCGCAGAGTATTTGTGGCGAGCCTGATTCCCCTTAGTTATCAAACCCTACAGACTGGCAAAAGTAGAATTTTGTGATGTAACATACGATCCGCCAGGCAAAGTCCGACACAGATCGATGCTTACGTCATTACAGATGTTCCAAATGCAAATTCGGCACTATCTGACTACTTTTGCTAGTTAACAAATAACTAGCCGGTACGTTCGCCACTATTCCTGCCCAGTGTACCTGGTTTTCAATCCACCGCCCTGGAGGCGGCGGATACTATAGGAATCAATGGGAGTCTGAAAGCAGCGAAAGCTCAAGTTCCCTGTTGCCCGATATACCATTGACTCCTATGGTAATGTTTACACCTAACACCCTAACATGTACCCCGAGTCTAAACACCTCTAATCTGCCGCCCCCTACACCGCCACCACTTACATTATACTTATTAACCCCTAATCTGCCACTCCGCCACCGCCGCCACCTACATAAAGTTATTAACCCCTAATCTGCCTCCCTACACTGCCCCCACCTACATTATACTTAATAACCCCTAATCTGCAGCCCCCTACATCGCCGCCACCTACATTATACTTATTAACCCCTAATCTGCCCCCCTACATCACCGCCACCTACCTACATTTATTAACCCCTAATCTGCCGCCCCAACGTCGCAGCCACTATATTAAATTTATTAACCCCTAAACCTAAGTCTAACCCTAACACCCCCTAACTTAAATATAATTAAAAGAAATCTAAATAAAAGTTCCTATCATTAACTAAATAATTCCTATTTAAAACTAAATACTTACCTAAAAAATAAACCCTAAGCTAGCTACAATACAACTAATAGTTACATTGTATTTAGCTTAGGGTTTATTTTTATTTACAGGCAAGTTTGTATTTATTTTAACTAGGTACAATAGTTACTAAATAGTTATTAACTATTTACTAACTACCTAGCTAAAATAAATACAAATTTACCTGTAAAATAAAACCTAACCTAAGTTACATTATTACACCTAATACTACACTATAATTAAATTCCCTAAATTAAACACAAATAAATCAAATTAAATAAAATTATCTAAAGTACAAACCCCCCCCCACTAAATTACAGAAAATAAAAAACAAATTACAAGATTTTTAAACTAATTACACCTAATCTAATCCCCCTAACAAAATAAAAAAGCCCCCCCAAAATAAAGAAAAGCCCTACCCTACACTAAATTACTAATTACTAAATTACAATGCGGGGCATTGCCCCAAAGTAATCAGCTCTTTTACCTGTAAAAACAGACTTCTCCCTGTAAGGTGATCTTCAAGGGGTTAGTGTTAGGTTTTTTTAAGGGGGGTATTGGGTGGGTTTTAGAGTAGGGTTGGTTGTGTGGGTGGTGGGTTTTAATGTTGGGGGTGGATTTGTACTTTTTTTTACAGGTAAAAGTGCTGATTACTTTGGGGCAATGCCCCACAAAAGGCCCTTTTAAGGGCTATTTGTAATTTACTGTAGGGTAGGGCTTTTTTTTATTTTGGGGGGCTTTTTTTATTTTGTTAGGGGGATTAGATTTGGTGTAATTAGTTTAAAAATCTTGAAATTTGTTTTTTATTTTCTGTAATTTAGTGTTTGTTTTTTTTGTACTTTAGATAATTTTATTTAATTTTATTTAATTGTATTTAATTTAGGGAATTAATTTAATTATATTGTAGTGTTAGGTGTTAGTGTAATTTAGGTTAGGTTTTATTTTACAGGTAAATTTGTATTTATTTTAACTAGGTAGTTAGTAAATAGTTAATAACTATTTAGTAACTATTCTACCTAGTTAAAATAAATACAAACTTACAAACTTGCCTGTAAAATAAAAATAAACCCTAAGCTAGATACAATGGCCTATATTTATTAAAGGTCTTGCGGACCTGATCCGACAGTGCGGATCAGGTCTGCAAGACCTTGCTAAATGCGGAGAGCAATACGCTCTCCGCATTTAACATTGCACCAGCAGCTGGTGCAACGCTGCCCCCTGCTAACTCGCGGCCAATCGGCCACCAGCAGGGAGGGAGGTATCAATCAACCCGATCGTACTTGATCGGGTTGATTTCCGGCGATTCCTGTCCGCCTGCTCAGAGCAGGTGGACAGGGTTATGGAGCAGCGGTCTTTGGACCGCTGCTTCATAACTTGTGTTTCTGGCGAGTCTGAAGACTCGCCAGAAACACGGGCCTTCAAGCTCCGTACGGAGCTTGATAAATATGGGCCAATGTAACTATTAGTTATATTGTAGCTATCTGATAATAGTAATTTTATTTAGATTTATTTAAATTATATTAAGTTAGGGGGTGTTAGGGTTAGGGTTAAACTTAGGTTTAGGGGTTAATAAATTTAATATAGTGGCGGCGACGTTGGGGGCGGCAGATTAGGGGTTAATAAATGTAGGTAGGTGGTGGCGATGTAGGGGGGGCAGATTAGGGGTTAATAAGTATAATGTAGGTGGCGGTGGGCTCCGGGAGCGGCGGTTTAGGGGTTAAACACTTTATTTAGTTGTGGCGGGGTCCGTGAGTGGCTATTTAGGGGTTAATACATTTATTAGAGTTGTGGTGGGCTCCGGGAGCGGCAGTATTGGGTTAAAACAGTATAGTATAGTGTGGGTGTTTAGTGACAGGGTACCAATAAAGCTGGTAAAAAGCCGAAGAGCAGCGAGATCGATGACTGTTAGTTAACAACAGTCCGCTGCTCATCACCCTGTACTTGGTGCGCGGCTTTTTGACAGCTTTTTTGGTAACTTTGGAGAGCATATTCAGGTTTGCGGCAGCGATGTTAGGCGAACTTAGGTGAGCGTATTGGTGCCGTCGAATTCAAGTAAGTTGATGGCTTGATAAGTAGATGCCTCTATCTCAATCATGAAATAAACATTTGGGGTATCATGTCTCTTTAAAGTACTTTATAGTTTTAAACAATATTTTACTTACATAATTAATAACTATTTACTACTATATACTATTTTAGGATTTAATATATTTTGTATTTGAATTTATAGGTGCATTTACCATAATTCTTAACAATTTATATGATTCATATGAGTGTTATACATATTTTTTAAAAATAAAAAGTTATAAGGGGCATTTTGACCTTTATGTCTAGTAGAGGAAGCCCAACACATTGGTCCATTAAAAACAGCATGTAGCAAGTTGAAAGTAGTGAATGGCCCAGTGTAAATTAAACTTAATTTGTCATTTTATGCTTCCACTACAACAACTTGGCTAGCATCAAACAAAAATCTAACAGATAAACTTCCAGATAGTATTTTTTGGAAGCCATTTTGGAAGTATTGACCCCGGAAAAATGATTAACACTTGCAATGTGAACTTAAACTGTTGCTTTAATATTAAAATGGATATAGATTAGGACAAACTATAAATAGGTTGTTCTAAGATATATATTTTCACCATAAATAGGGGGCACAGTATTCTAGATCCACAATAATAATATACACTTATTCTAAAATAAGCAGAATTTAAAGCAGAATGTATTATTATTATACTTTATTTATAAAGCGCCAACATAGTCTGCAGCACTGTCCATGGTTACAATGTATTTAAGTAAACCAATGAAACAATACTTGTAAGGGACAATTTGACAAATTAATACACAAGGAATCTAGGGCCCTATTTCAGTGGGAATTTACAATCTAGAAGGGTAGGAGGGTGAGAAACAGGAGGTGAGGACTGCAAGGGTGAGCATGATTTTAATACAGAGTTGAATGAGGGCAATTATTAGGTAGGTGGAATTCATTTGTTACTGAGTTCGGTCATAGGCTTCCCTGGGTGAACAAAAATGCCTTTAGGGAGCGTTTAAAAGAAGGCAGATTAGGGGTAAGTCTGACAGCGCAAAGAAGTGCGTTCAAGTGGGTTAGTGCCGCACTAGAGAAGTCCTGCAGTCTAGCATGGGAAGAGGTAATGATAGAAGATGCAAGGAGCAAGTCATTGTTGGATCTTAGGGGGCAGGCTAGACTATATTTGTTGATTAATGAGGACAGGTAGTAGGGAGCAACATTGTGAGGGCTTTGTAGGGCAGGGTGAGAATTTTGAATATAATTCTGCTGTGAATGGGGAGCCAGTGAAGGGACTCATAGAGAGGTGCAGCAGATACAGAGCGGCAGAAAACATGAATTAGCCTGGTAGAGGCATTTAGGATGGATTGAAGGGGCGAGAGGCGGGAGAGAGGAAGGCCAATTAGTAATTGCAGTAGTCAAGTCGGGAAATTACAAGGGAGTGAATTAGTTGCTTAGTGGTGTTAGAGCTCAGAAATGGACGTATTTTAGAAATATTACATAGGTGGTTGTGGCAGGATGAAGAGAGCAATTGGATGTGGGTGATGAAGGAAAGATTGGAATCAAGTGACCTAGTGAAGAAGTATAAATGGAGAAGAGTAGAGGACCCAGGACATAGCCTTGAGGTACTCCAACTTACAGAGGCATTGAAGATGAGGTGTTGCCAGAAAATGACACAGAAGGGGACCTGTTAGGAAGATACGAGTGGATCCAGGAGAGAGCAGTGTCACAAAGACAAAGAGAGCTGTTAGTCTGTAGAAAGAGGAGGTGGTCAACTGTGTTGAAGGAAGGTCAAAGGTCAAGTTAGATAAATATGGAGTAGCCCCCGTTACTTTTCACAGAAAGAAGATCGTTAGTAACTCTGGTGAGGACAGTTTCAGTTGTGCATTGAGGACGGAAGCCAGATTGCAGTGCATCAAGCAAGGAGTTGGAAAACAGCAAGTGGGTTAGGCAGTCATAACTAGTTTTTTCAGGTGGTAGTTTGCAGGAGAATTAGGGTCAAGGGAGAGTTTTTTGAGTAGGGGAGTGACCTTTGCATGTATGAAAGAAGATTGGAATGAACCGGTAGAAAGATTGAAGATGTCAGTAAGATGAACATTGCACTGGAAGTATCTACATTAAGTAGTAGTATTATTAAGTATAAAATCTTACAAATAATGTATGTTGTACCTCGTTTACATAATTGAAAATAATTAATTATTGGCAGTCAATAGCATTTTTGTTTCCTTTTTTTTTATATATATTCTTTTATTAAGGTTTTGCGCGAGAAAAGATATACAAATAATGTCTTAGCATAAATGACAACTTTTTCATGGAATACATTACAACAATATATATAAAAGACAAAATTAATTCTGAGTTATAAACATCTGAAACCTCCATTTTAAAATTAGAAATGCTTTTATGAGTGACTAATGAGCCGGCCACTTATGGGCCTCTTGATATTAGAAACACTGGTTAGGCATGTTAGTCAAATTGAAGACCCCATTGGGTCTAATGACAATTAAATAGGTAAGTAGGGATATATGGTAATAGTAATAATCTGAGAGAAATTAACAGTGGGTAAACACAGCTTGGTATTTTAGAATAAGTGACATTAGTACATATAAAGTTAATACTGTAAAGTATCATAGAATGACACTAATGGGGGGGGGGAGGTTCAAATTGAAGCAAAACCTCAGTGTCTACAAGTTTCAGGTGGTAATGATATAACAGGTCACTATTGGGCCAATTGTTTAGTGATTATACACTGGCTAAGTTAAAAATGCTGATATAACTGATAGTGACTCCTCATCAAGTATTATATGTTATGAAATGACTAAGGCATTTGAGTCTGAGTGTTGTTTCATCTTTCCAACCCTCACCAGCTGAGAGAAGGAAATTAGAGCCTTTTATGAGCTATTGAGACGTATGGAATATAAGTACATATATTAGCAAAATCACCATCAGCCATGGTAGCAATGATAAATTGTGGGTAAGATGAAATTAACATATAGCTAATATGTGGCATCAATACACAAAATAATAATAGTGTAGCATAAGTAACAAACAAAAAACAGTCTTATGACTCATAATATAGAATACTGATACTAGAACATTGTGTAATATAAAACTAACTCCTAAATTACAACCAAATAGTTAGATAGATATGTAGAGGTTCAGAGTGGACTTGGTAGGACTGCAGGTATAACAATATTAGGACATGCGTGTAGCCACCTAAAGGATTAGCCAAAGGAGTCTCTAGTTAGGTGGCTTCCAAAAGAAGGGCTCTCAGCTATTATACGTAATACCCTAATATTGTTTTATACAAATTATAGGAGGATCTTTTGTCAATAACATTACACAAATATTTCAATTCTAGTAATATGAAAGAGACACATGGATGAACACTTTAGGCAAGGGTTAGTAGCTAGCTTTTAAGGAGTAATATCCCCTTGTACTACGCCTAGACCCCAAAATGTATATAAAAGATTTGAGGGGATATACAATAAACAATTGGGTACTAATATATGTAGTACAGGTAATATTGTGCAAACTCTAGAGTTAGGTAACTTTCATATGGGGGGAGCTCAGCTAATGTGTATAATAGCCTAATTTTGTATTATATTATAATTAGGAGGATCTTTTGTCAAAAGCCCCACACTTTTCTCAAATATTTATTGACCAATAATGGGAGATAAGAACACAAACAATCACTTTAGTCAAAGACAAATATATAAACAGTTATACTGGAGTATGGTCTAAGATAGCTGAATATTACACAGAGTAAATTGGCAATATATGCAATCTATACCAAGCCTCCAAAGCAGTGAAAGTTAAGATTAGAAGTTATCAGCCGCTCCCAAGCGCTAAAATTGGATAATTTTATCTCCTATAAGATATTATTGATAAAGAGATAATCTGACCCTTCAGTAAGGCACCAAGCTGAACCAAACACAACCTATGGCGCTTTAAAATGTATAAGAACCCTTAAGGCATAATATGGCCACATAAGTATTAAAAGTAGAAATCTAAGGCATAAAGACATTTCTGGTTAATGAAGAAACAGTAGTGAATATTAGACCATCTATTTGCCCTTAAATAAATAAAATCTATGCCTAATAAACTAAATAAAATGGCGATATATATGGAAAAATAGGTAACAGTAAAATCATAATATATTGAATGATGTGGTATAATATAATTTAAGGTGACTCTCCTAGTAACATTTCCCTCAGGTATTACAATCAGACCAAAAGGGAAAAGGGAAAATATGTCACTAAGCAGCAACATATAACCAGCTTGGGAGGAGTGTAATAAAAGACCCACTAGGAATTCTATTAGTGGTAGATAACCTGTAAGATTTAGGCAACATAATTAGTCATAGTAATCCCACATGAGTATAAACACCTCATTCAAACGGGGTGGATAGATATATCAAATATTCAGGAGTGTCTATTGTCCACTGATTCCAACAGCAGTACAATTATCTGCATTGTTAAAGGAAGGAAAAGTCTCCATTCAATAAGCTGTGTTAAATGCACTCTTTACCCCACTCCGACCCTAAGACAATGAGCAGAAGAAGTCAGTTGCTTATCTGAAAGTCTGGTGGAGACAGCATTCTGCGAGTCAATATTGCGTGTCCGAGTCAGCCAGATGAAGGAGATGGTAGTCAGCTCCGGTGGTTGAGATGCTGCCAAACTCATATAGTAAGTGGAAGCTAAGGGTTTGTCAGGATTTGAATAAGTGACAAAGGAAGCTGTGCGTATAGATCTAGAGATCAAAGTCCCTGCGTTTTTGGCCTTCACTAATTTTGAGAAGCGTTCCATTGCAGCTATAGTGCCTAGAGCTGGGATTACCGGCTCCTGACCTCCCGCCAGGGGACCGGCCGCATTGCACAAGGCAGCAGTCATAAGTTTCGATCTTCTAGAGAGATGGAGTGTATTTTGAAGTTGTCTCTCGCTGAGCCCTTTTGATGCCTGTTGTGGTGGAGTCTCCACCTTCGGCTCAAAGCAGTCCGGAAGAGGCCCACTCTGACCCAGTTTGTTTCGTTCTTCTTTACTATTGGGAATTAACATATCTTCATTAGGCCATGCGGTGCGATCGCTGCCCGCAACTCCGCAGACTGTGGTGAGATCTTCAAAGTAACTGGCCATCTTAGTCTCAAAGTTTTCCAGCAGGGACCGCAATGTGACGTAGAACCTCTCCATATTCAGGACATCTGTAGTATTGAGAAGTCAGGAGGTCTCTTTTGCAGAAGCGTGTCTTAATGTGCCGCGGGAATCACACACTTTGAAGGCCATGTGTCTTCACGCTGATGGCGTCAGAGCTTGCTGTTGCGGCGGAGGTGATCGGCTCTGTAGGGATGTTGTGTGGTTTCAGAGAAGGCTGGGTGCTGTAAATAGGCTATTGTAGGGGTTTTCAGGTGCTTATTGAGTGGTAGCTAGCCTCCTCAGTTTACCTTTGGTCGGTGCTCCGTGTTTTAGCGACCGTCTATGTTGGCAGTTGGCTCCGCCCCCTTTTGTTTCCTTTTTAATGCTTAACATGCGTTGGCAGTTTACTCATTCCTGTTATTTGTGCCACATTTAAACAGCACAAATGATCATTTTATCTATGCCAAACTTTGCCCATAACCTCTGTCTCATAAAAGAAGTGTTTATATAAGTGTTATATATATATATATATATATATATATATATATATATATATATGTATGTGTGTGTGTGTTTTTTTTTTTGTAAATATATTTATTGAATGAAAGCATTTTCACATAAAGAATCATAGAATGAAGTACATGCTTGACACATTCACTTGCAAGTAAAAAAAAACTTTGATCTGTACAGTACAATAGAAATGTTATACAAAGTAGATAAGACTAGAAAGTACACCTATCGGTCTAGTAGTTAATAATAATATTACAGTCAAGGCATACTCAGAATGTAGATAAACAATTTATGTGTGACATAAGGGAACAGATCAGTCTCTTCCATTTATGTGATCTTGACCGATCTATCATATACTCCTTTTTGAAAGTTGAAAAAAAGTAAAAGAATGCTGAGAGAAGGAGGGGGTAAACTCAAAAGTAGTATAGAGGGTAAGAGGGAAAGGAAACAGGTCAGGTACAAGAAAGCAAGGCAGGGTAGGGGAACATCTCTTCATAGTAGTTAGTTGATGCATCTAAGGTAGTGTAGACGTTTCTGCATCTGGGGAGTTTATGGTATCCCAGTAGAATTTAATATTGTAGAACATGTCTAATCTATTTGTTTTATAATAAAAGTATTCCTCTAAGTCTAACAGTTCTTGCGTCCTCTTCTTCCATTCTGAATATGTGGGTATGGAATTAGTTTTCCAGCATCTAGCAAGTAGTGATTTTGCTCCATTCATGCAAATTTGGAGGAGCTGTGTACGTAGCCAGCAGATGCGTCTTGGTCTATCATTAAACAAGACTATCTGAGGCGTGAGTTTGAATAGGGGGTTGAAAAGTGGACTTAAAGTTTTTTCTATAGAAGTCCAGAATATGGATAGCTTAGGGCAGGACCACCAGATATGGGTCATGTTGCCCACTTCCCACACCCCCTCCCGCACTGTGAGGAAGCATTACGGAACAATAATTTTATTCTAGATGGAGTCGAATACCACCTAGATAAAACTTTGTAGTTCATTTCAAGGATTTGGGCTGATGTTGAGGATTTATTTGTGAATTCAAAAAATGCAGTCCAGTCTATCTGGGATATGTCTATCGTGAGTTCTTCCTGCCAACTATGCGTGAAAGTAGGACCATGCCCATATACACAGTCATCTAGCATTCTCCTAGAAGAAGCAAATGTGCCTTTCAGGGCTATAGTCTTCCTACAAATTTCTTCAAATTTGGTAAGTGGTCATAGGAAGGAGGAGCTATGAGGTGAGTGTGTGAGAAGGTGATGCAGTTGAGAGTATTTCAACCAGTGAGTGAATACCCCATCCAAAATTTCTGATAGGTCCTGCCTAACTTTTAGTTTTCCCTGAGGAAGAAAGTTAGCTATTGGGGTTGAGTACCCTAGATCCGTGTATTGAGTGCTACCCGTTGTGCCTAGTATACTGGGTAAGAGTTCCGTATTTTGAAACATGGGAGACATGATGGAGAAAGGGGTTGAAATTCCCTGGATTCGGGTAATAATGTTGTCCCAAGTGGAGAAGATATGCTTGTATAGGGGGGACAATATGACTGTGGCCGGACGGCAGCTAGGGGGCAGCCAACATAGAGGGCCTATGGATGGGTCTCTAAGAATTTGTGAATCTAATGAGATCCAAGCCTTATCTTGGTGTTTCGTGTGCCATTCTATTATTCTCTGTAATATGTTCGCTTTGTAGTATCGACCTATGTGAAGAAGTCCTATACCTCCAGCTCTTTTGGATCTGTATAGAGTGTTTCTAGCTACCCTAGGTTTATTATCACCCCAAATATATTTGCTAAGGACATTTTGAATTTGAGCGAGGTATGATTGGGGGAGGGTGATTGGTACTGTTTGGAGGATGTATAACATACGTGGGAGGATAGACATTTTGACTATTTGTACTCTACCCAACCAAGACGTTTTGGTTGCCAAATTCGGCAATCTTTTTGGATGTTCTGTAAGAGCAGTTGGAAGTTGGCTGAGTGTAGGGAGGATAATTTGGCTGTAAGCTTTATGCCAATGTATTTTATATTGTCTTTATGCAGTTGGTAAGGGCATATTTTAGAAAGTTCTCGTAATCTCAGGAGAGGCACATTGACATTAAATATATTAGATTTTTGGCAATTAACATGGAAATGTGAGAATTCTCCGGTGTGTGTTTTATATATATATATATATATATATATATATATATATATATATATATATATATATATATATATATATATATATATATATATATGCATATATATATATATATGAGAAGTTTTAGGTAGTAGGTATTTTCACTTGCGCTGTGTATGTATTTCAATAGCAGCTATATCTCAATATTCCACTATCATCAATGGAATGAGAAGTTTAGGGTGTGAAGTATGGGGGTCAGATGTCAGTGCTCATAGAAGGGAGGAAACATAAACAATAAACTATTTATGGTGCAGTATGAAAGCACAAGTGTATAGTGTAGCAATAAATAATAGAGTAATGCTCACCTATTTTGACCTCAAACTTGTGAGGTATGTTGGAAGCGTGGTGGGGATTTGATCCCTATCTGTGTTAAAGCTGTTAACGCCTATGTGGCCGGTTGAAGTATGGTATTTCTTTCTTCCAATAACCTTGGGGTATGGTACGCTTCTCCTCTGTGGAGTATGGTGAACTTTTCCTCTGTTGGATGTGGTAAGCTTCTTCTTTGTGAAGTATGGTGTGCTTCTCCGCTGTTGAGTATGGTACACTCCTCTCCTGTAATGTATGGTGTGCTTCTCCTCTGTGGAGTATGGTAAACTTTTCCTCTGGGGAGTATGGGTAGAGACCTCCAGGAGGTGGAGGTTAAAGTTGAGGTAAACACTTCTCCCAAAAAGAGTGTGATGTGTGTTAGAATCTTAGAAGACAAAAATAATAAATCTCTGAAGGCAAGCTTGTAGGTGTCAATATTAAAACTTCTTTATTTGGCACAAGCTAAAAGACAAACAACATGTATGTGATTATTTACATTAAGAAAAGTTTTTAAGGGAGAAAAGCCCCCCAAAAAATGTGTAGCTGTCCTCTTGATAAAAAGTCCCAGATACAAATGGGCTTTCAAGTGTCTGTTTGACAATGTCTGTTTGACAAACGTAGGGTGTTGTGTTCTGCTACCCTGAAGTTATTGTTGAGGTTAGAGAAGGTTAGAACGGTAGCGGTTTTTCCGTTTTTTTAATTTGCATGAATCAGAAAGATGCAGTGTAATCACTACCTTGATGTGTCTTTGGATTATCCAGTTGGTGTTTTACAAAGCTGATGTCCTATAACGCAGATGGTTCTGGATGTAAATCCTGTCTGTGACAGGGTCCGTTTCTGGATACGTAGTATTCGACGGTATCACCGGGCCGGAAATGACGTCAGTGGTGGGCGTGCCCTTACACGTTTCGTGAACTACGTTCACTTCATCAGAGGGTCTGCCCACAAAGCTCTTGAGAACGTTTTTATAGCGTATCAGAGCTTAATTTACATAGATTGCTTGCAGCTTTCTTGTTCTATTTTATTGTTGCAGTGTACAGTAAAAACAATTATTTTGAATTGTTTAAAAGGCTTAAACTTGTATGATTGAACAGATTTATGGGGTAACTTTCGCTTATTAGGTAAAGTTAGGAACAATAGCTCTTGCTTTTTCTATGTGTTTAATTTGGACATATTTTGCCTGTTTATGAATTTTTTTTTTCGAAAAACAAATATTTTTTTGAAAATGCTAGTAAATACGTATTTTTTTATTTAATACCTATGCCACTTCCCTTACATTCGCACTGCTTCTCTCCTCAATTTTAAATAATCTAACAATAGTTACTTTAATGGTTTGCTGGTTAGATGTTGGCCTTAATTGGCATTTAGTTTAATACCTATCCACTGGTCGTTTATTTGCTATTTGCTTTAATTTCTCTACCCCATAGGGGAACTTTGTGGCGTTAATGGTTAATTATTAATCCTAATAAGGGTAAATAGGGAGGTCTGCTTCTACCACGTTTATCGTGATATGCCACAGAAACACACGCAAATATAGACCAGTATATTATAGCTGGGTAGTATTATTTAAATGCACTATTACTGGTCTCTAAATTGCAATCAGTTTTTTGTTCTCCATCCCCTGGGGGGACTTTGTGGCACATAACGTTTATATAAGATAAGGGTGGAGAATAGTATTCTCATCTCACCTTACTCTGCTTATCTTATTCCTGCCACAGAGACAGATATTACATACAGACCGGTATTTTCGGGATAGCTTCTGTTAACACTGAACCTATCTGTGCCCAGCATCTCATCCTTTATGGTTCTAACATATTTGTAAATAATTAAACTCCAAGGTATTTTCCTGATTAGGAGAGATAGCAGTGCTCTCTTAATTCAGTTATTTTTTATAATATACTAATACACCTTTCTTATATTAGCTTAATGGTGGCATGGTCCACAACACTATTTTAACATTGTTATTAAACGTTATATTTATCTTATTCAAATTTAAATTCCATTTTTTTCATACCGTACTCTACTTTTTGATATTATACGGTAGCACAACCTATAAGTGTGCCCTAATAATGCTTATGTCCTCCCTTCCCCTTTTCTATAATACTTCATTTTGGCATTAGGCACTACCTCCTTGCTACACATAGGTTTGTACTTGGTTTTTTTTAGGTTGTACCACCCCTTTTCCCACCTTCCCTATAGGTTAATAGGGACCCCTTTTTCCTTCACTTTCCTGACATATATGTCTTTGTTGTGTAAACGTATGTTAATTTCGCTCGGATGACATTACTGAGTGTTTAACATGCAATGGTATGTAACGCATGTAAATTCACATGGTGGTCAAAGACACACACAGGAGAAAAATATAGTCTGTGAACCCTAAACACCGTGGTTTATTTATTTAAACAGACATTGTCAAACAGACACTTGAAAGCCCATTTGTATCTGGGACTTTTTATCAAGAGGACAGCTGCACATTTTTTGGGGGGCTTTTCTCCCTTAAAAACTTTTCTTAATGTAAATAATCACGAACACGTTGTTTGTCTTTTAGCTTGTGCCAAATAAAGAAGTTTTAATATTGACACCTACAAGCTTGCCTTCAGAGATTTATTATTTTTGTCTTCTAATATTCTACCACACATCATACTCTTTTTAGGAGGAGTGTTTACCTCAACTTTAACCTCCGCCTCCTGGAGGTCTCTACCCATACTCCCCAGAGGAAAAGTTTACCATACTCCACAGAGGAGAAGCACACCATACATTACAGGAGAGGAGTGTACCATACTCCACAGAGGAAAAGCACACCATACTTCACAAAGGAGAAGCTTACCACATCCAACAGAGGAAAAGTTCACCATACTCCACAGAGGAGAAGCGTACCATACCCCAAGGTTATTGGAAGAAAGAAATACCATACTTCAACTGGTCATATAGGCGTTAACAGCTTTAACACAGATAGGGATCAAATACCCTCCACACTTCCAACATACCTCACAAGTTTGAGATCAAAATAGGTGAGCAGTACTCTATTATTTATTGCTAAACTATGCACTTGTGCTTTCATACTGCACCATACATTGTTTTTGTTTATGTTTCCTACGTTCTATAAGCGCTGACATCTGAACCTAATACTTCATATACTGTGTGTGTATATATATATACAGGGAGTGCAGAATTATTAGGCAAGTTGTATTTTTGAGGATTAATTTTATTATTGAACAACAACCATGTTCTCAATGTACCCAAAAAACTCATTAATATCAAAGCTGAATAGTTTTGGAAGTAGTTTTTAGTTTGTTTTTAGTTATAGCTATTTTAGGGGGATATCTGTGTGTGCAGGTGACTATTACTGTGCATAATTATTAGGCAACTTAACAAAAAACAAATATATACCCATTTCAATTATTTATTTTTACCAGTGAAACCAATATAACATCTCAACATTCACAAATATACATTTCTGACATTCAAAAACAAAACAAAAACAAATCAGTGACCAATATAGCCACCTTTCTTTGCAAGGACACTCAAAAGCCTGCCATCCATGGATTCTGTCAGTGTTTTGATCTGTTCACCATCAACATTGCGTGCAGCAGCAACCACAGCCTCCCAGACACTGTTCAGAGAGGTGCACTGTTTTCCCTCCTTGTAAATCTCACATTTGATGATGGACCACAGGTTCTCAATGGGGTTCAGATCAGGTGAACAAGGAGGCCATGTCATTAGATTTTCTTCTTTTATACCCTTTCTTGCCAGCCACGCTGTGGAGTACTTGGACGCGTGTGATGGAGCATTGTCCTGCATGAAAATCATGTTTTTCTTGAAGGATGCAGACTTCTTCCTGTACCACTGCTTGAACAAGGTGTCTTCCAGAAACTGGCAGTAGGACTGGGAGTTGAGCTTGACTCCATCCTCAACCCGAAAAGGCCCCTCAAGCTCATCTTTGATGATACCAGCCCAAACCAGTACTCCACCTCCACCTTGCTGGCGTCTGAGTCAGACTGGAGCTCTCTGCCCTTTACCAATCCAGCCATGGGCCCATCCATCTGGCCCATCAAGACTCACTCTCATTTCATCAGTCCATAAAACCTTAGAAAAATCAGTCTTGAGATATTTCTTGGCCCAGTCTTGACGTTTCAGCTTGTGTGTCTTGTTCAGTGGTGGTCGTCTTTCAGCCTTTCTTACCTTGGCCATGTCTCTGAGTATTGCACACCTTGTGCTTTTGGGCACTCCAGTGATGTTGCAGCTCTGAAATATGGCCAAACTGGTGGCAAGTGGCATCTTGGCAGCTGCACGCTTGACTTTTCTCAGTTCATGGCAGTTATTTTGCACCTTGGTTTTTCCACACGCTTCTTGCGACCCTGTTGACTATTTTGAATGAAACGCTTGATTGTTCGATGATCACGCTTCAGAAGCTTTGCAATTTTAAGAGTGCTGCATCCCTCTGCAAGATATCTCACTATTTTTGACTTTTCTGAGCCTGTCAAGTCCTTCTTTTGACCCATTTTGCCAAAGGAAAGGAAGTTGCCTAATAATTATGCACACCTGATATAGGGTGTTGATGTCATTAGACCACACCCCTTCTCATTACAGAGATGCACATCACCTAATATGCTTAATTGGTAGTAGGCTTTCGAGCCTATACAACTTGGAGTAAGACAACATGCATAAAGAGGATGATGTGGTCAAAATACTCATTTGCCTAATAATTCTGCACTCCCTGTATATATATATATATATATATATATATATATATCCAGGACCAGAAATCAAGAAGAACAGTGCAGAATTATTTTCTATAAGAAAAATAGTGCCCACAGCTGATTTCGTGTTCTATAATGGGATTTTAACAGTTTTCATACTGTAAATGGTGAAACTGCTAAATTACGAGGTTTAAAATATTGTCAAACCTCACTGTACAGAACAAAGTGTGTTTCTTTCCTATGGCATGGAGAGTCCACGACTTCATTCCAATTACTAGTGGGATATTCAACTCCTGGCCAGCAGGAGGAGGCAAAGAGCACCCCAGCAAAGCTGTAAAGTGTAACTTCCCTTACCCATAATCCCCAGTCATTCTCTTTGCCTTTGTCGATGGAGGATGTGCGAAGATGGCGTCTGAAGATATTTAATCCTTTTATGGGTACTTTTCCCTGCAAGCAAGGATTGGGGTTATACTGTGTCCATGTCAATCTCTTTAGTAAGAGTAATGGTGGCTATTAGCAGTTAGAAAGTGGCAAGGTTATCGTTGCTTTATTTCAAACATTATTGCTACCCCTTCATAGAAAGCCAGGGTTGGGTACTCTGCTCTTTCTTTTTCTTTAGGTCCCTGATAGAGAGTGGAGTATCTGTCACACCTAAGAAGCTGTTCCTGCCCTGCAGCTGGATCCACAGATAAGTGCATTTGCCTTCTAGGTATTGAAGGACAGCACTTTGGAGGTTAATTCCTCTAGTGGATTATTTCATGGAACAAGACCTTACAGTTAGGTTCACAGTTGGGCAGTTTGGTAGGCACCGGCATATGTGATATTTTATGGAAAAGTTAAGGGGTTAATAATGTTTACCCTTAGTTTCTATGTAGAGAGACTGGCTGAAGAGGTAATTTAAGGCAATTTTGGAACCATAGGATATTTCTTTATTATTATGAGATGTAGTACAGTGTACTTTAGTTTTATGCAGGTTGGACAGAAACGCGCGCTTTTACAGTGAGGCAGTTTTCTTTTTTTAGTCTGATCATGCGACCGCCTCTTTTCCGTCTTTAATATGCGGAGCGAGTTAGACATCTTGCAATCTTGTCACCTATCTCTGTGCCGGCTTTGGATATATCCTAGAACTTTGCTAATCTGGCATACTACTGATAGTGGATCTAATCAGATATCACTTGCTGATTTTCTGGAGTGACTATGGTCTCGGTGTGGTAAGACTCCTGAGCTCAGCCTGAGGTATAGAGGTGTGAGGAAGTTTTTGCTAAAATTAAAACTTTTTTCCTTTTTGTATGTTAAGAGGTGTGTGCTTTATTTTTACCGTACTGGTGTTAAATAAATGTCATATTTTATATATTCTATATATTTTAAAATTGATTCAGACCATAGTTCACCCATTACTTTTTATAAATGTTTGCTTTCTCTGGTGGCACAGGTTGTACCTCCTGTGCAATTTTGTTCCCCTTGCTTATCTAAGACGTAAAAATGTAAAGACAAATTACTCCCTTCTGTCTCTCAGGATAATGCTGTTCAGAATATGCCTCAGCTTTCTCCTTAAACGTCTGAAGCTATGGTTGTTTCATATGCAGTGCCCTGCGGTTCCTCTCAACTTCCTGGGGGTGTTTATTTGCCAGGAGATTTTGAAGCGGAGATAACTTTGGCAGTGACTGCAGCTTTATCTGCTTTCCCTACTTCGGGTAAGCGTAAGAGGAAATCTAAACATATTTCTACTAGTAAGGTTTCTGATCCTTCTAAGTCTGCTCTGGTCAACCTTTCTCAAATGTCTGATGAGGAGGATACTTTAGTAGCTTCTGAAGGTGAAATCTCAGACTCTGACATGATGGAGGAACATTCTTCATAATCTGAAGAAGTTAATTTCAGATTTAGGGGTCAATTTATTAATGTGCGAGTGGACATGATACGATGTAGCATCTCATGTCCGCTGCACATCGATAAATGCCGACAACATACGCTGTCGGCATTTATCATTGCACCAGCAGTGTTTATGATTCTCACTCATTTGTGGATGTTTTTCCTGCTCCAGACCATTATAGCCCAGGAATGGGATAAGCCAGGGGTTCCTTTTTCCCCTTCCCCTGTTTTTAAAAAGATGTTTCCTGTTGCAAACTTCATTCATGACTCTTGGCGCACTGTGCCTAAAGTAGAAGGAGCTATCTCTACTCTAGCCAAAAGAACTACTATTCCTATAGAGGGTAGTTGTTCTTTTAAGGATCCTATGTATAATAAGCTAGTGGCTTACTTAAAGAAGATGTACATCCATCAAGGATTACAGTGGCAACCTGCGGCAAGTATTACTACGGTTGCAGCATCTTATTGGTGCGATGCCTTATCTGATCTGATATCAGAATAGACTACAATAGAGGAGGTCCAAGATAGGATCAAAGCTCTTAAACTGGCCAATACCTTTATCTGTGATGCCAACATGTAGGTAATTAGACTGGGAGCTAAGATGTCTAGCTTCACTGTTCTAGCACCTCTGTGGTTAAAATCTTGGTCGGCTGATGAAACTTCAAAGGCCAAGCTTTTGTCTTTACCTTATAAAGGTAAAACTTTTTTTGGCCCTGGTCTGGCGGAAATCATTTCCAAAATTACGGGTGGAAAGGGATCTTTCCTACATCAGGAGAAGAAAAATAGACCTAAGGGTCGCCAGAATTAAAATTTTTGCTCCTTTCGTAACTTTAAAGGACAGATGTCTTCCTCCTCTTCTTCCAGACCAGAGCAATCCAAGACCTCATGGAGGTCCGGTCAGCCAAGGAATAAGGGGAAGCAAAACAAGAAGCCTTCCACTGATTCTAAATCAGCATGAAGGGTCTGCCCGATCCAATTTTGGATCAAGTGGTGGGCCGGCTTTCTTTTTCCTCAAGCTTGGATATGTGATATCCCAGATCTGTGGGCTGTGGACATAGTATCCCAGGGTTACAGAATAGGATTCAAGTCTTGCCCTCCAAGGGGCAGATTTCTCCTGTCAAGAATATCCACAAACCAGGTTAAGAGGGAGGCCTTCTTAAACTGTGTGGAGGACTTATCCTCCCTGGGAGTAATTGTTCCAGTTCCTGTAGAGGAAAAGGGTCAAAGATTATATTCAAATCTATTTGTGGTTCCCAAAAAGGAGGGAAATTTTCATCCCATCCTAGACCTAAAGTGCCTCAACAAAATACTCAGGGTTCCGTCCTTCAAGATGGAAACTTTTTGTTCCATTCTTCTATTGGTTCAGGAAGGTCAGTTCATGACGACCATAGACCTGAGGATGCGTATCTTCATGTTAGCTTGTTAGATCAGTGCAGCATGTGCAGTTCTCTAAGTGTGGTAGTTAATAAGTGTAGAGAGTTATAACAAGGGAGATAAACAAAGAAGTGGACAACAGAAATAAGTACTTTCAAATATCCCAAATTAACTGCAAAAATGCTACACTTTCTAATGTCTGCATTAACCTTTTCCTCCCTTTCTCCTTTAAAGTCACAGCTCTTCCTTTCACAAACAGCACTCAGTCGATTCATATTTCTCCTTCTCTTCTACCTTCCCCCCCTCTACAACACACATGAACTCTATTCTTATCTCACATCCCTCAGCCAGCCATGCGTCACTGATCCTAAACTTAAACACTTCTTTCGCTCACCATCTTTCTTCTCCTTGCAGCTGGAGATGTCTCACCTAACCCAGGTCCACCCTCTCCTTCCCTCAGCTCACTATCCTAAATGACACCTCATACACCTTGCCCATGTAATCCTCTAAACCTCATTAACTGCACCTCTGTTAGTACACCCCAATTCTCTTGTGCCCTTTTGAATGCACGCTCTGTATGCAATAAGTTTATATCTATTCACAACCTATTTATTTCACATTCACTTAACCTGTTAGCCCTCACTGAAACTTGGCTTTCCTCCTCTAACACAACTGCTGTAGCCTCTCTGTCCTATGGCGGCCTGCACTACAGTCACACTTCCAGGCCAGGAGACCAAACAAGGAGGGGAGTAGGAATTCTCCTGTCTCTACACAGGACCTTTCACTGCATTCCTTCACTCCCCCTCTCTTTCCTTCTCATCTTTTGAAGTTCATGCTATCTGCCTCTTCTCCCCTCTAGCTTCTTCCGTGTTGCAGTTATCTATCGGCCCCCTGGCCCAGCATCACAATTTCTGGACCACTTTGAAGCCTGGCTTACACATTTTCTCTTTTGTAATGTCCCTTCTCTTATCTTAGGGAACTTCAACATACCCGTTGATAAAACTAACATGCCTGCTGCCTCTAAACTTCTATCCCTTACCACCTCTTTTGGCCTGTCCCAGTGGACAACATCTTCAACCCACTTTGAAGGCAACTCCATAGACCTGGCCTTTACTAATCTCTGTGTGGCTTCCAACTTCCTTAACTTTCCCTTTCCTATCTTTGACCCCATCTACTAACTTTCTCTCTTACGCTACCTGCTACATCTTTCCAAGCCCCCAAGAAACTGATACCTTACAGGAATTTAAATGACTTGGATCTCACAGACTTTTCCACTCAACTGAATCCTCTGTTCTCTGACATTTCATCCCTCTCTTTCTAAAACCTTGTTGCTTTACAGTATACACTGTGTGCAGAATTATTAGGCAAATGAGTATTTTGACCACATCATCCTCTTTATGCATGTTGTCTTACTCCAAGCTGTATAGGCTCGAAAGCCTACAACCAATTAAGCATATTAGGTGATGTGCATCTCTGTAATGAGAAAGGGTGTGGTCTAATGACATCAACACCCTATATCAGGTGTGCAATAATTATTAGGCAACTTCCTTTCCTTTGGCAAATGGGTCAAAAGAAGGACTTGACAGGCTCAGAAAAGTCAAAAATAGTGAGATATCTTGCAGAGGGATACAGCACTCTTAAAATTGCAAAGCTTCTGAAGCGTGATCATCGAACAATCAAGCGTTTCATTCAAAATAGTCATCAGGGTCGCAAGAAGCGTGTGGAAAAACCAAGGTGCAAAATAACTGCCCATGAACTGAGAAAAGTCAAGCGTGCAGCTGCCAAGATGCCACTTGCCACCAGTTTGGCCATATTTCAGAGCTGCAACATCACTGGAGTGCCCAAAAGCACAAGGTGTGCAATACTCAGAGACAGAAAGGCTGAAAGACGACCACTACTGAACAAGACACACAAGCTGAAACGTCAAGACTGGGCCAAGAAATATCTCAAGACTGATTTTTCTAAGGTTTTATGGACTGATGAAATGAGAGTGAGTCTTGATGGGCAAGATGGATGGGCCCGTGGCTGGATTGGTAAAGGGCAGAGAGCTCCAGTCCAACTCAGACGCCAGCAAGGTGGAGGTGGAGTACTGGTTTGGGCTGGTATCATCAAAGATGAGCTTGTGGGGCCTTTTCGGGTTGAGGATGGAGTCAAGCTCAACTCCCAGTCCTACTGCCAGTTTCTGGAAGACACCTTCTTCAAGCAGTGGTACAGGAAGAAGTCTGCATCCTTCAAGAAAACATGATTTTCATGCAGGACAATGCTCCATCACATGCGTCCAAGTACTCCACAGCGTGGGCTGGCAAGAAAGGGTATAAAAGAAGAAAATCTAATGACATGGCCTCCTTGTTCACCTGATCTGAACCCCATTGAGAAACCTGTGGTCCATCATCAAATGTGAGAATTTACAAGGAGGGAAAACAGTACACCTCTGCTGAACAGTGTCTGGGAGGCTGTGGTTGCTGCTGCACGCAATGTTGATGGTGAACAGATCAAAACACTGACAGAATCCATGGATGCAGGCTTTTGAGTGTCCTTGCAAAGTAAGGTTGCTATATTGGTCACTGATTTGTTTTTGTTTTGTTTTTGAATGTCAGAAATGTATATTTGTGAATGTTGAGATGTTATATTGGTTTCACTGGTAAAATAAATAATTGAAATGGGTATATATTTGTTTTTTGTTAAGTTGCCTAATAATTATGCACAGTAATAGTCACCTGCACACACAGATATCCCCCTAAAATAGCTATAACTAAAAACAAACTAAAAACTACTTCCAAAACTATTCAGCTTTGATATTAATGAGTTTTTTGGGTTCATTGAGAACATGGTTGTTGTTCAATAATAAAATTAATCCTCAAAAATACAACTTGCCTAAAAATTCTGCACTCCCTGTAATTCGGCACTAAAATCAACACTTGACAAAGCTGCACCCTCCACTTTTCGCCGTACATCAATCACTCAACGGCAACCGTGGCACACCAAACAGACAAGATATCTTTAGCGATGTTCACGGGCTGCTGAACAGCAATGGAGGAAATCACGCACCTGTGCTGACTTCCGGCATTATAAATTCATCCTTAAGTCCTACTACTCTGTGCTCAGCCTGGCCAAACAAGTCTATTTTTCCCACCCTTGTGTCATCTTACGCATCCAACCCCAGAAAAGCTGTTCTCAACCTTTAACTCCCTTCTACTCTCAGATTATTGCTGATCACTTCAAAAATAAAATTGACACCATTAGAAAAGATATCTGCATCTCACACCCCTCAAACCCAGCAATCCTACCCACCCCTTCTATTAACAAAACTCTATGCTACTTCCCTCCTGTAACTGAGGAAGAAGTCTCTGTACTCTTATCCTTGGCTAGTCTCACAACCTGCCCACTTGACCCTATTCCTTCACGACTTCTTCCCTCTCTCTCTGCTTCACTAACCCCTACCCTAACTCATCTCTTTAACCAATCTCTCACCGCTGGCACATTTCCTGATACATTCAAGCATGCGTCAATCATACCAATCCTAAAAAAGCCTTGACCCCTCCTCACCTTCTAACTATCGACGGTCTTCTTACTTCCCTTTGCTTCAAAATTATTGGAACGACTGGCTTACTCAATTATTCACAACTAACTCCTTACTTAATCCACTACAATCTGGTTTCCGCCTTAAACACTCAACAGAAACTGCTCTTGCTAAAGTAACAAATGACCTGTTATCAGTTAAAGCAAAAGGCCACTACTCCTTACTAATTCTTCTTGACCTATCCGCTGCTTTTGACACAGTCGATCATCCTCTCCTCCTAAAAATACTACATTCATTTGGCATCCAAGGCACAGCCCTCTTCTGGTTTTGCCTCATATCTCTCAAAACCGCTCGTTTTCAGTTTCCTTTAACAACATTATCTTGCAATCCTATGCCTCTCCAGTTGGAGTACCACAAGGCTCTGTCTTGGGCCCTTGCTTTTCTCTCTCTATACATCCTCCCCTTGAAAAACTTATAGCCTCCTTTGGATTCCCAGTACCACTTATATGCTGATGATACCCAAATCTATCTTTCTCTCCTGATATCTCTCCCTCTTTACTCAACCAGATTTCCAACTGCCTCTCTGCAATTTCCTCTTGGATGTCTTCACACTACTACCATGACTGAGCTGCTTCTTATTCCCCCCTCTTCGAGACATCCAACACCTGACATTTCTCTGACGGTTGGAGACTCTATTCTCAACACCTCACCCCCAGGTCCGCTGTTCTGGGTCCCCACTAGACTCAGAGCTCACATTCAACCCCACATATAAAGCACTTACCAAATCTTGCTGTTCACACCTACGCAACATTTCCAGAAATTTGTCCCTTCCCATACTCTACAAAAACGACAATTTTTTTTTATTCATTCCCACATTTTGTCACGCATTGATTATTGCACTCTACTCCTAAATGGCCTTTGCAAAACACAGCCTCTCCATTCCTCCAATATATTTGAATGTTTCTGCTAGACCTCAATCCACCAAGTCGCCAATCTACATCAGGCCTGCTCCACTTTGCCACTCTCTACACTGGCTCCTCATACCCAATCTCCAGAATACAATTTAAAGTATTAACCCTAACTTACAAAGCACTCAACAGTCTAACTCCAACTATATTTCCTCTCTCATTGTGAAATATTCCCCATCCCGTCGATCAACCTCTGACCTACGTCTCTCCACTCCTGTTATCTCTACGTCCCACTCCTGCCTCTAAGACTTCATACGTGCTGCTCCTGTCCTCTGGAACTCTCTACCCTGCTCCATAAGACTCCAACCTTGTATAGCTTCAGGCACTCCTTGAAAAGCCACCTATTCAGAGAGGCTTATCAACTCTCCTCCATCCCTCATCCGAACCAAACTAATACATGATTTGCCTGACTCACTACTGCAACTACAACTGATGTGAAAAGCTACCACAACCTTATGTCTCTGCACCATAAATCTATAGACTATGAGCTCTCCAGAGCAGGGCCCTCTTCCTCCTGTACTAGATTTGTTTAGTTTTATGTTTTGTATTTTATCACAAATCCTTGTCATTATATACACCTATCATTGTACCCAGCGCTACGGAATTTGGCGGCGCTATACAAATAAATGCTAATAATAATAATGTTTCCATTCACAGGGATCATCACCAGTTTCTGAGATTTGCCTTTTTGGACAAGCATTTCCTTTTTTTGCTCTTCTGTTTGGTCTTGCCACGGCTCCCAGAATATTCATAAAGGTTCTGGGGGCCCTTTTGGCGGTGGCCAAATCTCAGGGAATTGCGGTTGGCGCCCTTACCTAGACGACATCTTGGTTCAGGCATCATCTTTTCAACTTACAAAATCTCATACAGAGATGTTGTTGTCTTTTTCTACGTTCCCACAGATGAAAGTGAATTTGGAAAAGAGTTCCCTTGTTCCAGCTACAAGGGTGTGATTCTTAGGGACAATCATAAATTCCCTGTCCATGAAGATTTTCCTGACGGATGTCAGAAAATCCAAACTTCTTGCTTTGTGGCTTTCTCTCCAGTCTGCTATTCATTCATTAGTGGCTCAATGAAGTGATTGGTCTGATGGTTGCTTCCATTAGACATCATTCCTTTTGCTCGGTTCCATCTGAGACCACTGCAACTATGCATGCTCAGTCAATGGAATTGAGACCATTCAGATTTATCACAGAGGATAGATCTGGATCTCTCTCTCGTGGTGGATTTCACAGGGAACATCTGTCTCAGAACACTTGCTTCCTGAGACCTTCCTGGGTGATTGTGACTAACGGAAACCAGCCTGTTAGGCTGGGGAGCAGTTTGGGGCCTGTCTAAAATCTCAGGGGCATGTGGACTCGGGAGGAGTCTTCTCTTCCATAAACATCTTGGAGTTGAGACTTGACAGCTTGTCCTCAATTATCTTTAGTCCAGTTTATCAGATTCCAGTCGGACAACATCACCTCAGTGGCTTACATCAACCACCAGGGAGGAACTCAGAGTTCTTGGGCCATGAAGGAGGTGACTCGCATTCTGCAGTGGGTGGAAGTTCATGATTGTCTCCTATCTGCAATCCCCATTCCAGGAGTGGACAACTGGGAGGAGGATTTTCTGAGCAGACAGACTTTTCACCCCAGGGAGTGGGCTCTCCATACAAAAGCTGTTCTTAAGGATAACACTCAGGTGGGGGGGGGGGTTCCGGAGTTGGATCTGATGGTGTCTCGTCAAAATGCCAAGCTTCCAAAGTACGGTTCAAGGTCAAGAGATCCTCAGGCCACTCTGATAGACGCTCTAGCGGTTCATTGGATCTTCTCTCTGGCATACCTGTTTCCTCCGTTTGCTCTTCTTCCATGAGTCATTGCTTGTATCAAACAAGAGAGAGCATCTGTAATTCTAATAGCTCCGGCATGGCCTTGCAGGATCTGGTTCGCGGATGTTATCTCTTCTACCTTGGAGGTTACCTCTGAGGAAAGACCTTCTAATTCAGGGTCCATTCCTCCATCCAAAACCGGGATTCTCTGAAGCTGACTTCTTGGAGATTGAACGCCTAGTTTTGTCTAGACATGGATTTTCTGAGACGGTCATTGATACCATGCTTTTAGGCTTGTAAACCTGTAACTTGCAGGATTTACCATAAGGTATGGCGTAAATACCTTTATTGGTGCGAATCTAAGGGTTTCTCCTGGAGCCGGGTGAGGATTCCCTGTATTTGATCCTTTCTTCAGGATGGTCTGGAGAAAGGGTTGTCAGTCAGCTGTTCTCAACCTTTAACTCTCTACTCTCTAGATTATTGCTGATCACTTCAAAAATAAAATTGACACCATTAGAAAAGATATCTGCATCTCACACCCCTCAAACCCAGCAATCCTACCCACCCCCTTCTATTAACAAAACTCTATGCTACTTCACTCCTGTAACTGAGGAAGAAGTCTCTGTACTCTTATCCTTGGCTAGTCTCACAACCTGCCCACTTGACCCTATTCCTTCACGACTTCTTCCCTCTCTCTCTGCTTCACTAACCCCTACCCTAACTCATCTCTTTAACCAATCTCTCACCGCTGGCACATTTCCTGATACATTCAAGCAGTGCGTCAATCATACCAATCCTAAAAAAGCCTTGACCTCCTCCTCACCTTCTAACTATCGACGGTCTTCTTTCTTCCTTTGCTTCAAAATTATTGGAACGACTGGCTTACTCAATTATTCACAACTAACTCCTTACTTAATCCACTAACAATCTGGTTTCCGCCTTAAACACTCAACAGAAACTGCTCTTGCTAAAGTAACAAATGACCTGTTATCAGTTAAAGCAAAAGGCCACTACTCCTTACTAATTCTTCTTGACCTATCCGCTGCTTTTGACACAGTCCATCTGAGACCACTGCAACTATGCATGCTCAGTCAATGGAATTGAGACCATTCAGATTTATCACAGAGGATAGATCTGGATCTCTCTCTCGTGGTGGATTTCACAGGAACATCTGTCTCAGAACACTTGCTTCCTGAGACCTTCCTGGGTGATTGTGACTACGGAAACCAGCCTGTTAGGCTGGGGAGCAGTTTGGGGCTGTCTAAAATCTCAGGGCATGTGGACTCGGGAGGAGTCTTCTCTTCCCATAAACATCTTGGAGTTGAGACTTGACAGCTTGTCCTCAATTATCTTTAGTCCAGTTTATCAGATTCCAGTCGGACAACATCACCTCAGTGGCTTACATCAACCACCAGGGAGGAACTCAGAGTTCTTGGGCCATGAAGGAGGTGACTCGCATTCTGCAGTGGGTGGAAGTTCATGATTGTCTCCTATCTGCAATCCCCATTCCAGGAGTGGACAACTGGGAGGAGGATTTTCTGAGCAGACAGACTTTTCACCCCAGGGAGTGGGCTCTCCATACAAAAGTGTTCTTAAGGATAACACTCAGGTGGGGGGGGGGTTCCGGAGTTGGATCTGATGGTGTCTCGTCAAAATGCCAAGCTTCCAAAGTACGGTTCAGGTCAAGAGATCCTCAGGCCCACTCTGATAGACGCTCTAGCGGTTCATTGGATCTTCTCTCTGGCATACCTCGTTTCCTCCGTTTGCTCTTCTTCCATGAGTCATTGCTTGTATCAAACAAGAGAGAGCATCTGTAATTCTAATAGCTCCGGCATGGCCTTGCAGGATCTGGTTCGCGGATGTTATCTCTTCTACCTTGGAGGTTACCTCTGAGGAAAGACCTTCTAATTCAGGGTCCATTCCTCCATCCAAACCGGGATTCTCTGAAGCTGACTTCTTGGAGATTGAACGCCTAGTTTTGTCTAGACATGGATTTTCTGAGACGGTCATTGATACCATGCTTTAGGCTTGTAAACCTGTAACTTGCAGGATTTACCATACGGTATGGCGTAAATACCTTTATTGGTGCGAATCTAAGGGTTTCTCCTGGAGCCGGGTGAGGATTCCCTGTATTTGATCCTTTCTTCAGGATGGTCTGGAGAAAGGGTGTCAGTCAGTACTCTGAAGGATCAGATATCTGCACTGTCTATTCTTTTGCACAAATGCCTGGCTGATTTGCCAGGTGTTCAACCTTTTGTTTCAGGCCCTGATCAGAATCAGGCCTGTGTTTAAACCTGTTGCTCCTCCTTGGAGTTTTTAACCTTGTTCGTAAAGTTTTGCAGCAGGCTCCATTTGAGACTATGCATTCTGTTGATATTAAATTGTTATCTTGGAAGGTTTTGTTTCTTCTTGCTATTTCTTCTGCTCTGCAGTGTGATTCCTCTGTACTTATTATTTTATGCAGATAAGGCGGTCCCTTGTACTAAGTTGGGTTCTGCTCCCTAAGGTTGTGTCGGATCGAAACATTAATCAGGACAATTGTTGTTCCTTCTTTTTGTCTAATCCTTCTTCTCAGAAAGAATGTTCTGCTGCATAACCCTGGATGTTTGATGTGTGATCTATAATTTTACCTCCAAGCAGCTAAAGATTTTTGTCAATGTTCTGCCCCTCTTTGTGGTTTTTTCTGGCAATGTGTAAAGGTTCAGAAGGCCACTTCTACTACCCTTTCCCTCTTGTTACGAAGTATTATTCGTTTAGCTTATGAAGGAGCAGCTGGACAGCAGCCCCCTAAGAGAAAATTACGGCTCATTCCACTGGGGCTGTCTCGTCACCCTGGGCTGAGCCCTTTTTTGGGAGAGAAAGGATCTTCAAGCAGTGGTGCCTTCTGTTTAGGTCCTCCTGCCTTCTTCTCCCTCCCTTTTCATTCTGTGTCCTCTAGCTTGGTATTGGTTCCCACTAGTAATTGGAATGAAGTCGTGAGACTCTCAATGCCATAGGAAAGAAAACAAAATGTATGCTTACCTGATATAAATTTCCTTCTTTCCGGGGATGGAGAGTCCATGACCCTGTCCTCTTTTTCAATATAATTCAGCAGTCCTTTTTGAGTAAACCTCAGGCACCTCTATACCCTTTGTGTTTCTTCTTTTTCAATTTTCTTCGGTTGAATGACTGGGGATTATGGGTAAGGGAAGTTACACTTACAGATCTTCGCTTGGGTGCTCTTTGCCTCCCTCCTGCTGGCCAGGAGTTGAACTATCCCACTAGTAAAGGGAATAAAGTCTTGGACTCTCCATGCCCGGAAAGAAAGAAATTTATCAGGTAAGCATAAATTTAGATTTTTACTGAACTACTGTAAGAAGATGGACACACAATGATTGAGATATTGTAAATAATGATTACTAAAAATATGATTTTAGGGACTTTTGTTGAAAAACCCATGCAAAAGATCACCAATTTACAAGATGGAATGGCAAATAGTTAAATCCTCATCTCAATTATGTGATTTCCGATAGAAATCCTGTTTAAAAAAAGGAAAGTACCATAACTTGCAATTTACGAAAATGTGAGTATGAACCAGTTGCATGCTTTAATAACCGTTTTTATTGAGTTTATTTTATAAATTGTATGTTTTCATATATATTTTATGACTGGTAGTGTATTTGGTATATTCCACTAATTATAATTTGATTCTTCATCAGAGCCTAGATATTTATCCAGAGTGCTAAATGCTATCACCTAGATTTCGAGTTTTGCGTTAGAGGCTATTGCGGTGCTAACGAGCAGTTTATTCTCAACCGCTCACCTAACAGACAGCGCTGGTATTACGGGTTTTTACAAACCCAGCGTTAACCACAAAAAAGTGATTGTAGAGCAAATTTTTCTCCACATCTCACCTCATACCAGCGCTGCTTACGGTAGCGGTGAGCTGGCTGAGCGTGCTCGTGCACCTGCAAAAAAGCAGCATTTAGCTCCTAACGCAGCCCCATTGATTCCTATGGGGAAAACACATTTATGTCTACACCTAACACCCTAACATGAACCCCGAGTCTAAACACCCCTAATCTTATACTTATTAACCACTAATCAGCCGCCCCCGACATCGCTGACCACCTATATTATATTATTAACCCCTAATCTGCCACTCGGACACCGCCGCCACCTACATTATATGTATTTAACTCCTAATCTGCTGCCCCCAACATCGCCGACACCTACATTATTTTTATTAACCCATAATCTGCCGCCCCCCAATGTCGCCGCCACCTACCTACACTTATTAACCCCTAATCTGCTGCCCCCAACGTCGCCGCCACTATTTTAAAGTTATTAACCCCTAAATCTAAGTCTAACCCTAACCCTAACACCCCCTAACTTAAATATAATTTAAATAAATCTAAATTAAATTACTATTATTATCTAAATAATTCCTATTTAAAACTAAATACTTACCTATAAAATTAAACCCTAAGTTAGCTACAATATAACTAATAGTACATTGTATCTATCTTAGGGTTTATTTTGATTTTACTGGAAAGTTTGTATTTATTTTAACTAGGTAGAATAGTTATTAGTTATTAACTATTTAATAACTACCTAGTTAAAATAAGACAAATTTACCTGTAAAATAAAAATAAACCCTAAGATAGATACAATGTAACTATTAGTTATATTGTAGCTAACTACGCCTAGATTTAGAGTTCTGCGGTAGCCGTCAAAACCAGCGTTAGGGGGTCCTAACGCTGGTTTTTTACCGCCCGCTGGTATTTAGAGTCAGTCATTAAAGGGTCTAACGCTCACTTTGCAGCCGCGACTTTTCCATACCGCAGATCCCCCTACGCCAATTGCGTATACTATCTTTTCAATGTAACGCAGCCATTCTGTGAACTCTAAATACCAGCGGTATTTAAAAGGTGCGGGGGAAAAAAACACGCGTAGCTAACGCACCCCTTTGGCCGCAGAACTCTAAATCTAGCCGTTAGGGTTTATTTTATAGGTAAGTATTTAGTTTTAAATAGGAATTATTTAGGTAATAATTAGGGTTGCACCGATACCATTTTTTTAAGACCGAGTACAAGTACCGATACTTGTTTTCAAATACTCGCCGATACCAATTACCGATACTTTTTTTTATGTCATGTGACAGTTTACCAAGCACAAAACAGACTAATTATTTAAGATTCATTCTTTATAATTATGAAGGACTGTAGCTCAAAAGACATTATGAAATAATAAAACAGGTTTTATTTGTCACAAAGTTCACAGAACATGTTTAAAACATGTTTAAAACATGTTTAGAAATAAAAATATTACAATAAAATATATTAACAACAGCAATAAATAACAAATATAAGATTGCAACCAACCAAAAGTGCCATACAGTAAAAAATAGAACAGAATACTGTTTAATCATGGTGAACAACACTATGGGCTAGATTACATTTGACTGGTAAGCTTTACCAATGCCTACTCTATTAAAGGCTATGGAGTTGGAAATGTGAACAGAGCATTGGTAAAGCTTACCAATCAAATGTAATCTAAATCTAGTCCTATAATTGCAGTATGAGTGTTCATTGGGATTAACTTAAGTTTTCCTATGAGTACTCTTCCTGCAATTATATAAGCTAAGATGTTCCTCAGAGTACAGTATGTTTTGAACATAATTGTGCAAGATGAGAACTAGTAGTATAAAAGGCAATCTAGCAATTAGAATAATTTTTCAAAAGTTAGTGGCAAGTTCTTTTTAAGGAACAGAACAGAAGCATCTCTGCATGTTCAGCTATAAGTCTGTTTTTGCTATCAGTAAGGAGGTTCATCTTTCCACACTACTGCATGGGGCAGAAAGATATTTTTGGGCCATTTTAGCCAGAGCTGGAAATCACAGTTTAATAACTGCCCAGTACTTCAGGGGTTTGTCTGAACGCAATAGTGATCTCTCCTACAATAATACAAATAAGAGCAATTTGTATTGGCAGAACAGTAGTAAACAATTTTTAGTTATGTCTCCACTCCAGCTTTAAATAAAATGGGAACATGCAGTTTGAAAAAAAACACCAGAAGATAGCATATGGGTAGTAAGTGGAGGTATCGGTTTAAGTATCGGTGCATTTGCACGAGTATAAGTACTCATGCAAGTACTTGGTATCGGTACCGATACTAGTATCGGTATCTGTGCAACCCTAGTAATAATAGTAATTTAATTTAGATTTATTTAAATTATATTTAAGTTAGGGGGTGTTAGGGTTAGACTTAGATTTAGGGGTTAATAACTTTAATATATTGGCGGTGACGTTGGGGACGGCAGATTAGGGATTAATAAGTGTTTGTTAAATTTACTAGCATATTCCCAAGTTATGATTGAAAAGCATTGAGCAAGATGTATCCATCATAAAGGTCAGATGTACTGGGATAAGGAATAGTTTATGCTTACAAAGAAGGTAATGTCTATATGTGTGATTCAGAGGATTCGGATACCTCTGAATGCAGATTGCTGAAAGCAAACCCACAAGAAGGGCCACCTTCTTCAGCATTCGGAGCTATCCGAAACCACTGAATGAACACGTCTAGTAATGTCTTACGGTACGATTCTCTAAAGCTATCTGCTCAGGTGAAATTCTCTAAAAAATCTGCCAGTGCTACAAAGTTCTTCACTGTATTCTCTAAAGGCACCTTTGACCTTGAACTTGCAAATGGACATATTCTACATTTCTGTATACAAAGAAGAGTACAGAGGTTAATAAATAGCACTGTAAAAGTGTATTGACAGTTCAATAAAAAAACAGAGTATGTATTAAAAATAGTGTTAACAGTACACATTCAAATGTATATTAATAATACAAACCGATTTGCAAATATACATTACGCAGTTCTTACTTAAAGGGACAGTAAATTCCAAATTAAACTTTTATGATTCAAATCAAGTAAGCCATTTGAAAACAAGTCTCCTAATTACTTCCATTATCAATTGTGGAGGAAAAGGTGGGTTAAATGAGGGAGGGGGCAGCTAAAAACTAGAGACAATTGTGATATATTTTTTTAATTTTTTTTATTAAAGAAAAAATATATAGAAAACTGGGTACTGGCAGATAGCATACAAGATTATACAAGCGGTATGTAAATAAGTTCAATGAGAATCCTAAAGTTTGTGAAAAAGTTAACAATTTTTTTTATTTGATCGCATTGGTGGTGAAATTGTGGCATTAAATATACCCAAAATGGGCCTAGATCAATACTTTGGGTTGTCTACCTAAAAAAAAAATATAGTTTTGATAGGTAAATAAAAAAAAGGCTCTATTTCTGTTTAAATGGAGTGATAGCAAAAAATGCTAAAAATGCTCTGTTCTTTTGGGGAAGTTTTAGTCTGAAATGCCCAGTCCTTAAGGGGTTAATATAGTTTTAAAATACAACCTTAAAATAGTACTTAAAAGTACAAAATGCAAAGTTTACTTTATTTTTGGATTGTAAATCGAGTTTTGCAGCCTTGGGTTCAGCAGGGTTATTCTTGGGTGTATCTGAAATTTTCTCATAGGTCTCGCTTTATTCTCTAAGCATGCTACACCTGAAGATCTCAATGTTTTAGCTTGTGAAATCAAAGCTTGCAAGTTTGTCTCAAAATATATAATGCTCTTATCGCACTGGTAGTAAAAGCTATGTACTTTTATATATATAAAAATGAATGTAAAGTACAACGAAAACTGAGTAATATGATTGTATGTGCGTCAAACAAATGCTACATTGTTTTTTTTTAATAAAAAACTACAATGCCCTCTATTTTGACTTCTGGTTACTTTTCTGAGCACTAATTGCTACCGCGAGCTCGCTGTAGCAATAACCAGCCATTTGTAATGACTGTTTAATAATCGCACAATTTAGTGCTCCACTTGTAATCTAGCCCTTAGTATCAGTTGTTCACATACAGACATTTCCTGCAAGTCTCACAGTACATTTAAATTAAAAAATGTTTTACATAACCTTTTCTTTGCGCAAAAGAAATGTAAGCAAATCCAATTGCTACTTTTTCATTTACATAAAATAATTCCCAGAATGTTCATTTAAGGGCTCAGATAGCTCAGGGGACCAAATACAAAAAAAAAAGACCCACATAAATAGGGAGTCACTGTACATTTAGATCTTTACACCATAACACAAACATTTAAAACATTGCTAGTTGGATGCACATGAATAAAATGCACCTAAATAAAACTTTTAGGGTACAATTATGTAAAACATTTGTTACTTTAAAACTCAGTAAATAATTCTGCCAAGTAAGGCAACATTGAGTAATAAACCCTTTGCCCATAATTACTATGCCAGCACTTTAAGATGTTGCAATTTGTAGTATTTGTTTTAAATAAAGCTCTTTGTAGATACGACCATTTAATGGCCCTATTTCACGCAATTACTGCAGAGTCTAATCATTAATCTGTAACAGCTGGAAACACGGATTATGCGACACCTCAAAGGAAAGGACCCTCGTTGAAAGCTGTTTCCTTGTGTTAAATCCTCTGCACCTTGGAACATGTATTGCTCAAGATTTGCAGCCAAAAAAGTGCCTAGGAAAAAAATTATATATTTATTAAAATGTTCTCTTTTTTACTGTATATTTGAGAAAAATAAAGCTAAAAATATTACCATATTTACCAAAGTAAATGCTCCATCTGCGTTACAAACATATGTAATAAATCTGCTGCCATTTTTTAATTGGTGTGAGCTAGTCTGTGGTTCTCAGTAGCTCTAACTGGTGTTTAAAGTGACATGGAAATCACTTCTGTTACAAAATGTACCACTTTCTCTTGGTATCCGTTGTAGAAACTTGTCTCCTTTCTATGAAAGCATACTGTGATAGGCTTTGAAGTGTGCACGTGTCTTGAGTCATACATGTATAACATTGCTACAAATTTGGTTGCTAACACTGCTAGCAAATAGTGTTCAAGACAGTAAATCAAAATTAGCAAATTTCATAATAGAAGAAAATTGAAAGTTGTTTAAAATTGTTTTTCTTTTTTTGGTATCCTTTGTTGAAAAGTAAACCTAGGTAGGCTTAGGAGCGTGCACGTGTCTTTAGCAGTCTATGGTAGCAATATTTTCAACAATTATAACTCTGCTGCCAAGAGAGCTAAAGACACATGCACGCTCCTGAGCTCACCTAGAAGTAAATTGGAAAACTGTTTAAAATGTAATTCTCTGTCCAGTCCATTTACGTTTAAAGGGACACTGTACCCAAAAATTTTCTTTCATGATTCAGATTGAGCATAAAATTTTAAGCAACTTTCTAATTTACTCCTATTATCAAATTTTCTTCATTCTCTTTGTATCTTTATTTAAAATGCAAGAATGTCAATTTAGATGCCGGCCCATTTTTGGTGAACAACCTGGGTTGTCCTTGCTGATTGGTGGATAAATTGATCCACCAATAAAAAATTTCTGTCCAGAGTACTAAACCCAAAAAAAGCATAGATGCCTTCTTTTTCAAATAAAGATAGCAAGAGAACAAAGAACAAATGATAATAGGAGTAAATTAGAAAGTTGCTTAAAATTGCATGCTCTTTCTGAATTACAAAACAAAAATTTTGGGTTCAGTGTGCCTTTAATTCTGACTTTGTATCCAATTAAAGCCCTATATTACTATGCTCTCACAGAAAAAAAGCTAATTTTCTTAAAATATATATTTCTATCTGAATCTTAAAGCGTAAGTTTCACATGTGTGTCTATTTAATCTAAAATGTATGTTTTTGCTGTAGAACTCCTCCACCTATGCCAATTTGCAACAACCTGGGTAGTCACATTCTTTGCAAATTATTCTTTCCCATCTTTGCTATTAGAAATATATGTACATGTTTTGGGGTCTGTGTGAATATTGAGTATTTGGTAATAATACTGCTAAATATTGTATTATGTTATATTTATGTGTATATTCTTATTTTGATTAATAGAATTTCTAATATTTGTGTTCTAGCCCTGCGAATACACAATTTTTTTTAAACAACTTTCAAATTTACTTATATTATCTAAATGTGCACAATCTTTATATATGCACGCTTTCTGAGGCATCAGCTCCTATTTAGCATGTGCAAGAATTCACAGAATATACGTAGATGCATTTTGTGATTGGCTGATGGCTCTCACATGATGCAGAGGGAAGTCAAATGCAGCTAACTTTAAAATTTTTCAGAAAAATCTAATACTAATTTTAAATTCAAATGAAGTTCTTTTGCATTGTCTTTTTATTATGAATTTATTAATTGTGCAATTATACTGTGTTTAGTAGTCTCTTAATTCAATAAAGGCCATTTTTTACCTTGAGAACAGTGCGTCTTGCAAAGGGATTTTCTCTGCTTTTATGTATGTGAACGCGATGCATACACTACATGGGGACTCAAAAAAAATAAATCATAATTTAAAATTTAAATAAAATGAATACATTAAGTATTGAAACAAAAATACACAGAAAGAATTGTATTGTTTAATCACAAGAAACAAGTGCACAACAGCAAACAAAAGTACACTGCACAGTGGAAAAACTATTTATAATATATAATTCTTTATTGTAAAATGAGTTTCACTGTCTCGCTAGTGGGCTTGGTGTAGCTAAAATGTCTCCTCTTCTGTATTCTATAAACATTTTTCCCCTGCAGATCTTGGTGTTTTTTTCCTTTAAAGATGCATAAAGCACTTTTTTTTATGATTCAGATAGCGCATGCAATTTTTAAAAAACGTTTCAAATTTACTTCTATTATCAAATGTTTTTTTCTTTCTCTTGGTATTTGCTTTTGTTGAAAAGCAGGGATGTAAGCTCATGAGCGTGCACATGTCTGGAGCACTATATAGCAGCAGTTTTGCAAAAGTGTTATCCATTTGCAAGAGCACAATTTCCTGCCATGAAGTGCTCCAGACACCTATCTAGCTATCTCTTCAACAAAGAATTGCCATGGAACAAAGCAAATTTAATAATAGAAGTAAATTGGAAGCTTTGTGAAAACTGTATGCTCTGTCTGAATCACAAAAGAAAATGTTTGTGTTTTATATCCCTTTAAAGGTAGCGAGATTTGTCAAACTATGCAAAATACTCATTACTCTAATAGAAAAATGCATGTATACTAAAATAGAGGCAATTGTGGGTACTTTATGCTGAAAGCAGAGTCATCTGATGGGTATTAGTTGCAGGATTTAATTTTTAAAGTGCGCCCCCTGTTCCCTGCTAACGTCGCTCTTTTCATATCTGCCCCTGCAAAGTTTTGATCTTCAGGCTCTAATACCTTAGATTTATTGAAAACTATCAAGTAACCTCCAAAATTATTTTTATTACTTTAAATCAAATTCAACTTTCTCATCCTAGTTTAATAAAATATGGAGAAAATTAATTAAAAATATAACAGAAAAGTTTTAAAAAATAAACATTTTTTAAAAACAATACAGATTGGATGGTTTACATTTTTGCAATGTTTATAACGAGTTTAAAAGTAATAAAGCATATGTAATAATATATAGAGAACAAAGCAATTACTGCACAGATGTAAAGTTCCTGCTCTGTATAAAAAGAGTTAAAGGGAAAGTCTACACCAGAACTTTTATTGTTTAAAAAGATAGATTATCCCTTTATAACCCATTCTCCAGTTTTGCATAACTATCATGGTTATATTAATATACTTTTTACCTATGTAATTACCTTGTATCTAAGCCTCTGTAGACTGCCCCCTTTATTTCAGTTCTTTTGACAGACTTGCATTTTAGCCAATCAGTGCTGACTCCTAGGTAACTTCATGGGCATGAGCACCATATTATCTATCTATATAGCAAACATGAACTAACGTCCTCTAGTTGTGAAAAACTGTCAAAATGCACTGAGATAAGTGACTGCCTTCAAGGGCTTAGAAATTAGCATATGAGCCTACCTAGGTTTAGCTTTCAACTAAGAATACCAAGAGAACAAAGCAAAATTGATTATAAAAGTAAATTAGAAAGTGGTTTAAAATTACATGCCCTATCTGAATCATGAAAATGTATTTTTGACTAGACTGTCCCTTTAAACCCAAAGTGCACAATACAGCTGTCAAAATGCTGCCAGTGTCACTGATCTATGCACCTGGACTGCTTCTTGCACCAGAGTGCAAGAATACCTAGGCTACAAAATGGTGGCGTCAGTATAAAGATGTGGTGCTTGATCATCTAGCATCAGTAATGCTGCAGACACAGTAGAAATAACAATACAATGGTGTGTAGTATATTTACTATTGTAGTTGTGCCCAATACTTTAATGTCCCTTTAATGTCTGAATTGTTTTTTTCTAATTAACAGTAAAATTCCTGGACTGGAGTAACTGGTAATGTCAAAGGATATTCAATATATTTAACATTCAGCAGAGACAATGGTAATGAAAAGGTTCTGTGGCCCATTAGAGGTTGTTATAAGGCACAGGTGTTGGAAAACTGAAATGTCACCCAGATTTAGGGCTGACATTCAAGACATCCTGCATTGCTCATGGTATCTTTGCACATGATTTGTTTCATATTTAATTTGTTTTACTCTTCTGTATATGTGCAATGTAGCTCACAATATTTTTATATCTTTGTGTTACATTCACAGAGTCCTTATGCTATCACAAGAATATATAGATTAAACTAGTGTCATACGCATGTTGTAAAAGTGAGTTTCACATCACAAAGCAGTGGGATATATTAGGTGTTGTGTCTGGGTTATAAACAAAAACAAGCAAAGCTGCAATAATCATTATCGTATTACACGATTGTTAGCATTTACCTTTGTGTTTAACCCTGCAAAAGAGTTAAAGGGACATGAAACCCCCAAAAAATGTGTTGTACCAATGCAAAATTCGGCTTTGGCGTTATATAATTGCAAATAGCTTTATTTTGCTGTTCTGTCTGTGATTTTAATCATTTTGATCTAAATTTTCAATTTTTTCCAAACCCTCCTTGAGACCCATTGTAGGAGCACTGTCACAGGAGGTTACATAGGTGGGGTATATGGCACTTGCACGGGCACTTGCGCGGTATATGGCACTTGCGCAGGCACTTGCGCGGTATATGGCACTTGCACGGGCACTTGCGCGGGTGATGCCGTATCTTACAAAAACTATTTTCCAATCCGTATCTTCGTAGTGTATAAATATAGTGTCGTGTGTAATGATTTGGCTTTTTACATTTGTTTGAAGCAATTAAAGGGATATGAAACTCACATTTTTTCTTTCACAATTCAGATAGAGAATGTGATTTTAAACAAATTTCTCATTTATTTATATTATCATTTTTTGTTCTCTTGGTATCTTTTGTTGAAAAGCATGGGCATATGGATCCCGCCCCTTTCTAGAGCACTATATGGCAGCAGTTTTCCAAGAATGTTATCCACATGCCAGAGCACTAGATGGCAGCACTATTTTCTGCTGTGTGGTGCTACAGATGCCTACCTAGGTATCTCTTCAATGCAGAATATCATGGAAACAAAACAAATTTAATAATAACAGTAAATTGGAAACTTTTTTTTAAAATGGTATGTTCTGTCTGAATCACACAATAACATTTTTGGGTTTCATATCCCTTTAAAGGATCAGACAACACATTAGATCTGCATAATCAACAAATGCAAGATAACAAGACAATGCAATAGCACTTAGTCTGAACTTCAAATGAGTAGTAGATTTTTTTAATAACAAATTTCAAAGTTATGTATATTTCCACTCCCCCTGTACCATGTGATAGCAATCAGCCAATCACAGATGCATATACGTATAGTCTGTGAATTCTTGCACATGCTCAGTAGGATCTGGTGACTCAAAAATTGTAAATATAAAAGACTGTGCACATTTTTTTTAATGGAAGTAAATTGGAAAGTTGTTTAAAATTACATGCTGTATCTGAATCATGAAAATTTAATTTAACCTGAGTGTCCCTTTAAGGATATACTACACTATATTTGTCTTCCTGTACTCTGAAAGATTATTTTTGGAAGATAAGGACTGTAAAAAGATACAAATGGACATATCCTTAGACTCATAATTTATTTTTATTATTATTATTTTGATCACGTTTTTACCTCTTTCACTAACTGTGCATGAAGTTTTGCAAGAAGTGTAATCGTACATAAGGGTCCTCTGTAAAGGAAGCATGGGCCTTTATTTGAAATTTGGCATTTGTTTGCTAAATGCCGAATGTGGCCGCAGGCAACGGTGTGCAGTTTGTGATACATATATATATATATATATATATAATATATATATATATATATATATATATATATATATACGGTATATATAAAATTAAACACAAAGATCTGGATTTCCACAGATCTTTGTGAGCTGCACTTTCACACTAACATTTTCTGTGCCGAAAAGAACTGGAAAGCTGCCTGTGGCCATATTCCAAAAAAAACACCCATGCATAGTGCCCAATTAATTACAAGACTTATAAAAGTAGCTGAAAACTAATTATCAATCTGGGCTACTTAAAGGGACAGAAAAAAAACATATTTTTTTTTTGTTCAAACTATCGGTAAGAATGTTCTTACAAAATATTCATACTTACCTTCAAAGTTTTCAAAATTACCTCCAAAGTACAGAGTCCGCAGCCTGTACAAATTTCTGAGTCTGTTTTTTAAACTGTTGACTAGGCAGGTGATTCAGCCTGTCAAATGCTATACCTCTTACTACGATGTAGAGGGCGCTCATGCAGCCCTGCATTAGATTCCAGGCAAGCTGTGTATGACAGATTAACAAGCACTACTACTGTGGCAAAAATGAACTCTGCATTGAAGTCTATGGGCTGAAAGTTATTATTACACACATCCAAAATTCAAATGCTTATTTATAGGTAACAAAAATGACTAAGTAATATAAATAAATAACAGGTCATCATGAAAACTAGTTTTTTTCAAGCTACACACATCATACAAATTTGGGAATGTGATTGTCACATTTAAATATGATTTTTTTTCTATTGTTTTCACTAACAGTCCCAGGATAAATATTTGCCACACTTTTACAGCTGCAAGAGTAACACAAACAACTTATTTAACCCCTTGAGTGCTAACGACGGCTCTGAGCTGTCGCAGAGTTTCCCACTCTGGTGCTAACGACGGCTCAGAGTCGTCGCTAGCAATCTCCCACTTTGAGGGAGATCTGGGGGCTCCCACACGCTCCTAGCCCGGCGATCGTGCCTGGATAGTGACAGGCATCGCAGGGGCTTCACGTTTTGCGCAGTGACGTCACGCGCAATGACGTTATGACATCACTGCGCAACTTTATTAAAAATGTACAATACAAAGTATAGGGAAAGGGGTCATGCTGCTTAGACGCCTGTATCTTAGGCATCTAAGCAGCTACAGACCCTCAAGACTGACCGTTGGAAAGGTAATCGCCTAAGCTTTCCATAGGTGTAAGTCTTGGGGATCTGGAAAAAAAAATACAAAAGTTAAAAAAATAAAAATAAAAAAATACAATTTTTTTTAAAAAAACTTAAATCACCTTAGCACCCAGGTGGGAAAGGGCTTAGCACTCAAAGGGTTAAATTATTAACAAATATTTTTTTAAAAAATAAAAAAAAATGCTTAAGCAGTTGACATCCAAGACACCAGTTTCGTCCTTCAGTTATGATTCTACCTTGTGCTCTGGGAAAAAAAAAGAACATCCCTCAAAAGTTTATAATCCAAATATGTCACATGAAAGCACAGAGTTTATCCAATCTCAAGGCATAAAAAAAAAGGAAGAAAAAAAAAAAAAAAAAACAAGAGGCAATTGGAGAATGGCAGGGAGGGAGATAAAACAAGGGAAAAGTGACCCTGCGTAACAAATATAAATCCAGAACATTTGTGTGAGATCTGCAGTGACAGCAAGATACAGTACTCCTACTGAGTAACAGACACATGCAAAGATAGGGGGGGGGGGGATTTATGATCCGAGGAATAAAAGCAGGCAATGCAAGATAAAAGGAATAAGGTACAGACAGAAGAACAGAGATAGTGTGGCTTACCAAGCCATGGATAGGATTTACACAGGGTGGGATGGTGACACACTTCTAAGAAACCAAGATAAAGAGAGATAGCAAGAGAGAAGAGGTAACCCCTGAGTGAAAAAAGCAAGACTGACAGAGAGATAGGTCAATTCTTGCAGTAGCGATATAAACTTACAGCAGGGGAACTGCACAGATACAAATGTGCTTGCAAAGTGAATAGCCCAAATATAAGACAGGAGGTCCTAAGACAAAAACAGAAGGGGTGCAAATGTTAGGCAAGAAAAAGCTACATTCAGAAAAATATGAATATAAACGAGAAAGGGCTGAAGATGATGATGAAATAGTTGGAAGAAGATAGGAAATCTTAAGAGAAGAGACAGAATATTTGCAAGAAGAGAGTGATGTAAAATCACATCTGGAGAAGAGCAAACAGATTCAGAGAATAAACTGCCACATACAGAGGTGTAAGAAACTTACAAGAAGATTGCTGCAAGAATAAGGGTAAACAACTAACTGGTATACTCTAAGGATAGTGGTAACAGGGGAATATAGAGAGGAGAATGAAATGAACACATGGGTGGAATAATCTAGAGTAACAGACAGGGGCTGTAACAAGCAGTAAATTATAAGGCTACAGTCACATGGGTATAAACAAAACAGATAACACTCAGCACTTCAGTATAGGAAATACCTTATAACATTCTGACACATTACAGCTGCAGTAACAGGGGTACGAATGAGCAGTAATACACACAGTAAAGCTTAAGGTACATGATACAGATAACACAGCAAGCACTTATGCTGTGACAGGGGTATAAAGCAGAGGTCTCACATGGTACAACTCTAGTGATATAGATGTGTAAAGGAGAACTGTCTCACACTGCACAGCATAGAGGAGTATAAGGTAAAGCAGTAACTGACTTACATAATATAGCCCCAGTAGAAAGGGTCTGACACATCATGGAAATAAAACAGAGCTGTAACTCTCACATGACTTTGGTGATACAGTGTAATAAAGTATAGCAGTACCCCTCTAACATGGTTAAAGTAACAAAGGGTTAAAAAGAAGAGCTGTAACTCATATCATATATCTACAGTGTCACAGGGGTGAAAGACAGAGCAGAAAGTCTCACATAGTACTACACTAGTGATACTGAGGTATAAAGAGAGAAGTAAGTCTCACATAGTACTACACTAGTGATACTGAGGTATAAAAGAGAGCAGTAACTCTCACATTGTACTACACTAGTGATACTGAGGTATATAAGAGAGCAGTAAGTCTCACATTGTACTACACTAGTGATACTGAGGTATATAAGAGAGCAGTAACTCTCACATTGTACTACACTAGTGATACTGAGGTATAAAAGAGAGCAGTAACTCTCACATTGCACTACACTAGTGATACTGAGGTATATAAGAGAGCAGTAAGTCTCACATTGTACTACACTAGTGATACTGAGGTATAGAGAGAGCAGTAAGTCTCACATAGTACTACACTAGTGATACTGAGGTATAGAGAGAGCAGTAAGTCTCACATAGTACTACACTAGTTATACTGAGGTATAGAGAGAGCAGTAAGTCTCACATAGTACTACACTAGTTATACTGAGGTATAAAAGAGAGCAGTAAGTCTCACATTGTACTACACTAGTGATACTGAGGTATAAAGAGAGCAGTAAGTCTCACATAGTACTACACTAGTTATACTGAG